>NC_133898.1:108448635-108752846 GCF_964199755.1 Larus michahellis
TAAAAAGTGAGCACATTGCATTTCATGAAGGATGTAGCAACATCAGACTCACAAACAGCCCTAGAAGCAGAAAACAGGTCTCCTCTGTTCTGGCATGTCTACGCAGACCATTTCTTCTCTTTGCCATTTTATACCTTGACACCTAGGAAACGGAAAACAGATTTAAATCCTCTGAATTGTGAGAGGAAATCAAACATGGATCATGCACTTCTTGGCCAAATGCCCCAAATACACGGCTGTTACGGGAAATGGCGGGTGAAACAACCATCATTGTTTCCCTTCTGACAGAGCAAGAGCAAACTTCTTTTCCATAGTATTCCATGTTTTTAAGCTGTTATGGCTGAAGCACATTTTGTTAAACTCAAATTGTTGTATTTTGAAATAGGAGACTGAGAACTGTTAACGATGTAGCAGTTTGGGCCACTCTCTTTTAGATTGCAGCTTATTTCTTTTTTAGGCTGCAGGTGTTTAAATCCACGTATTCACCAGCTGCCACCCAGAGGCTAGGGAGAGCTTAGGCAGGGCATGCCTGTGTGTTTAAATCGGTTTTGGAGGTTTCTCTTATTTAGTAGACCAAAATATAAGGAATGATTGAATTTGTGGATCACTAAAACTTCCTAGCACTTTTTCTTAGTTTTGGACTTAAAATTTCCACCTAAATCCTGTTTCAGGTCCTTGTTTCAATGTAGTGTATCAGGGTCTGATCCCACCGTCATTATCTCTATTTAATTACTACTCCTGATGTCAATAAGCTATGAATTAGACCCTTAATATGGTTTGCAAATCATTGTTCAATATTTTGGTAAAATTTTAAGAACTACTATTTCTGTTATGATAGAATTTGAAAAAAAAAATTAGTAAAAATTGATAAAAAGTTGTTACATTTTTATTTTCACCACTAGTTTATTTCTTGATCTATTGACCTCACTGTCCTCAAGATCAGTAAAACCTTCTGCATGCTATCTCTTGGGACAAATAGGAGCAAAATGAAAAGGTCTCATATGAATTCTCTCTACAGTGTTTTCTACCAAGAAAGATGTTAGAAGTTTTTGGCTGTTTGTTTTGAAATTCTACCATAGAAAAAGCTCACTGTACTCAAGAATTACTCTGTGCTATTTTGAGAAATGAAGGACAGCAATACAAATTTTAGGTCATTGTCCTGCAGAACACTCTTGAGGCCTCTTAAGATAATGATTTACAAGTGACAAGAACTCAGTGCCTCTCCACAAAGAGCTATGCATTATCCAAAAGAGGTCCCTAGAAAATAACTTAATAGGTTTCCCTCCTGGTTTAGAAAACATTGTAGGCTTTGGTCCTTCTCGCTGGAATGCTCAGACCTTTGATTTATGTGCATTATGTTTGTTATTTTTATGACAGTTTTTGATAAAATTCAAAACACCAGAACCACCCATGCAGAAACCTTGCTTTGAGAAAGGGATGCTGAACTGTCCCCTCTAGATAACAATCTTCCAGAAACGGCACCAGAATGAGTTTGTATTTATATGGAAAGCTGCAGAGGCAAAGCTGAATGCACTATCAGGCAAAAAAAAAAAAAAAAAAAAAAAAAGTACAGAAAATCTTTAGGAGATGGAAACAAACATGCACTCGAGAGTCCTGAAATATAAATAATCCTTCATGGCTGGCAGGTCTGTATCTGACAATGAGAAACTTTGCTGAAGATCCTAGCTCTTAAAGGGTTTAAAATAACCATATTTGTCTGTTACTGCTTGCAATACAGGATGAGGAACAAGGTAGTGAGGGAAATACAAAGATTAAATCTATACCTCGGGATAAGTGAGAAATGGACTGTTTTGTTTTATTATCCTGCTTCTGCTCCACTTCTTTCAATTTTTATTCTCTTCTTGTCTTTGTCAATTGAAAAAAAAAGTGATATGGTACCCTTTCTCAGGGTACTTCATTTTACAAATCCCACCAGCTTCAGCACACCTTCCCACCAAATTAAAACCATCTGACATATCACTTGGCATAGCTTTGCCTGTCAGAACTAGCTAAAACTTATCTGCGGGCCCCTTAGTATTTATCCTGCATCTGTATGAAATCTTTATTCTCTTGCAATGATGGGGAATTAGTCTTGCATTATTAAGCAAATACAAGTTTTTACATTGATGTGAATAGAAGATCTATATTTCTGTGACTGCACTCTAGTGTCAGGCCTTTCTAAAATACTAGTCATTTGTGTATGCTGTTATGGGATAAACAGTGTTTCTGACATATGCAAGCTTGTTCAAGGCATTTCTAAACTCATAGGATGACAGAACTTCAGGAGACCTCTAGTCCAACCTCCTGCCTAAAACAGGGTTAGATATGTGGTCAGACCAAGCTGCTCAGAGCTTTACTCAGATCTTGAAACTCTCTAGGTTTGGAGTCTGTACAGTGTCTCTGGGCTGCCTCTCTCTGCTCCACTAGTTGGCCATCCTTATGGTGAAAAAGGCTTTCCTTTTATCAGGCCCTGCTAACTGATGTTGGGTTTGTTGACCATCACAACCTTGAAGTCTTGTTCAGCATTCAGCCAGTATCAGCCGGTGTACCCCAGCTGGTAGCAGTTCAAGAGCCTTTTCCTTCTCAGGCAAAGGATTTTGCACTTGTCCTAATTGAATTTCAAGTTTCCCTTTAGCTCATGCCTCCAACCTCGCTATGTCCCTTTGGATGGTAGCCCTGCCATTGACCAGAGCCTGTTCCCCCCAATTTGGCGTCATCAGCATACTTGACAAGAGAACTCTGTTGCTTCTTTGAAGCTACTGAAGAAGTTATTAAACAGGACAGGTCCCAGGACAAACCCCTCCAGCACTTTACTTGTTACCAGCATCCAGACAGAGTATGACTGATTAATTATGACCCCTGAGGGTCATTCTGATCATTCATTTAGTAGTCCACCCTTCCAGACCGTAACTTCCTAACTCATGTACAAGAACATTTTTGATACCAGTGGAAGCCTTACTCCACATAAAGTAAATGACATCCACAGCTTTCCCCAAGCCAGTCTCTCTGGTCTCTCCCACAAAGCCAGTCTTATAACAGAAGGCAGTCTGGTTTGTCAGGCATGATTTCCCCTTGGTAAATCCAGAAGTGTGTGCCAAGAGGCCTTGCATCATGATTTGCCCAGGGCCTGAAGTGAGACTGACTTCCACACCTTTCCCATATCCTTTTTCAAAGATTTTTGCGACATTTGCTTTTTTACAGTTGTCGGGAGACTCTCCTGATCTCCGTGAACTTTTAAAAAGAAATGAAGTGGTGAATATAAGAAGGATGTAGGAAAACTATGAGTACTTAAACAAAAAAAAGTTCTTGCAAAAATATTATTATAAGATTTCCATCTGATCCAAGTTGGAATAACTGATGATGAGCGGACTGTAGCTCTATTCGTCTAACTGAATCTCAGCTTAAAATCCTTGCAGTATCTGATATGGATTTACAGCTGCACTTTTGCCATTAGAAGATACTGTGGAAAGGATCTTTCTCTTTCTCCTTACAGTCTGTGACAGTCTGATCTGTTTATTCTGACTATGTGTTGCACTCCTTTAGAAGAGTAAGTGGGTTAAATGTTCCTCTCTGGAAGAAGGAGGAGGTAATTCCTGCTTTGGAGAGCTTGGTCAGAGAGAGAGGCTTTCAGAGACACTGGAGCAGAACAAGAAAGAGAGAGTCACAGCAGAGAACTTGTCAGCCTGAGGGACTGCTGAGAACAGCAGGCACCAGATATACTAGCCAGGAGCCAAATGGGTCAGAAAGGAAACTTTCTGTGCACAAGAGAAGACTATGAGTGGACTGAAGGGTGTTTGATCGTATGCTGAATTTAAAGTAGCGATCTAAGCTCTGTCTTGAGCCAACAGAGAAAGAAGCATCTCTGGAGGACAATTTGTCTCATTTTTATTAGAGGCTTACTAGAGGCCATTCTCCACCACCTCTCCAGGGAACTGGCCTAGCCACCGGCCAAAACTATGTGCCTCAGATTTAGACAGTACAGACAAGTGAAATATGGCTCAGAGAATTTGTTCATTTTGCTCCGATATGTAGCTGTAAAATTTTCATTGTTATTATGAAGTAACAAGAATGTGCAAGAGTCACCAACATAGTTTTTAACTTTGAGATCAATAAGAACTTAGCTCCATGGCAGTGGCATATAAACAATTAGATTCAAATAGTTTGCTGTGATTTATATGCTTAAGTAAAGGCTTATCAGTATTCATTAATAAGGTAGACGAGTTGTTATTTTTCCCCAAAAAGTCAGTCACACTTGGGTCAATTCAAAAGATAAAGCCAAAGATGTAGTCTGTATGCCAAAGTACTTTTTCTTGCAGTTTTTGAAAACACAAAGAAGGTAGCTATCATTTTTTGGAAATAAGGGCCTATTTTTTTTTCATTAAAAAAATGACGACATATAGTGTATAAGCCTTTTATTTCCAATCAAAGTAAAGCACAAAATCAATCAGGAAATATTCTTGACCTCTATGGCTTTGTTAAACAAATTATTTGAATTGTCAAGAGAGTTTATGTTGCATTTGTTATTTAGACAACATGTCATATGAAGTGTTTATTATCAAAGTCAGTGACTTCCCTTAGCATATTTACCAGTAAATCCCTATGTTTACAGAGCTTCCTCACTGGCTGCTTAACAGAAGTCACAAAGGTATGTGTACCTTTTTTTGAAATCCTTACGAAGAAGGATCAGAGAAACAGAAGCTTTCCACTGAATTAGAAGATACTTCTTTCATCTGAATGGTGATTTGTTGGCAGGAAGTTTTACCACTTAATGCCACATAGGGACAGTGTTTGTCCCCCTCTAGCCATCATCTCTTTCTTCCACTACTGCCATTTCCACGCACTTTGGATCATTCTCTGTGCTGTTAGTACTGCTGATAGGAACACAGAGATAAAGGTCGTAAACCTGAAAAAGTTTCAGCAATTTTGGTAATATCTCATATTTGGACATTTTGAAATAGAATAACATCTTGGGTTTGTTGCTGTCAACAACATAACAAACTTGACGATAAAATACATATCTGCAAATGGTTCTAAACATCCAGCTCTACAAAAATGGTAGCCTGAATCTACCAATAGGCTTTACAAACATGCACAACAGAGCCAAAGAAGGGCCAAGAAACAACATACAGACTTCACTTGCCAAGCATCTTAAATGACTGCATACAGTGTAAATCACAAGGTTTTTAAAAGAAGTTAAGAGAGTAGCCTGACATCTTTCTCTGTATTCAGAGCAAGAATCTAATTTTTAGAAGTTTAGACTATTTACATGAATAGGACTTTACTGAAAAAGCATACAACACAATAAACATGGACAAACAAATGGAACAGGAAAAGCAATGTTTCCTTGCATATAATAGACTACTCTGGGGGCCAGAAGACAGAAATAGGTACAACATTGAAATGTTCATCAGTGGTCCTTAAAAACATAACAGTGTAGTTTCCATCTGGCAAGGGAGTTGCTATAAATTTATATTAAACCCAGAAAAACAGAGTTAAAGGAATTGGCTGAGTTGTCCTAGTATCTCTGCTAACCTGACACCCAGCTGGCAAAAGAGATACACCCAACAAGTTGTGGAATGCACTTCTGGCCACTGTTGGTGGAGATAACCATCAGAGAGGAAGAACTTCCAGGCTTCCTTTCCCTTTCAAACCGAAGAATGTTGAAATGGAAGGAATCGTATGGCAGTGAGGTTTTTTAGGGTAGAATTGCAAAGTAAAAACAATGGATTTCAGGAAAGAAGACTTCAATAACCTCAGAGAATTGGTGGACTGCATATCCTGGGAGGTTAGTCTGAGCAGAAAAGATATTTAAAAATCTGGCAGTTCTTTAAAGAGAGACTTAAAAGGCTCAAGCACAAACTATCCCCCTGCAGAGAAAAGGCAGAAAATATCGTAAGGGACCTCCTTGTCTAAATGAAGAACACTTCATGGATTTAAAAAAGAAACGAGCAAAAAGGAAGTGGAAACTAGGCCAGGCTAATAAGGATGAACATAAAAGTATAACATGAGCATATAGGGACAAAATGAGAACGACAGAGGCAAAAAAGATGAGCTGCAATTAGCAAAGGACACAGAGAATTTCAAGTATTTTAGCGATAAGAGAAAAAACAAAGGAAAGGGTCAGTCTGCTGTTCAGCAGACTGGTATAGCTAACCACACTAACCACAACTAATAACAAGAAGGCTAATATCGTTACTGCTTTTCTGCACCAATTTTCAAAACATGGCTCTACTGCAATTATAAGCTTTAACAACCACTAGTGGCAGATACAAGAAAATAATGAGGTGAGTGACAAGTTATATGGATTTGTCATGAATGGATTGTGTCAACTGCAACATAATTTCTCTCTAGTAGAGAGTAGCAGGCCTTGTGAACAGAGAAGAAAAAGTAGATTACATATATCCTGACCTGAGTAAGGCTTTGACAGACATTCTTATAAGCAGCCTTGGGAGACATAATCTAGATGAAAATAATGTGGACTAGAGACAATATTAATGTTTCTCTGTCAGAATGAAGGCTGTATCAAGTAGGGATTTCCAGGGTTCTGTCCTAGGTCTAGTATTATTCAATATTTTCACATGGTTCTTAAATTTGCTGTTCAGTGGGGACAAATAAAGGATACTAAAATTATGCAAGGATACACTGCTACACAAATACAAGTCACAGTTCTGATGCAAAAAGAAGAAATATTAGTCTATGCTACAAGTTGAACACCGAATTACAAAGTCATGCTGTTTTGAAAGGCAATAAATATCATACTTGCATGAACAAAGAGGAATATAGCACACACCAAGCTGAGTGGTGTGGTTGACATGCCTAAGGGATGAGGTGCCATCCAGAGGGACCTGGGCAAGCTTGAGATTAGGGCCTGGGTGAACATCATGAGGTTCAACAAGGCCAAGTGCAGAGTCCTGCACCTGGGTCAGGGCAACCCCCAGTATCAATACAGGCTGGAGGATGAAGGGATTGAGAGCAGCCCTGAGGAGAAGGACTTGGAGGTACTGGTAGATGAAAAGTTGGACATGAATTGACAATGTGCATTCACAGCCAAGAAGGCCAACTGTATCCTGGGCTTCATCAAAAGAAGCGCAGCTGTCAGGCCAAAGGAGGTGATTCTGTCCCTCTACTCTGATCTGGTGAGATCCCACCTGGAATACGGTGTCCAGCTCTGCAGCCCCCAACATAAGAAGGACAAATTCAGCCTGGAGAAGAGAAGGCTCCAGGGAGACCTTATTGCGGCCTTTCAGGACTTAAAGGGGGCTTATAAGCAATATGGGGACAAACTTTTTATCAGGCCTTGTTGCGATGGGACAAGAGGTAATGGTTTTAAACTAAAAGAAGGTAGATTTAGACTAGATATAAGGAAGAAATGTTTTACTATGAGGGTGGTGAAACACTGGAAGAGGTTGCCCAGAGAGGTGGTAGATGCCCCATCCCTGGAAACGTTTCAGATCAGGTTGGACGGGGCTCTGAGCAACCTGATGTAGCTGAAGATGTCCCTGCCCATTGCAGGGTAGGGTTTGGACTAGACGACCTTTAAAGATCCCTTCTAACCCAAACTATCCCATGAGTCTATGATCCTCTGCTATGTACTAGCAATCCCTCAGCTGAAGTTTATGCACTGTTTTGGGCACTATACTTCTAGAAAGACAGGACATAACTATAGTTTTCAGACACAAAACAGGATTCAGTAAATAAGGGATCTATCCTTTCTCTGCATCCATATCAATCAGCAGAAAAAATAAAGCAGCATGGAAGACTTCATGGAAGCAGCATGGAGAGATTTTCTAATGACAAAAATTGAAGCTGAAATGGAATGAAGTTGGCTAAACTTGGCAGCACATACTGAGTTACCTTCATCACTAAAGCTCTTATAAACATGAGTTACCATGTGTGCCTATATAAGTGTGTGTGTATATGCACATAGATACACACGTACATATATATATTCCTGCCTAGAAGCAAGGATAAGGACCTCTGACAGTATCTTTCAGGTATGATTCTGCAGCTATGCTGGTGGAAGTTTTGCCTTTAGGGTAAAAATAAAGAATCCTAAGGATAATTCATTGCTGATTAGAAATTGGAAGAAAACATACTAACTAGTCTGAAGTCATTACAAAAAATAAATAAATATTTATTTGTTTATTGCCAAGAATATAATATGATTCTTTTTTTCTTTTGCTTGGATAGCTACCACTTTCATTCAGAAATAAAATCTTTTAGCTTCTATGATGTGAAAGTTTGGCAAAATCATGAATACTTGGAAATTTCTAAATGCATTTTTAACAAAATTAAGTATGTATAGCTACATTTCTGTTTTTTCATAAAAGGAATCCTCCTTTCCTGAGCTCTTCATGCATACATGTGATTATTCAAATTGTAAATTAAAGTATTGAGTTTATTTTAAAAATCTAGTTAACTTACGTATAGATGACATGTATTAAAAGAACTTTGTCTGATATACGAAAAGCGAAAGTTAAGTGAGTAAAAAGGGCTAAGTAATCAACACAGTTTAAACCAGTCCAAACGAATTTGTAGAAAAATATCTAGTTTCTTGACTTCTCTGCCAACCAGAAGACGTACAAATATGCAAAAAGACAAATAGAAATATGGATACATCGACAAAAGCTAAACCACAAATGAAATATCCATTGAGGACAAATTCAGAAAACTAACATCAAACACTTTGGACAGAATCCTGTAATCCTATAATTATAGTCAAATATTGCAGAAATGTATTGTTAACCTAAAAAGAGAGCGAATTCTGCAAATTTTGTTTGATGGCATTTTAACCTCTTTGATTCTCTTTACAAAACATTTTTATCAGGCAATATTTGTTCTAAAAATGTCACAAAGAGGAGGTATTATGAATATTCATGGAATGCAGTTTGTATTAGTGCAAATGTTTGAAATAGAATTGTTCTTTTTTGCCATTTTAAATGTCCTATAAGCTTGAAAAACGTCCAGCCATAGAATAAAAAGTCTTGTATCTAAGCATTAATAATGAATTTCAAATGCAGAATATGCAAAATGGTTATTGAAAATTGTTCCCAAGTACTCCATATGCTGAAAGAGATTTGTATTTCAGTAATTATTCAAGTTGTCACTGAGTAATTTAGAGTGCTGAAATTATTCATGAAAACAACTGGACTTGAACACACAGCTATTTTGCAAATACGGTGGTCTAAGGATTTAGCATTACTTTTTTGCTTGTTGTTATCCTTTGGAATTTACTGCCCACCACAGCTGAAATCAGTGAATAAGAACAAGAGAGCGCGTCCTGGCATCAATCACAGATGAAGATAATTTGAATTAATATGGTTGATCTAAATTCTGTCAAAGTCTGACTCTGCCAAAGTAAATAAAGAGAAAAGAAAGGCACAATAAATGTGAAAACAATTAGTAGATACGTGTTTAATTTTTTGAGATCCTTTATAATGCATAAATTGCTTTTGATTAAGAGCAATTAATATGTTCTTTTGAAAATGATATTTGAAAGAAAGCTTAAGTCTAGCTCAAGTCTTACTGTTTCTCTAAGGAGAGAGACAAAACAAGCAAATAACCCAGAAGGAATGATTTTGAGAGAGGAACATTTCCATACCTACAGTTACGCTGCATGCTAGAACAACAAAAGTATCTTTTCTGTCACTGATGTGCCTTTAAAAGCAATATATCCTTCCTGAAGCGCTCACGGTATTGACACAGGTAAGTTCGCAAGCTAAATTGTTATTACTGGGGACAGTGACTTCCAAAAACTACTAATGAATGATGCAGGAAACGGAAGAAATAAAAAGTATCAAACACCAAAATGTCAACTTTATCAACAAGTAGGAAAGACAATAATAGATATCCCTCAACTAAAACATAATAAAATATTGCTTCAAAATAAACAAGCAATATAAAAATGATTACCATAACTACAAATCAGAAAAATGACAACTTAATTAGCCATATTCAATTGATAAATCAAAAGAGACTTTTTCCTTTTAATCTGATTTATTTCAGAAATATTCAAGAACTTAAATACTCTCTACTACTTCAGTGTGTCAAAATTAAAATGTGTTTGAGTTCTTGTTTGACATACAGATTACCACTGAAGCGGGTATTCAACTCACATAATTTCAGCTGTCTAAAAATGAGTCATTCACATTTAAGTTAAACTCGTAAAGTGACTCTGACAGCGCTAGAAAGAAGGAAGATCATCCAGAAAGATACTGAATATGCCTTACTTAGATATCTATTTCCAGATGGGATGAGTATTTAATATCACAGAAAACTTTCTACCCTGTTCACCATGACTTTATAAGTCTCTGTGTATACGCTAAGGATTCTGCACTTGAGACAATGTAATACTGGATGTACATGCATATTGGGGGACAAGAGGCTGGAGTGCAGCCCCGGAGAAAGGGATCTGGGCATTTTGGTTGATGGTAAGCTCAATATGAGCCAACAGTGTGCCTTGGCAGTCAAAAGGGCCCACCATATCCTGGAGTACACGGAGTGCAGTATAGCTAACCAGTCAAAAGAAGTGATTGCCCCACTATACTCAGCATTGGTGTGGCCTCATCTCCAGCACTGTGTGCAGTTTGGGGCTCCACAGTATAAGAAGGATATAAATATATTAGAATGTGTCCAAAGGAAGGCAACAAAGATGGTGAACGGACTTAGAAGGAGTAGCTGAGGATACAAGGTTTGTTCAGCTTAGAGAAGAGACTGAAAGGTGACCTCATTGCTTCTCATGAGGAAGGGAGGAGAGGGAAGTGCTGATCTCTTCTCTCTGTTGTCTAGTGAGATGACATGAAGGAATGACTTAAAGCTGCTTCAGGGGCAGTTCAGATTGGATATTAGGAAAAAGTTCTTCACTGAGAAGACAGTCAAGCACTGGAACAAACTCCTCAGAGAAGCGGTCAAGACCCCAAGCCTGTTGGCATTCAAGAAACATTTGAACAATACCCTTATATATATGGTTTAACTTTTAGGTTGCCCTGTGTGGAATCAGGAGCTTGACTTGATGAGACTCATGGGTCCTTTCCAACTCAGGATATTCTACGATTCTGTGTGTATTACAGATATTTTTTTTTAAGAGTATAGACGGAAGTCACATTTGAATCAGTTTTCACAAGTCTAATATTATACAGAATAAAACTATGAAATTACCACCACAGAACAGTAGCACTCGGTGTTAAGAGTATAATATCTGTCCCCATATATATGTATATAGAACAGTACATAAATATTGCTAGATAGTACCCAACTCAACACAGAACTGTCAAGCACAGATGATAGCAATGGGATTCTTGAGACTCCAATCACTTAGAATTGAGAAGGAATGTTTCTCCATCTCTTATTTGACCAATAGATACAAATGGGAAAACACTCCCTGTTAACGTAAGTGGACAAAAAAAAAAAGAAGAGTGAGACCATATTAGGACTGAATTTGGGTGGCTGTGTGCTCTCTGTACACTGGTATTGAACCTGTACTGACAGATCCAGATATGCAAAAACTATTATCAGGTTAAAGAATATTTCATCATGAACTTCATATAAAATTTACCTTCTGTTTTCTAAGCTGGTAAAATGTTTCTAAGCTTCTCTTTGCAGCAAGCCTAGAGGTCTTTTTGGTTGTTTTCTTTTGTTTTTCATGAAGAATAAGCTTGTAAGACAATTCAGAATTTCTTGATCTCAGAAACTGCATTAGAAAAATAGATCCATGTGCATTTTTTTCCAAGTAGTAATACTACTGCAACACGAACACAAGTCATGACATAATAGGAAATAACTCAATTGGCAAGTGATTTAACAGGAAAATGTAGTTCGCTGGAAGATTGTGTTAGTTTCTAAGAACTTCAAATTCTTCTTGCCTTTCTTGGTCAACATACAGAAGTAAGGTTCACTTTAGGAATATTAAATGAATCTTTAATTAGTAATACTGGACTATGAATGCTGGAAAATATGGACTATACAAATGTAGAAAATAGTGTAAATATATCGGATTTTGCTTATTTAAAAATTTAAGTTTAATTCTCAGCAGATTTATATTATTCATATAATATTAGAATTAGTTAATAGTCACAAATCCCTTTATATGTTAATGAAACCTGTGAATATCATAAAGCATATCTACAAAATGGGTGGCACACTCAGCCACCCACCTAATGCCAGTACTGTGTGTTTTGCATATGATGTACATATAGCGAGAGAGAGTATGTGTTTTGTGTCTGTGTACATGTGGATGTGCCAATACTTATCCACACAGACATATACCTTGATCTTTGCTGATCTACGTATACTAATCAGGACTAAAGAGAACATTCAAAAGCATTCAAGACCTCATAGGCTAGAAACTGCAAGTAGTTGCAGCAATAAAATCAAGATGTGTGCTGTTGCTTTATGATTAAAGTCCAGACACAAAATACTGTTTTTACTTTTTTGCAAATCAGAAGGCTAGCTGTTAGGTCTTTCAAAGGATGCATGATTTTTCCAATAGGCTTCTTAAAGAATTACTTTAAATAAAAGGCTTTTAACTGCCTGGCACTAGAAGATGGGAAATTGATTCCCAAATACAGTCCTTAATAAGTGTCTTTATGCTATCCTGCAATGCTGCTCATTCATCTCTGAAACGGTATTAAGTTTCAATTTCATCAATCAGAAAGATTTTGAGAGAGATATTTTAGAATATTTAAAAATAGAATCCTAATTTCACTTTAAGTATGCAGGTACCAGCAGAGAGAGAATGCCTTTCAGGTTTCTGCACAACCTGGAAGTTCTCTAAATGCAGCAGCTGAAGTCCAGATGGGATAACATATAATTTAACTAAGAACGTCCAATTTCTTACTGCATTTTGCCTTTGGACTTCTTTTCAACACTGTATATTGTAATAGGGGGGCACTTACCCAGTGTTGTGACAGATGCAAACTTTTGTCCAGCCAGATTTTCATTGCAGGTGTTATAATCTTGCTCATTTCAGGCAAGCACACAGAGAGATAACCACTAGCTTGAGACTTCATTTGAATG
Organism: Larus michahellis; assembly: GCF_964199755.1. Lineage (NCBI taxonomy): Eukaryota > Metazoa > Chordata > Aves > Charadriiformes > Laridae > Larus > Larus michahellis. Next base: position 108,461,650 of record NC_133898.1, read on the forward strand.
TACATTACACTGCAGCTTTCAGCGGACCTGGTATGATGCTACTGCGGATCAGACACTCTATTTCTAAACTGATGTTTGCACAAACTTTCCATAGCGTATTTATAGTTGCAGTGAGACAATTCAGAGTAAATTTCTTTCATTTGAATAACACGGATGGAGAGAAATAATAAAGAAAATACTACATTTATTACTCCATGTTATTTAGGTTAGCTAGAGCAGCAATATTCCCTCCACATCAGTGTATATAATTCTTGTACTCTATAACCTGCAAAAATCTCATCTTGGCTACTATCATTGCTGCTAAAGGACACAGATAAAAGAACAATATACTAGCTGTATAAAATTCAAACAAATGCAAGAACAGTAATGCTTGTAATGCTTCATTAACATCTCCCATCACAAATATTAAGAATTAATAAGCAATAACTGTAACAGACTGCAAAAGCTTATTGTGTTGTGATTTCTTGTTGCAGACTATTATGCGACGTGTATCAAGCGATGCAATATGACTTGACAGCTAGAATATGAAGCATTGATTTTGTCTTTCAGGCTGAAGACATCAGCCAAAAGCTACATAATCAAGCAGAGATAGAATTTAGATGGCTAACCTGTACATTATGGTGGTCCTCTCAGATCAGTGACTTTCTGCATTGCATTTTGATATCCTGATTCTTCAATGTGAATAAAAAAAAAAACAGTTTGAGATTAAGCAATGGAAATACTGCAGAGTTCTACAATCCACGTCAAAACCAATAATTGTAAAGAAATCAGGTATAGATTTCAAACAAATTAAAGCAAAAAGCTTTAGAATAAAGTAAGCACAACTGCATATTGTAAGGTGGCCTTCATTGAATCTCATCCATCTGCTCCAGTGATGGCGAGGGCAACGCTTGCCCTAAATCCACAACAGTGGGTACTGAGCTGGCTGTGAACCAATGTAAACAGTTTAATAATTCCCTGCTTGACACCCCTACCTGTTATTCATCTATGTAAAAGTGTTTTTTTCTTTTTGAGTCAGTGCTAGGCAACAGCTTGAGAATATGCACTCCACAGTAAAATAATTCAGAGCTCACAGCAAAGGTGTGGGAGGGAATCCTGCGCATAGGCTCCAGCTTGTTGGGATGGCTTGCTCAAGCTAGGAAAGCACTGGAGGGAAGCACCACTGTAAGCAAAAGCAGCAGTCCCCTCAATATTCCTTATGATATCCCAACACAGCTGTTAAGCAGTCACAATAAAGGCTTCTCCATGGCACGGAAAGGAAAGCAACAAGATTAGCTCTTTCCTACCAGAGCTGAAAGAATTCGCTCTCTTGGAAAGACTGTCAATCCACTAAGAGAAAATGTGCAAATAGGAGCATCATAGAAAAAACAGAATTTGCAATTAAAATGAAACCATGAGAAAACTAAATGGAGAACTCCCGCTTCAAAATCTTCCTCACTAATTTTTCTCATCTCCATGAAGGACTTAAAACCTCCTCACAATAGTCTCCTGCCCTCTTCCCCCATGCCGCTCATGCCCTCCATGCCTTTCCACCTTACGTAGGACAGTAGAATTCTTTAGCAACTTTTGACTATTCTCCAGCAATAGCTTGGGACCCCCATACTTTTTCGTCGTACCTTAGGAGCGGGCTGGATCCAGTTTCCTTGTTGACTTTGAGGCACCTTCTTGTGAAAAATCCTGCTGTGTTAGTGCGCGTGCACACATTTGAAAAGTGACAACTGCGGTTGGAAACTGCATGGAAAGCGAGTCTGTCAATCTGCAGGATGTTAGCTAGTCTGTAGTAGTTGTCGATGTGCAGATTTTTACCCAGTTTCATGTTACCTGTAAAGAAGCTTTTCCTTTTTTGTCCTGAGAGGCAAAATTTTTAGGGCATGACTCAGCCTATTTTAGGCATGCACTTTAGCATGACATAAACTGCCTTCTCAAGGTGTCTGTTTTTCTTTATTGACAGTAATGGGAGCCTCAGGGGTAATTACTGTAGATGAGTTGTAGTCACTGTAGTTTAGTTAAATGAATCCTACCTGAAATGAACCCACACCTTTTTCACCCTGAAGATAACTCAGTTTCATGCCCATACCCAAGACAATAATAGCCAATGTTAATTTGATTCTCATACCATGTTTTGTATGTCATTCATTCAATTGGGGTTTTTTTGCTACAGGTAAACAAGTGAAAATACAGGTTCTTAATTAAGTTATGTCATACCCAAGGACACTTTGTCCTTTGAGCCAAGGCAGTTCTAAACACTTCATGGCTCAGTCATCAGGAAGGGAAGACCAAGCATACAGCAGTCACTGTCTGTAGCAGTAAGGTTAAATGTCTATCTCTTTATTCTAGGTAAAAGCTTACCTGTGAAAGATCTCTCAAAGCCCGATCTCATTGAACAGTAGAACAGAATTTCATCACTGCCATGAGCTGACCCTTTTCCACCTAGCTGCTACTTACTGTTGCTCCTCCTGCAGCTGGCAAGACATGCAGAGGGTGAGATATTGCTGTTCAGCTCAGCAGAATTTACAATGCACATTGGATCATCCATTTTGCTGCCCCTTGACAGGTGACAGAGACGTGCAATCTAGTAAAGGGAATTTAAACTATATTTTCCATATGTTTCTCATTTGCATTTCACTGATGGAACTCCAAATCAAGTTGATGGCTGTCGTTATAGTTTGTAGTGGTCTTAATTAGAAGTATAAAGCCGAATTTACATTTAATTCATACTATATTTGCATTGTTGAAGTGAATGTTTTTTTCAGATGATTACTACATTGAAAAACAAACATCTTTGCACAACATTTAAGAATTAAGCATATTGAAATACAGCAGAATGGGGGTATTTCATTCTTAAAATGTGGAAGTGCTTAGGTGGAAGCCAGGCATGTTGATTAGAGTATCTGACTCTCACTTGAGACATTCAGTTCACTGTGCCCTGTGAACTCCAGTAAGTCCTGCAGACGAAAATCCGAGAAGGGCATCTTCCTTTGCCTCCGACATGGCCAGATGAAAGCCTGAGTCATTCTGAAAACATCTGTAGTCCTGTAAAAAGGAAATTTTCTCATTGCTAATTAAAGGACACAGTCTTTGTATTGACCGGATAGGGCATGGTCTCAGGATTTATTTGGGATTGTCCTGGCATATGTTAATTTTACCTTGTTTTAGCTGTGATAACAATTATCTAAGCAGTCAAGTTTGGTCTAGGATAGAGGCAGCTTATAGTGTAGCTAGTTGTTATTCTATGTAGAACGACTTATATGTGTGGTTTGCAAGAATGTAAACACAGAATTGTATGAGATCTGACTGTAAACACAAATCTCAGTGGCGCATCAGTGGTCACTGTAGGAGTAACGTCTTGTTAAAGGAGTTTAGATATAACAGAGAACATAAAACTGAATAATTGAGAACCAAGGGAGAGAAAGCTCACAAATACAGACTGTGTTAAGAAAAAGTATAAAAATAAGCACAAGCAGATGATAAAAATCAAAGAGGAAGGGACGAACAGCATCAAACTTTTCCTGGTAAGGGACTGAGGGCACTGATGACTCACTGACACCCACACTGCCTCCAATAAACAGTGGGAATAAATTTGAGGGAGTGCTGGACACATAATCTCATCCTATTTAAGTGTGCTAGCAGAGGTGCAGCCATACATATCTGAAAAGAAGTTGAAATACACATGATTTAAAGCTTTTTGCCCTCTAAGTCATTTCTACAAGTTCAACCCAGATGGCTGGTGATTGAAAACTGTGGCCATCTGATAGTGATTTTGCAGCTCAGATGTAGTAAGCTGGCAGTTTGTCCAGTTCCTAGCAGACAGATGCCCACATTACAAAAAAACATCATCATAATTGACACTAATTGACACCCTTGTTTAAGACCAAGCAGTGAGGCCAAGAATGAAATAGGCACAGAGTCCGAACTTCCCAAAGGTGACTCTTCCTGATCACAGCTGAAGGATATTGTCTAGGCAATTTGAGAAAGTGTGCTTTACTTCTGTATCTTTTCTAAAACTAAATAGAACAGTCATATGAGCTCTGAATTCACTTGCAAAAATTAATTATAAGAAAAATATTTCCAAAATATTATGGTCCCTCATCCTGCTCTATTTGGCAGATCATTTTGTATTAGAGCCATGCAACTGACAATAAAACAAACTAATATTCATTTTTCATAAATCGTTTCTTAACTCATGTCTAGAAAAGACCATTTCAGCAAGGAGCTTAATCTGTAATTAATATGCACATTCATTTGTTGGTCAGCAAAATAGCACAGGCATATCTGAGCATTTAGGCTTAAGTTAGATGCTTCTTCTCCTGGTTTGAGGTAAAAGAGAACCATTTTTCGTTCAGTAATTTTACTTTGCAGATAAGTCTCTTCTAACTAACTGAACTCTCTGAAATTAACAGCATATTGCCCAGACACTGTTCGTTCTCAGAGTGATAAGACCTATGTTTATAATTTATACCAAGGAATGGTACACAGAGCTCTTGCTCTGCATAAGATCTTGCTTATACTTATTACTATAACAACCAAGTCAGCTAACTGTTATTTGCCCTGTTGGAGAGTTGGAAGCAGAAGAGTGTAGAGGGGTCGCACCTGCAGGGAGAATTGGACAGGACAGGTGACCCAAAACTGACCAACAGGGTATTTCATCCTGTCTGCATCATGATCAGTATAAAAACTGAGGGATCAAAGGGTCAACTTTGCTTCTTCAGTAGACAGAACCCAAGGAGGACTCTGTCTGTTCATCTGCCTTTGATCCCAATCTGTGCATTCCTGAATTCAGTTCCTGAGTTCAGCTCCTGTCCATTACTGAATCCAGTCTGGGACTTTTCCAGTGCCTGCCAGTGACATGATGGTCATCCTGGGAGCTTGATACTGGTGTTGTATATATTGTATATATTTCATTATTTTCTTTTTGTTTTGTTATTAATATTTCATTAAAGTACTTCAGGTTTTTTCTGAACTCATAAGTCTCTTTCTCTCTCCCTGCTCTCCTTGGAGAGAGAGGTGGGGGACAGCATCTGTCGTTCATCTCAGTGGCCAGTCCAGCCCAATTCATCACATCACTATATTCATTGTTATAATTTTTTTGTTAATTTAGAAAGCAAGGTCTCATTTTTAAAGGTGATTTCCTCTCACATGCATCTTGAAGACTCTTTAAGTGCCCAAATCCAACAGCTAAACAAAATGAATCCCTCAGAACTGCTGCTAAACTGCTCACTAGGTCTACATACACTTGTGCCCCTGGCCCTAGTTTTCTACTAGTTGACATTTGCATGGTCATCTCATCTTGAAGCTATTCTCACATTAAGTTTTGCAGTAACTCTCTTCGCTTCCACAGAGCCACTGGGGTTTTTTTCACAGTTCTCTGTGCTGAACTTCACAGTTCAAATCATTATACTAGTGTAAATAAGATGGGATCCTTTCTACTTCAATAAACGCTCTGTATTCATCCAAAGATTCAATTAGACACCTATTGAGGTTTTCAAAAGACACTCACCCACACCCAATTTGTATTTCAGTTTGAGTTCAAATTAGGCAACTATGAACCTTTGACAGCCTCTCTAAGTCTCAGACTACATATTCAGAACATAAGAACCGTAGAACATGACTATGTGCCTTTGTCTCCCCCCGCCCATAAAAAAAAAGAGCTTCTGTAAATGTAATGACATCAATTACTACAAACAAAAATTAGTGGTATACTGTACACCTTCCTGTTATTCATAAATTCATAGAAGCTTATAAATAGATAGTGTGGGAGACTTATTTCAAAACTGGCCTGTATCCAAGTTATGATGTTATGGTCTGCATGGTTGGTAAACAATTTATTTGGAAAAAGAGTGGTTGGATTATCAGATTACAGGTTCAGAGGGTCATGGTTAATAGGTCATTCTCTACCTTATGACTGGTAACAAGTAGAGTGCTGCAAGGGTGTGCCCTGGGGCCTGTCATGTTTAACATCTTCATCAGTGACTTGGAGGAGGTGACAGAGAGAAACATCCTCAGGTTTGCAGATTATGCCAAGTTTTAGGAGGACCACTTGACTTGAAAGCAAAGCTACCATTAAAGACCTAGGCAGACTGGAGAAACGAGCCAACAGGTATCTTATGATATGATGAAATCCTGCACTTGGGAAGGAAAAGCCCTTGACAGTGACACAGACTCGTGCGTCATCAGCTGGGGAGCAATGCTGGGGGTCTTGACAGACAGCAAGCTCAACATGAACCATCAGTGCTTGAAATAAGGAAAGCCTTTTTCACCATAAGGAAAGCCAGGGAGTGGAGCAGTGTGCCCAGAGAGTTTATGCAGTCTCTATAGTTAGAGATTTTCAAGATCTGTCTGGAAAAAGCCCTGAGCAGCCTAATCTGACCCCATCACTGACCCTGCTTTGAGCATGAGGTTGGACTAGAAACCTTGTGAGGTTTCTTCTGAACTGTATTATCCTGTTGACAGTGTGGCTCACCAGCCAAAATAATCATGTGAAGTTTGATGGTTCCACGATAGCTTGTGGTGACAGAGAGATACTTTTTTATGTTGTTCTGTTGTTTGTTTTTGTTGTGGTTTTTTTTTTGCCCAAGAAAAAGACTAATGATGGCTAGAAAGTACAGGAGTAAAATGAAGGACACACTTTAATCTCCTCTCTGTCTGTCACTGCTTCAATCTATGTTGTCCATTATGTGTTTCTACCACTGTCGATTCCAACAAAAGTTAGAGGAGAAGAATTAAGAGAATGTAACAAAGAATGTAAGATATAATATGGAAACTAATCTGAAGCAAGTTACTTTTCAGATACCTAGGTATCCACTTGTTTTAAGGTTCACACTACAAATTTTACCTCTGACTTTTTATAGGTTGATGTTTTACAGTCGAATAATCACAGAATTACAGAATCTTCATGGTTGGAAAGGACCTTTGAGATCATCAAGTCCAACCAAACAACCTACAATCTCTGCCACTAGAGCATGCCCTGAAGTGCCACATCTACACGTTTCTTAAATACCTCTAGGGATGGCAACTCAACCACCTCCCTGGGCAGGCTGTTCCAGTGCCTGACCACTCTTTCAGTAAAGTAATTCTTCCTAATGTTTAATCTAAACCTCCCCTGCCACAACTTCAGACTGTTTCCCCTGGTCCTGTCATTATTCACCTGGGAGAAGAGGCCAACACCCACCTCTCTCCAACCTCCTTTCAGGTAGTTGTAGAGGGCAATGAGGTCTCCCCTCAGCCTCCTCTTCTCCAAGCTAAACATGCCCAGCTCCCTCAGCCTCTCCTCATATGACCTGGTCTCCAGACCCCTCACCAGCCTGGTAGCTCTCCTCTGGACATGCACCAGCACTTCAATGTCCCTCTTGAAAGACAAACAAAAAAATGACTAGTCACAGTCCAATATTCTGACATCTTTTAGGTATTCCATGCATGGATGCTGTAATGTTTAATGTTAAATTTGCTTATTTAAAGATAGTTGATGGTATGTGGGATTTCTGATTTAGGGAAATAATATAAAATATACTGTATAACACAATACAAATGTAAGTTACAGTTTGCAAATTATAGCAATTACAGTACACGGTTCAATCACAATACCAATGTGATTCCCATTGCCAGTGTCTATAATATGCTCACTGTCATGATGCTGGGCATCACTAGTCACCAGGAAGGAATATGTGGGTTGATGCCAGCTCAAGCCCATTGCTCTCTTCAAAACACTTTTGCTAGTTGTCTAGTTTTTACACTCTATGTTGGTCTGAGCCACGTATTCAGACCTTGCTGGTCTGTCTAACCCGGGGAGACGTTCATGCTTTTTTAACTGACTTGAGGAGAAACATTTACACCACCAGTTGATCCACTCAGCTGCTGACAACTGTTTATCTAAAACGAAGAGCAGCCTCCTTTGGAAAGGAGTCGTGTTGCAAAGAAGCTGGCTTCTTTGCAAGGGCTGTGGTCAGTCACGCTCTGCTTTATTCCCTGGGCTTCATAGGCACATTGCCCTTGCCCATCTCCTCTGAGCCTTCTTCCATTTTAGGGCTTTATTGGTCAGTCACATGACTTTAGACATTGCTGTGTCTAAACACATTAGGTATCATTACATATGATACTATGGCAATTTTCATTGTAGGAAATCCTACAATAGATCATAGATAGCTGGGTCTGATAGGACACCACTTTATTTCTGTTTTTTTAGACTTAAAACTCCCCAGAACTGATGTTTCTGCCATTCCCAAGTATTCTAATGCTATATGATACATTTTTCCTCAGTGATAGATTAACAAAAGTATATATGGTAATCTAAATGTGTCACCGGGAAACCATTTCTTTCCTATTAGAAAATTCACCAGATGGTCTTTCTTCATTCACCTTCCAATATCCTTTAGAATATTACATGCAAAGGGAAATTCTGACAAAATCATAAGTACCTTAGGTAATCATAATGTTTTCATCTTAATTTGGAAAGTCTAATAAAGAGAATATTTTTCCATGCCATGAATAACATCACACTTGATTATGTTGATTACACTGTTGCTATATCAGCATTATTGTTCTGACAGAGAACACTGAAAGTTTGTAACATGAAATGAACTTTTCAGTTGCGTAAACAAAAAACATTATATGATGATTGAAGAGTGTAGAGACCACACTGAAATTGGAATATCCCACTTTTTGAATCTAACAGATAATGAGATGAGAGAATTGATCTTGTACCACACACCAGTACCATTGGGGATGGAAACCGTGGTTTAGCTCTTTCATTATGACTTATGGATTAGGAGTAGGTCTTATGCATTTGAAATCACGTTGGAATAAAAAATGGATATTCCTCTTGTATATTCTGAGATGACTTAAGCTTCATAATGTCATTTATTTCTTTCTTTATGGGTTTTCTTCTGACAGAATCCACAGAAGCACAGTAAGAAATCAGAAGACAGCACCATTCATGAACTAACAGTCTAAGCATCAGAAAACAACAGATGGAAACCTTTAGTAAGGGAAAGGTTACAACATATACGAAGAGAGGTTATAGGTAAGTGATCAAGGGATGAAAATACAAAATATTATTGTTATACTATATATTATTATATGTCACAGGCATCATCCACCTAAACTGTTCACTAACACCTGAAAACTCAAGAACTGATTCATTCCACCTGGTTGAAATACCTGTTAAAGGATGACATGAATAATGCTCTTCTAGTTCCTTTCTCATATGTTTATAAAGGAAGCTTAGAAAACACCAGTTAGACATGTAAGATCAGAGCAATTCCATCTTCAGTATCACAGGCTCAATGTTAGCTGCCTGGTCAACAGACATGTTGAAAGTTCCAAGTGTAACTTGATACAAACATTTGGTGTATCATATGTAGACATAGTACATAAATACATTTGTAAGGCATTTGTCTAGGACCAACAGGAAATGTCAGGATCTGATTTATAAATGAAGAAAGGATTTCATCCCTTTGTTATACACAAAAGAAAACAATGTGTTCCTGTTAAAATAGCACCTTTCTGCTTCTAGACTTTCATGCAGTTAATTAAAAATTAGTTTTTTCAACTGTTCCATTTAAAATTAATTAGAAACTTTGGGAGGGCAAAATATTTCTATGTAAATAGTATAGGTCTTACAGTATGTCCTTTCTTATTAATTATTTCAATAATAATGTACATTCCCTTCACTTTGCCTACATAATTATCTTATTCACAGATCTATATGTGAGGAAAAAAACCTGCAAGTAAACTCAGTAGTTATTAGTAAGCAAATTTAATACTTAGATACAGTAAAGAAAAGCTCGTCTCAACACTTCAGTAACTCTTATGTGAGTAGTCAAGCAACAGCCAAACAGCAGCGCTAATTAAACCAATTACAAGCATTTTTTCTATATTTGAAAACAACAGTTTTATTCTTAAGCTTTTGTGTTCCCTTGGTGTGGAGGATGGATATAATTTAAATTAATACAATGCAATTCAAAGGTATGGTTATTATATGGGGTATTACAATCTAGAGTTTACACTGTTTAGTTGTCTTAACTCTGCATTACTGTATCTCATTATATTTTGATGTCTTTGTGTAACAGTAAAATTACTTTTCCTGACTTTGTGTCACATTATGATGTTGCCATCTCAAATGGTGACGTGTTTACTTAATTCTATTTTTACAGAGCTTTCTAAGTTTGTTTTGTCTTGAGATACAGACACTGTATTTGTATTCTTGTCAGCAGCTGTGAAGAGAGAATATAACAGGGACATAAACAGAGTCAAAGCAAATCATTTTATGAAAAAAATTTGACTTAATATTTTCAGTGTTACTCCAGTTCAACTATTCAGTTTGATTAGCAGTGATGACAATAGCTTTATTCTGAGCTGACCCTTTACTAATATAAGATGACATTTCTAATATCATGCTTTGTGTGGCCATGCTGTTATTGGACAAAAGCCTGTCTGAACCGAGTCCTCAGACGCAAAACATTCTCAGGGATCATTTTCTAAATTACAGCACGAGAGATGCATTCAGCAAGGTAAAGAGGCACCAGTGTCTGCATTGAAGGGCATGTCTAGCAGCAGAGCTTGCTGGCTGACTGATTTAATTTGATGTGATACAAAAGTTTGTGGTAGCAAGCTGGTATGGTTTTAAATGAATCTCGTCATAATTCTCATTAAGTAGGTAGCACATGTTCTTCCCTGCATCCTGCCATTACTCAGGGATGGAAGCAGGATGCATGACTCATTGTGTAGTATAAATTATTTTTTACTATAGCTTTGATACTGAGGAACATTTTAATAGACTCAACAATTTCACTTTTGTTTTCCCTTTCCTTCTGTGTGTTAGACATCATACATATATGCATATATGTATTTATTGGGAGGAAGGGAATTGAATATCTGTGTATTCATGTAATGGAAATTTCTGATGCCACATAACAATTCATCTTCCAGTGTCTCACCACCCTCACAGTAAAGAATTTCTTCGTAATATCTAATTTAAATATACACTCTTTCAGTTTAAAACCCTTACCCCTCATCCTATCACTACGCTATCTGATAAAGAGTCCCTCCCCATCTGTAGGTCCCCTTTAGGTACTGGAAGGCCTCTATAAAGTCTCCCCGGAGCCTTGTCTTCTCGAGGCTGAACAACCCCAACTCCCTCAGCCTGTCTTCATAGGACAGGTGCTCTGATCATCTTTTTGGCCCTCCACTGGACTTGCTCCAACAGGTCCATGTCCTTCTTATGTTGGGGGCTCCAGAGCTGGATGCAGTACTCCAGGTGGGGTCTCATGAGAGTGGAATAGAGGGGCAGAATCGCCTCCCTTGACCTGCTGGCTATGCTTCTTTTGATGCAGCCCAGGATACAGTTGGCTTTCTGAGCTGCGAGCACACATTGCTGGCTTATGTTGAGCTTCTCATCATCCAACACCCCAAATCCTTCTCCTTAGGGCTGCTTTCAATCCATTCTCCGCCCAGCCTGTATTTGTACTTGGGATTTTCCCATCTCATCTGCAGCACATTGCACTTGGCCTGGTTGAACTTCAATGGGTTTGCACAGGCCCACCTCCCAAGCCTGTCAAGTTTCCTCTGGATGGCATCCCTTCAGTCCAGCACGTCAACTGCACCACATGGTTTGGTGTCGTTGGCAAACTTGCTGAGGGTGCACTCAATCCCACTGGGCTGCCTTACCGATCTCCAGCATCTCTCCTGATGTGATGAGTCTTTCTTCTTCAGTCTGCAGAATAGTGAAGCAGTTCTGCAAGGGCACTTCAGACTTCAGGTGGTCTCTTCCTCCTGCTGGTCCTTACCTTTGCAAGTTTACATTCTTCTACATTATTGGCTCCCCTTCCTTCTGTGTGTGCTAGTGGGGGAGCTTTTGGCTGTTTGGCCATGGGTCTCCTGCAGACTGGATTTGGAATCAGCTATCTAACTCGTTCTTAGCCTCCTTGATGTTACACAGCCTCTTTACCACCTCCTGCAGTTCAGCCACCTGTTGCGGGAGGTTCTTCCCCCGGGCCCACATTTTGCAGGCAGATCTGCTGCCTATCCCTGCTCCAGGAGAAAGGTCCAGGCACCACCTGCACTGCAGCCTCTCCCTACAGCAACTCCATCTTGGTGGAGGCATCAGCCACCACTGCAGTAGATGGTGCAACCCCACCACCCAGAGCTGCAGCCTTTGCTTTCAGATGAATGCCCGCCATTCTACCTTGAGGGTCAGGCAGGATGAATGTCCTTGACCTGTGCAGATGCTCACAGAATGGTGCCTGGTTGCTGGGTTATGTGTACTTCAGATCTCCCACTCTGGCAGTGGAATGACTCTGCTTTGAAGAGGTGCACTTCCGTGCAAACTGCTGCACAAATTGACATGCTAAGCCCTGTTTGCCCATCCTGGTCATTGTGTTCCTGGTCACTGGTGCTCCCCAGGCTGCTTTGTATAGGCATGGAGTGGGTCACGGTTGCTCTGGCAATGTCCAGGCCTCTTCAGCGTCTCCCACAAGAGCTGCCAGCTCCTGGCGGGTCCCTCCACTGCCCTGGCATTTCCTTACTTCAGGAAAACTCCCTATGCACCAAGGTCTGTTGCTCCACTGTGGATTGGGCTAGCTCTGGAGCAACTCCCCTCAGGAACTGACAAACAGTGAACTTGTCACAAGTTGGGTCCCTTGGGGATCGATCCTGGGCCCAACGCTGCTTAATATCTTCTTAAGCAATCTGGATGATGGGTCAATTGTACTCTGATGAAGTTTGCTGGTGACACCAGACTGACTGGGGAAGTGAATACTTTGTAAGGGAGAGCCACCCTACAGGAAGACCTGAATAGGCTGGAAGAGTGGGCTAACAAAGCACTTGTTCAACAAGAACAAGTGTAAGGTCTTGCACCTGGGAAAACATAATCCAGGAGTGCAGCACAGGCTGGGATCTACCCGGCTGGGGAGCAGCTCTGTGGAAAGGGACCTGGGGGTCCTGGTGGAAAACTAGCTCAACATGAGTGAACAGTGTGCTGCTGTGGCAAAGAAAGCCAACAAGACGCTGGGTTGCATCAAGAAGGGTATCACAAGCAGAGATTAAAAAGTCCTTATTCCACTCTACTCAGCACTTGTCAGGCCACACCTGGAATACTGTGTTCAGTTTTGGTCCCCACCATACAAGAAAGATGTGGACAGGCTGGAGAGGGTCCAGAGAATGGCCACAAAAATGATCAAAGGACTGGGAAGCCTGCGATATGAAGAAAGGCTGAGAAAACTAGCTTTGTTCAGCCTTGAGAAGAGAAGGCTTAGGGGAGACCTTATCACTATATTCCAGTATTTAAAGAGTGGTTACAAAGAAGATGGAAATTCCCTTTTTACAAGAAGTCACATGGAAAAGATGAGGGCTAATGGGTACAAGTTACTCCTGGGGAAATTCTGATTGGTCACAAGAGGAAAATTTTTCACAATGAGAACAATCAGCCATTGGAATAGTCTCCCCAGGGAAGTGGTGCATTCCCCAGCATTGGACACTTTTAAGGTTCAGCTGGACAAGGTGCTGGGCCATCTTGTCTAGACTGTGTTTTTGCCAAGAAAGGTTGGACCAGATGATGCTTGAAGTCCCTTCCAAACAGGTATTCTATGGTTATGATTTATTTCTCTTTCAGTAGAAATCATCTTCCATTGCTTAGAAGTTCACATTAAACTTTTTTTTTTCCGTTCTACTCTCTGTGTCCAAAGACCTGTACTAAAACAAGAAAATGCCCTCACAGCATCATGAGCTATAGGCATCAGATTCATCAATAAATAGACTTAATCCTTCCTACTTGGAGTGATCAGCTTAGAGGACTACTGCACAAGGAGCTGGTGATCCACATAATGGCCAATTTGATGTATACCTCTTATATCATGAGTGCTGTGCGTCCACAAGGTGTATCAAATCAATATTAACAAATATACACATAATCAGTGTACAGTTAGTCAATGAGCATATAATCAGTGTTATTGGTTTATCCATATTCCAGGATTGATTGCTGTCAGCGCTTGACAAACCAGTACTGTGAGGAAGCCCCTGTAAGAGGAGCAGTGGCCTTAGAGCTGCCAAAGCTCACCACGGACAGGATTTGTGCAGCATACTGTGCCTTGACCACAGGTCCATCCAACGCTGCAATATCTCAGGTTTCCCTGCATCAAAAGGGATGTAAGATTTTATACCCTGCTATCACCTTTTCCATCACTGTATCAATAAATAGTTATCTCTCTTGAAAGGGTTTGTGCCTTTCTTGTTGGCATCTGAAAAGAGCTAGCACCTCCTGGTTCCACCATGAAACGAGATTGATTCCTTTTACTTACTTTCCCCTTTTCCATATTATCTGCTTCTTTTTTTCTGAAGTGTGAGTGAAAGATGGGAAACACAAGCAAAGCCATTTGCCTTGCCAAGCAAATACATTTGTAATTAATGATGAGAAAAATATAAGCATTTTGAATGCTTGGTATATACCTCTAGAATCAGATTTCAAATCCAAACGTTGAACTGAATATTTCTGAAATTGTATGGCTGTTAAAATGCACTGTCAATGGCACTGTATATGTTAATTTCATAAATTATTGATATTTAAATTAAAAATATATCTATGATATTCCTTTGTTCACTATCCCAATTTTGATTTAAAAAATGGTTGCTTTTTGCTTTTAATTGCTGTTTTTGTTTCAGAATTAATTGGATTCAAATTTGAACATCTATTTTAGATTTACTCAAGTCTTTCTTTTTGTTGTTACAATAGCCTCACATTAATAGATGATTTCTGAGCAAAGTGATGACATTTAAAACATCTGCAATATTATTCTCTCAAATAGTCAAGAAGGTCTTTCTGGCCACCAAGTTAGAATGGAAACTGCAGCTAGATTTGTGTGTCATACTAACTCCCCTTCTTGCAAAACATCCTTTCTTAAATGTGATCAGAAACTATGACAAAAGAACATCCAAGGATGTACTATGACGGTATGTTTTTACAGCGTTTCTTATAAAGTGTATTATTTCTACAATACCTTAAACATACTTTTGAGTAAGAAACATTGCTAACAAAGATGCTGAACTCTAAAGGGAAACATTGATTACATGAAGGGTCTCCTGTCTCCAGGCTGCCTCAGTTCAATAACACTTCAGAAGGACCAGAGTCTCTTTTTAATGTAAATATTGCTTTAAAGTGAGGAACAAAGCTAACCTGAAAAGTGCTAAAGTTATCCTTAATACGCTGAAGGGCCTGAGGAGACTGTTTGTTTATCTTATCTGGCCTAGCTGCACCCATCACCGTGTCATCAGAATTCCTGTCTGTTGGCTACAGGATATTTGTTGATAAGGAATGTTTGAATTTTATTTTTAAAGCACATTTTCCTCCTCTCTACAGTTCTTTCCACCTTCCTGCCTCAGTGGAGATATCAAGAATATAGTCACACTGTCAAACAGAAGATAATAAGATAGCAGTTAACACCAAAAAGTTTCTCAAACAGGCTGTCCTTTTCCGGGTAAACCATTTTGCCCCACTGCACATCTTCTACGTGTAACCATATATCAAGTTTTCTTGTCTCAAACTCACTAGTAACCCCCAACAGCTGCCACCCAAGAAAGGCATGTGCACAAACAGAGCAATAAAACTACTGCAGAGTACTTTATATGCCCTAAACTTTTCTAATGAGGTTTTCTTCACAGTTGATGTCTGACAAATGAGGCTCTGTCTTATAAAGCATGCTAGCTGGGGAGTTGAGAGCTGGCAATTAGCAAGTATGTCATGCCAGGAAGCAGATGTGTGAGCTGTGGTCTGACTCTGATGTGTGTCATGTCAGACTACCCTGAGCATCTCCATGAGCCTCTGAGGTCTTGATCTTGCTTTCTCTATTTAGGCAAAATCCCACTGAAACCAAGGCAGGGGTCGCTTCATTAGGTATGCAAAAATCAACAGCCCACAGATTCAATCATCTCAAGTACTTTTAAATGACTCAAAGCTCTATACCTGTTTAAAGGAAAAAAAAAAAAAAAAAAGGACTATTCTCTATGAAAGATATTTCTAAGGTCCCTAAATACCCTTATAGCTTAGACACCTGACCATCATTTCAGGAATCAATGAGGAAAATCTGCCTTTTTTTTTTTTTTTTTTATGCCCTGCAGTGTTCCTTCCTAACCCTGAAGAAAAAACTTAGAAACTTAATTTTCATCAGTAAAGTTCCCTAGACCACACTAGGAATATGTTCAAACACCTCAGATCCAACAACTCTCAGAATTCCAGAGCCTAAGTCTTAAATAGCATTTTAAATGTTGTCACGTGAACATAAACCACAAGGATGGAAAGCGAAAGGCAATGCTGCGGCAGACAGTTCTTTCTCATCCAGGAATCCGTTATTTATCCCATCCGTTTGAGGTTATAAAACCCTTCTGCAGTTCTCCATTTGTTTTGAAGCAGGTGCTTTTGATGACTTACAATAAAATAAATAAAATAAAGCTTCAAAAAGGTTCACAAGATAATCTAAATTTATGCTTCTGCCCCAAAAGACGTTGCTATAGTTTCCTCTTCATTCTCCAGGGATGTTTGTCTAATCTGTTGTTGAAGTTCTCTACTTATAGACTGCCCAACTTCTGGGCAGCCTGTTTCAGCACTTCACTATCACTTTTATTTGTATGGTTTTTTTCCTAAAATATAACATAATTTTTCATGATTGGAATAAATCCCTTTACTTCTTTTTCAATTGGATAATGGATTGTTTTCTTCTTGTCTGCAGCAACCTTTTACGTACTTAAAGGTTGCTATCACACCCCAATCCATCACCATTCCCTTCCCTCAACTAATAAACCCTGGATATTTCAATCTCTGCTTTCATGCCAGATTTTGTAGCATTCCAGTTCTTCTCATTGCTCTTCTGTGGATACTTCTGCAGTAGCTCAAATTGGTGACAGCATTCCAGCTGATGTTTTGCCCACACAGTTTTAAGTGGAGATTAATAGCAACTGGCAGCCAAGGCAGTGGGGAAGAATCCTACTCCAGAGCATCCAAGCTTTTTTGCTATTTATCAGGATGGCTAACTAAGCTGTGTAGCCTGCTGTGACATAATAGTATGAATTTCATCCCATCTGAAAGTGTTAATTTCACTACCCTAAAAACATCTAGATTTGAAAGTCTCATAAGGCATTTGGAAACACTAAACTAACAGCCCGCTGGATAATGTCGTGTTCTATATTTAACAAGATAAGCCACCTTTTATTTCCCCAGCCAGAGCAGAACTTCACATCAATGTGAGGATAATGCATTCATTTAAATAAGATATTCTCAGCAGTTTTCGAAGTTGGGGTCTTTTTTAGAAAATTAATTTCCAAAAGAAAATAAAAACAGAATTTCAGACAAAAGATTTGTCTCTCAGGATATAGCAGTACTTAATTCAGCTCTACCAGAAGTACTATAACAGAGAAAATCAATAAGGCCCCTCTATAAATACAGACTATGAGCTTGAGGTGTGTCTGGTTTTATTTTGTTATGCCTGATAGTCACTCTATTCCTATGATCCATAATCAATATTAAATTAAAATAACTGCTCTATAAATCCACAATACTGAGAATTCTGGCTTTCATAATATATCATAAAAGCATTTTTAAATGCACTATTTTTGAGTCTAATCCTTCATATGCTGTGTGCAGTTATTCTGTTCAACAGATGCCCAGACAACAATTTCTTACTTAGAAATATCATTATTTACCTGCCTTAGATACACTGAGACTGTTCATCATTGCTTTACATATTGCAGGAGGGAAACCAGAAATACCTATTTATTACCTATCACGGCAATGGGACATCACCCTGGACATTCTAGCGGGGGAGAATAGGGAATTTTCACAAAGTTTTCACTTCAGGAAGCACATTTTGCCTAGTCAAATAAGTCTTTGGGGCAGATTGCAACAGAGCAAGCAAGAAGGTAAGAAAGTTGATTATAAAGAAAATATAGAAGTTTACCAGAACAAAGTGAAAGCACTCTTCTATCTACAGCAGAGGAGGTGAGAGAAAAACAAAATAGTTTGTGTACTGTGGTACTCTCTTGTGACTTCATCTCTGGTGCTGTTGACCCATCTCTGGTGAAAACTGTGTGTGTGGCAGAGGACGGCTGGGTCCGCAGTTGCCTAGGAAGTTGAATATAAATTGACCAGTTTGTACTAGTTGTTCATTTCAGTGCTGATTTAATAATAAGATGTAAGGATTGGAACTGAGCTCTGATCCTGTTGGGATCACCTGTCTTTCCCAGTAACTGCAATATCAAAATCAGTATCTGGGCTTCGATCAGCTGTCACTATGGGTTTCCTAGGTCCAGGATTTTCATGTCTGATTAGTCAATACCAGCTCTTCTTCACACTCTGAAGCAGAAAGGAGCAGGTGGGTAACTTCGTTCCCAACCAGGCATCACCACCTTGCCTTGACCAAGAGCTGAGAAGTGAGCATTATCAGCCATGGCAGACAGGACAACTCAGACAAGAACTGAGTGGGATGAGGCTTGGTAGGGGCCCTGGTCCAACAAGTGACAGGACAATGACAGCTGAGACTGCTGGAAAGGAGCAGTGCAACATCATCATGGACTGACTTGACTGATGACCACAAACCCCTCTGCAGGAATAGAAGCTGGGGGAAACACCACTACATGGACTTCTGGCATTACGTATGAGCACTGACCAGAGCCTGACACTGAGCTTGACTGGGTTGAGCACCATGTTTCCCCAGGCTGGGCTGTGCCAACCCACCAGAGCGGTGCTGGGGAGTGGGTCTTCGACTCCCACTCTGCGCACATGTATGTGTGTGTGCATGTATGCACAAAAAGCTTTTCCTGACACAGTCTGTCTCTTGCTTGGTCCACTTCATAAATTGAGCTTAGCGGTGTCCGTGGACAGACATTCCTTTTTGCCTTATTGCAACAGAAATTTGAGTCTTGGGAGTGTAACCTATATAGCTGGATCATGCACATAAGCCTAAGTATGCCCTTCTGTTGGAGAAGATGCCTGTCACGGTTCCTTCACTTATTAAGAAAGCATCTACCTCCATTTACTGAAAAATCTTACAGGTTCTTAGAGGTTTCATGGACTGAACCTATATTATAGTAATGCCCAATTTTTGGTGTAAGTACTCATTTTCCTTGACCTCCTTTAGTGTTCTAATTAGTTAATTCCTATCCAACCTTTTTGAACAGCTTCCAGTAATGCATTAAGCAATGTTACTAAAAGCTGTCATATATTTAATTTCTCCTATTCTGTTTATTCTAACAGGGTCTTGTCCTTTCCCCAGTTTTCTAACAGCATCTTGAGAGGTAAGGGGCTGGGATTACATGTTTGTTTGAAAAACGGGAGCAAAAATGAGGAATAGCTTGAAGAAAATGTATCTTTTTTTCACATTTATACTTAAACTGACAGTTCTTAAGTATAGTATTTACTTTAGTTACTGAAGTTCAAATAAAATTATTATTATAACACTAGAGAACAACGGTTCATGGGAAAGGAATTCTTTTAAGTTTCATAATTTAGCATATTTGGTTAACACCAGTAAAGACAGTTATTTGATTTAAGGTATTATCAAAACAATGAGATAAATAATATAGTCTTCTTCCTAATGGCATTTTCAAACAGTATGAGCCAAGAATTATACATGGAATTATACATATTAAATACTGCTTTTCATATTAACATACTGGTTTTATCAGCAAACTAATCTTGCATAACAGGAATGCATATTCATTATATATATATATAATTTTATATATATATATATTTATAGCTTCATCAAAAACTTTTGGCATTTAACTCCAGGTTTTTTCATGTTGGTGGAAGGTAGCAGAGATACAAGGGGAAAGGATGACTAGTTGCTCTTTTTTTAATTTTTCTATTACATTTAAATCATCTAACCTAGCTTAACTACCTTTGGCTGTGCAGCTATAGACTATATATGCCTACTCCTAATAATATTAATTGTATTTTCTAATTATTATTTATATTCTTTGAGTATGGTTTTATAACCATTTTCTTGATGAATTCAAATAGCTATTTTTGCTCTAAGAAAGTTTGCCACATAATCAAGTCTCATGAGTGAGGGCAAAATGTTGTCATTTTCCCCACTGTATTAGTCAGTTGGATTAACATTGTTTTCTGAAGGATGTCTGCTCTTGTAATGGTATTTATATCCTAATCTTATTATGCTGTTGTCCTGCCTCCAGTATGATATCCACAGTACCATAAACAATTGATAACCCACTTGTGGTTTTCATGACCCATATTTTCTCCAGGTTATACTGCAGCCGTCCCTGCCTGTAAAATCTTCTTTTTCTTACTTGCTTCACATTACTATCAATTCTGTTAAGAATAATTATCATCATTCCACATTTTTCCTTTCCTCTCTGCTGTATGCAACTCCCCCAAACACCACATAGGGTTAACGTTTTGATACAGACACAGAATATTTTGACAAACTGAATTCTTGTAATTTACAGTACAGAACAAGATGATAATGAACACTGCTCTGAACTAGACCTTTGGGTTGTTATTTGTCTCGCTGTTTGAATAAGAATGTGCTTGAAGTTATGATCTAAGAGGACACTTCTGCCACCTTCAAAATGAAAAATAATGGCAAGAGAGAAAAAATAATCTGTAATGATTTTATACCAGTCAAAATCCCCCAGATATTATAAAGTCCTTTATCTGTGTGACAATGTTAAGGAAAAAAAAAACCCAAACCAAAACAAAACCAACAACAACAAAAGAAACCCCCAACAACAACAAAACCCAAACCAACCCACAACAACACAAATCTCTAATAAAATGTAAGAAAGAAACAGGTCACCAGACAGATGACATGTATTTGCTAACCCGAGGAAATATTTCCTAGTGTATACAATTACTCTTTCTGTTGAGTGCCATGACACCTATTACGAGATATAATATTACTTGGAGAAGACCTGTGTTGTCCACTTGAAGAATAATTAAGTTTTCCACTGCTCGGTAGATTACATCTGAAAGCACCACCAAAGATGGAGACAACAAGGCAGAAAGGCTAGCTTATATCAAATTGAAATCATAAAAGAGAGGGGGGGGAAAAAAAGGAGGAACATCACAATATTTTTTACCTTTAAAATATGAAGGCTTTTTTACCCCCTCAAGTTTCTTGGTATTATTTTTTAAATTTGGGTTTGGGCAGCAGCAATCAATTACAAAGAATGTATTTGTAGAAAATCAGTTTCTATTTCAGTACATAAACCACCTTTAATGACATAGTATGTTATTCTGCACAAAAGAATATTCTAGCTTAGAGAAAACTGGCCATAGACTGGTGACAAAAGATCGCATCCAGCATCAGTTTATCATTGTGTTTACAATAAATCTCTGTATAGAATTTTCCCGAGGACTGAATCTAAACAAGTTAGGGATTTGTTCAATCTTTTCTTAATACCACTACTATTATTGTGAATTCCCATAACTGCCCACTATATAAAATAAAGTCACTGAACCATATCCTGAGAGCTAGATGCCAACAATATTCAATATTTAAGTAGCTACATCCAAGAAAATGATCCGTGAAAACCTTGCCTCACCTGAAAACTTGTGTTAAATTTTTCTCCAGCAACATCCCAAATTCTGCTACTGTGCAAACTCAAAACTTGACAGGTCTGATCACCTTACACTGGTATTGAACCACAGAGGACAGGAGCAGAGGGAAATTACAGAGGTTACTTACCACGTTCCCTGACTCAAAGTCAGATCAGCTATACCGGTGTTATTCGTAATAGATTATTACAGTTGGGTTTTAAAGAGCTTTTCGTTAACTAGGAGAGCATAGCTTGGGTGCTCTGGATGTAGACATCTAAAACTAGGTGAGATAATCCCAGCTCTTGTGTGAGGAACAGGAATATATAAATATAATGGGAGGAAGGGGTGGTAAGAAAAATGGGTTAAAAAACAAGAACTCTAGTATGGGGCAATGGCAGGCCTGTAAAGACAGTGAGGACAGTTTTGTGGCACTATCCTGACAAGTTGCAGGTAGGTGCTCACAATGATGTATTGTTTAGTGACCATCAAAAGATTTCTGTCCCAACAACGGGAAAAGCCTAACTGATAATAATCACAAATATTACCATTTATGATTTTAGAGGCCGCACGTAGAAAAAAGAAAGAGATTGAAATAGAAACTTAGGCATTAAAAGATATAATATGGAGTGCTATTATGTTACAAATTGTTTGGGATTGGGTCCCATAACTCTACTTCCATACATCGTGGACAGGAATTGGATGCCTAAATTATTCTTTCTGTTTCAGTCTAATTTATAAATACACATGTAATATGACTTACAATACTTTTCTAAAGGGCAGTAGTCTTTTACTTCAGCTATGGAAAATACTTATGCTGCTGAGGAATGAATTTTCACAGTTTGATATTGACATGAATCTTATGAATTTTACTGGAAAAAAAAAGGACTTTTAAACTCCAAGTAAAACTTTCTGTTGAAGCAAATGAGGCAGAACCATAAAAAAAAATTGAGACTTTTGAGCTAAGAAGACCTTGAATGACATACATCATGAAATGTGAGACCTTTACATTTCAGCCCAACTCTAGTCAAGCAATAAACCTAAGAGATATTTCTCAACATGTAAAAAAGAGATTGGGAATTTCAGTGCTTTTGTCTTCCTGTGATCTTATTTCAAAGAGTAAAGGTTAAAAAAATTATATAAAAAAACCCCACAGTAAAAACCAAACTAAGAAAATGACAGGGTATTTGAAAATCTTAGCAAGTGGGGTTGGCATTTGGCTGTACGTCCCAGGCTTTTTTGTCAGTTTATCTGGCTTGTCATTCCACCTGCACAGAAGAGATTGCCTGATTTCCATGAAAAAATACAGTCTGTTTGTTTTGTAGCATTGTCTGCCATTGTAAGTCCCCAGTATCCCCTGTGTGTTTATGCATGGGCACCTATCACTATGAAAAAAACGTTCAAAACTTTCTGCTGTGAGAGAGAGAGGTGCCATTCCTTATCTTGAGTGAGTTATGTTCTAAGGGCACACCAAAAAAGAAGGGGAATGGTGAACCTCCAAATATGCTTATCCCATCCATCCCTCCCACATCCTAGGAGTCTGAACTACCTTACCTGGAGGTATTCTGAGTGAAAGCACTTTCCCCACTGAAAGGCAACAGGAGAACGCAGAGCAGAAAAAGCAGGCAGGAGCAAGTCTTATCCTACAGTCATAATGAGGGCACCTCATCAAAGGAAAATGCTCAGGATTAACATTCCCCTTCAGTAATGACTGCTGGTCATTGACCAGTGATAGCTACTGCAAAACACAGCACTGCTTTGTTCCATCTTCAGCGAGAGTCAGACGTCTTGTTGCCACCTCTCTGGCCAGGCAACCCTAGCACTTCTAGCTGCAGAAGGGCTCTGCTTCAAACAGAAGACTGAAAGGTACGTTTAGCCTGTGTGCTGTGGTTTCAGCCTGCTAAGGCTGAGAAGGACCTGATGAGGAATGATTTAAAACACTAGCCAATTTAAAAAAAAAAAAATAAAAATCGGAAATTGAATCTTTCCTGCTTCATCCTTTCTTTTTTAACAGAGCAGCATTGTAAGACTATCTCCAACAGAGGGAGGAGGACAAATCCTTGTTGAATGGAGATTCCTGACAATTAATTCCTACTGTTTTCTTATATAATCACTGGGAAATGTTAGCAGCTGACCCTCAATAGGCAGATGTTCTGTTCTGTTAGTCATCACTCTGTATGCCTTCCTTGGGTATCACCTGTTAGCACGACCACACAGTTCTTGCCAGGTCATGGGCAACACGTACTCTGCATCTCACTTCAGGATCATGCTGAAGTGGGTTCAGACTAAAGTCCTAGTGAGGCCAGAATAACATAAAACCAGCAACAATAACAAAACCTTTCAAATTATTAAACACTCCTTACGGATTTTAGTTACATTTACCTTAAGATCAGAAAATTCCATATCACAGCTGGATAAAATCCCTGGACTATTTTTCCCCTGAGTTAACACAATATACAGTAGGTATCCGGTCTTCTAATAAAACTCTTCTTCTCTGATGTCTTTTATCACAAGATTTTTATGATTGTATATTTTTATATTACGAGGCTCATAATAAAAGCATAGCCTTTTGATCATTAGATTTTTGTGCTATACTTTTCAAGCTAATAATAAAGGCTAAACTTGAAACTATAATCCTGTTTGTTCGCCTTAATAATACGAGGCATAGGGACACTTGTTTAAGGACTGAGGATTGTTTGTGCTTATTCAGTGGAAATCACCCAGCATAAATAACTTGCAGAAAGTTTATAGCCTACTTAAATGTCAGGAAAGCTTTATTTTAATGACTTAGCTGCTAACACACCAAAGGGCTTATGAATACTCTGAACGTAAAACACATAAATGAATAAAAAAACCCTACCTGTATACTTTGTTAGATTTTATGTGAAATTTCAGTATAGTTAGTTTATTCAGAGGTCTATATCGATGATGATCAAATAACCCCCTCTTTTTTGGTATTCATTTATTGGCCTAATGAATTCTTCAACATTATTCAGCAAAGACTTTCAGTGTGTCAGAAAAAAAAAAAATATCAGTATTTTTCTAATACTACTCACTTGGGAAAGAATATAAATAATAATTCAAATGAAACCAGCTATAATCCAGAAGAAATCATCACCCATCAATAGAAACAGTGTTTCTGATGATTACATTGATTACTCTTTGAATAATATTGAACAATTTAGCAGATCCTGACATGCATACCAGTGACCAGAGTCAGTATAGCATCTAAACATACAGTGGCCATATAAATGTCTAATGAAACTGAAAGATAGGACTCAGTTCAAATAACATTTCATGTTCAATACACAGAAGAAAGACTGTAACAGGGAGCAACTAAACATGAGCTTATTCTAACAACATATATGCAACAAAAATTTTTCAATTAAGAGTGCTTATTTTGCTAGACAAAGATAAAAACAGTAAGAAACACAAATTAGAACCCACTGAAGTAATAATAACTGATGGAAACAGAGATCAGATGATCCCCCTAGCTGGATATCATTAACTATCAGCAAAGGCCAAATTCAAAAAACCTCCGTTTTATCATGCTTATTAAAAAAAAAGAAAAGCCAAACAAA
Organism: Larus michahellis; assembly: GCF_964199755.1. Lineage (NCBI taxonomy): Eukaryota > Metazoa > Chordata > Aves > Charadriiformes > Laridae > Larus > Larus michahellis. Next base: position 108,486,763 of record NC_133898.1, read on the forward strand.
AAAAAAAAACACAACAAAATAAAAACCAAAAAAAGAAAAAGGAAAACCTAAGAAAAATGCAGAGAGTTTTTAACAGAACTGACCCATTCACCGAGCAGGTGAATAGTGCTGCATATTAAGAGCATGTTTAAAATAAAGAGCAAGAAAAAGGCAGAGGAGGGAATATTCCTGAATTAATGAAATGCTGCATTCTATCAAAGTATAGTATCAAGCTTGTAGCTATTCTGAACAAAAGGGAATGCACATGTAAAGTCAGGGAAGCAGTTATGATCTTACTTTCCTGAGACTATATTTGAACATTAAAATTTAAGAATGAAAATAAGTACTTTGTTTTCAGCATATAAATGCAAAGAATCAAAGAGATTTATTATACAATGTGGAATTCTATTGGAAAAGCATCACGAAATTTGGACAGAAATGCATGCTATAAGTTGTTACGTGATTAACTACAGACTAATGAAAAGCTCCACATATAAAACTACATCAACTGTATTTCAAACAGCAGGAAGCATTCACCTGTCTCGTACTAACTGCCCCCACAGAACTGTGCAGTCCAGTTACATCTTTATTCATAGGCTTAATGGTTATAGGGATACGGGTAAGGGCATAGGCAAGGATACACAAGTGAAAATAAAACTGATTGTGTAATTCTCAGTTGTCCAGATGTAATACACAGTCAAAAGCATTTGTAAATAACGGTGTGTTGAGGCATGGGTAGTTACAGAGGAAATGCAGTGGAAAAATTCATGGTAAATAAAGTTCGAAATCCATCTACCCTTGGAGTTAAATAAACTGTTCCAAATACATATAATAAATTCTGTCAAATGGTAGCAATTTATAGTAGTCCTTATGAATCATACGCAATACTGTAGCATCAGGTTTGCAAAGTTAATAAATCCACCCTAAGGCAAAATTCATGCTTGTGTATAGAAACAAACCCCATACAACAGAAATCTCCCCCATCAAACCCTGTTAATTTTTTTCCTCAATGCAATTGTGTATTTTTTACAGAAAGATGTTTCCTGTACGTGTCAATACACTCCTCAGATGTACATTTGGGTTATATGTCTTATGAAATTATGTTACGTGATTCAAAATGTGTATCAAAGCTTATGATTTTCTGATAACGTCTGCAGAGAGAGTTCTCTTTCTTATGGAGAGCTAAAGTTCAGAATTCTTTCCTGAATTCTGATTACTCTAAGTATTTTGTGTGCTATTTATGTAGTTGTATTAAATAGATTAAACTGTCAAGAAAAGGTTTCATTTAGCACAACAGTTACACATAGAGTTACGTAAAGCAGGAGCTAAGCAAAGCTTTAAATACTTGCATGTAGAAATTACTAACACTGTTGCCTATTGACTTACTTTACTGTACGGCAACTGCAGGATGTCGTAAAAACGTATTTCATTTGGTATTGTTCATACACAACACCCAGAAGTGTGCTAGGTCATTTGCAGGCATAAAAGAGTCCTCTCTCCAGGAGACGGCTCTTTTATTCTTCCTTGTTTGGCTGTTACCTTTAATCTAAACTTAAAGCCATTTACACTGATAATACATGCTTGCTTCTTGTATCTGGAAAGCAAAACACAGACTCTGGCATTCAAGCAGGCTGCAGGATCAAAAGCCTCTTCGCCGCCTGACAGGCTATGAAGTAGCTGCCCCCGGAGAAAGGCTGAACTTCTGCTCCTACCACACAATTCCTGGCCGCAAAGCCGGGCAGACCTCCTCCCTTGCACAGCGGGATGCATCACTGGCAGCTCCCACTGCTAAAGAAAACAGAAACAGCAGCAGCTATTTGCCTCCAGGCTCTATGATGCATCATTTCAGGCAACTAATCCCCATTAAGAGGGCTGTAGTAAAAGACCTACGCTTGCGGGGATAGAAAAATGTGGATACGCTTTTAATTAAGGACTGGTATAAAGTGACAGCAGAGTTGGGACTGTGCGGTAATATTAATGACATTTTGAACTGTTGCAGATAGAGCCACTTGTGCTTCCAGCTGAAGCTTGCTTAGAAAAAAAATGAGGCCCCAAGGGCTTGATCTGCCAAGGTGCAGAGCTCTCTCACGGAGTACTGAGTGCTCTTCACAGACACAGAAAGCAGAGACACTTGGTCGCACTCAAACCCCCACAGAAATGCCCTGGAATCAGCAAGATAAAGTGTATCCTGAACTGTGAACAAAAGGCAGGCAGAAAACAATCTTCTGATGATGTCCAGCTTCTTTGTCACTTCCAAAGCCCCTGCATGGATGATTAAAAACACACTGAAATTACGCAATGTCAACCATTCCTGTTAGTGATGCTGGTTTTTCTCTCTGAACATTTTGTCCTGTACCCAGCAGCACCTCAGTCTGAATTCAGCCTCCAGCTATATTGTTATTCCTGTGATTTATAGCAGGAGATCCGACACAGATTTGTACAGCAGTATATTGCTCTGCCCACATCCTTCCAGACTGGGATTTCAGTCTCTTTCTTACATTTAGGTGTATCTGTCACTTTTCATTTCATTCCCTTAGATGCTAGACATACTTTGCTACAATTGGTGATACTCTGCTATCGATTGGCAGTGACTCTGGCTTGTCCTTTAAACCGCCATCTGTCTTTGCCTTCCCCAGGTCCTGCTGATGCCAGCTGTGCTGGTAACTGGACACCATTGCTGGAAGATTGTCTCTTACCAATTGACACCATTTGCAGAGGAACCCAAAAAACATAGGGGAAAAAAAAAAAAAAGAAGTGCTCATTATACCAAATGTTAGTCAGTGGTTCCAGCGCTGATGGCAGCCAGACACTGGCACCTAAAGAGAGTGTAGTAACAGTGCTGGGATATAGAAATCCAACTTAGGAACTCAGTAACTCTCAGGAACATCAGAATGAGCAGCTTGCCTGATGCTCACAGAAATGGGATCAGTTACACTAGTAACTGTAATTTTTAAAAAATTATTATGGGTTTTACGTACATTTGTTTGCGTGCATACCCAGAGGTGGAAAGGACATGCAAAAATTCTCTTTGGGCATTCAAAGATCACTGTATGAAACCTCTGAGAGTCTGAAAAGAGTCAAAATGTGCATTTGAAGTGCGCATGTTGCCCACTGCCTTACACTGATGTTGTACATATATATATATATGTATGTATGTGTATATATCATTTAACAAATGAACTTGCAAATGATGACGTGCATAAATAGCTCCTGGTTTTTTAAAGATGAATAAACTCCTGTTTTTCTTGTTCTGTAGTGCAGATTGTTTCCATGTGTGCCGCTATTTATGTACACTCTAATGCTAAGATGATGTTGATCCAAGTTTGCATCAGGCTTGCTTTTTCAGGTGTGAATCATGAATGCATCCATTTATCCACATTACTGGATTTGTTTCTGATTTAAGATGTGAAGAGAGGGCAAATCCAGGTGATGGTTTTGTGCTGAACGCTACATGAATTGGAGTTTATCTTTACATGTATTAAGAGAAGATCTATCCTGGCTATCCCAAATGACAGTCAGTATAAACTTTATGGTGGGGAACACTATTTGTGTGCTTATTCATTCTGTGGTGTTACTGAAATAGGAGTTAGGGATCTATCTATTTATTTATTTATTATTGATGGTGGTGGTAGTACTGTCCTTAACGGCTGTTTTTCTGTAAAACCAGGTGCAATGTTTACCAGGAATTCAACTAGCTAAGACACAGACAGTTTCATAAAAGCCCTTAAAACAGCCTCTATTGAAACGTTTCCACTGTGAGACAAGGTAGAAAGAAGCACTCTTTTCTGAAACTAAAAGTGTAAATGTCATTTGTCATTTGGAAACTAGAAATCTCTCCCGTCCCTGTTTTTAGATTACGGTTTTAAAGCTCTGACATTTTTCACTACAGCTTAAACTACCATGTGCATAAATACATACACAGTTCTGCAGACAAGCCATTTTTCCAAATCAAAGCAAATCAACAGCTGCTTAAAACATAATGCTGCAGATACTTGTGGGCAGGAACAGTCTGATTTGCCCATTGCATGAGTATTGATTTTTGATTGCAGAGGTTATCCTGCAGATGAAAAGATCATAATCATACTAAGAGATGCTTCACTGAAAACTTGCACTCTACAAAACAAAGTGGAAAAAAACAATTCAGTTAACAATAAAAAAGCAGTGATTACTGCTATCTTTGTCCTTGGGACCCTGCTGTAAATGACCTTAAATGTCTGTTAATATCAGTACTACCTAAATAACGGAAAGTTGGGCAAAAGAGGAGAAAAAAAAAAGGAAATAAAGAACTCTCTAGTCTAGTTTCTTTATGCATCATAAGGACTTGGCCGCAGTTGCTCTCCATCCTCCATTTCAGAAGCTTGGAGAAGAGATCTGTAAACAGTGATGGGCAAGAACTCAACAGGACAGAAAAAAAAATGGATTTGTGGATTGCAGAGAAAAAAAAATGGTTAAAAATTCAAGACAAGAAAGTGCTCAGCTGCTGAGCTCTGTTCTGGAAGCACTTCAGGGCCACAGCCATGTCCCTGTTGGACTTGAAAGTTCCTGGAAGCACCCCAAATTCTGCATCAGTGCACATGTACAAAACCCTGAGCTGCGGGACTCAGTTAATCATGTCAGGATATGGGAGGTAGAGTGATTCCATGCTGATATCCCACAGAGCCCCTAATCTTGCTATACATACACAGTGCTTGTGTAGCACACACGGGCTGTACAAAAAATGCAGGTGAAGCTTCCACCTTCTTCAAAATGAAGAAACTGTGGTTCTCCTGCTGACCTTTGGTATTATAGTTCCCTTATCAGAGTACTCGCTCTGCAAACAAAAGACCCAAGGTCATTTTTCTGCTCAGCATGTGCAGATTTAACCTCACATCTTCTACCTCCTATGTGAGTGTCCTAAATATTAGACTGCAGACACTTCTCTGCGTGTGACAAGGAAAGTATCATCCCCTCCTACTGAAAAGCTTTGCTTTGCAGCAAAAACCAAAATTCACTGGAGTAATAGTGGAATATAGAAACACAAAGAAATTATCGGCTATTTTTGTACCTAAAGCCACCAGCTTTGTGAATAAGAAAATGAAGATTTGGCATTAATTGGGGTAAAGCTGAAGTACCGAAGTAGAGATATCAGAGCACTACCACCTCCATTCAGAGAGCATGAGTTGTCCTTTGTATCTTTTGGGAAGAGGCTGATTCTGCAGATGCCACAGGTGCATTCGGAGCATATATCTCAGATCAGTCCTCCCCAGGGACTTACAGAGAGGAACATGGAGCTGAAGGAAGAAACTTGATCTGCACACCTCTGGACAGTAGAGTAAGCACTAAACCAGTAGGTATAAGGGGACTGAAGAGTATTGTGGATCCAGTTCAAGGAGGAGCCACAATAAATTCCATAGATGCCCTTGTTTCACTTGTAGCATGGAAGTACTTAAAAAGATAATTCTGTGGTAAGAATTCTGTGGGAACTGGTAAGCAGGTAGGATATGGTCTCTGCCCTAGGGATAGCATACATACATTGTATTACAGCAATACTACTTAAAATGGGTAAAAATTGTTGGACTACAAAAACATATTCATCTTGTTTTCTCCTCCCTTTTTTATTAGGTCCATGAGTCCCTCACCACACAGCTGAGATGCTACAAAAAGAGACCTGGAGACAGCTCAGCCCCTTCCACCATAGCTTGCTGCTTAGCAAGGGCACCTGCAACTGCAGTCCAGGGCTCTCATCATAGAACCATAAAATGGTTTAGGTTGGAACAGACCTTAAAGGTCATCTAGTTCCAACCCCCCTGCCATGGGCAGGGACACTTGCCACTAGGCCAGGTTGCTCAAAGTCCCATCCAGCCTGGCCTTGAACGCTTCTAGGGATGGGGCCTCCATCACCTCGTCCCCGTCCTTCTTCACTGACCTTGGTGTCTACAGAGTTGTTTCTCTCACATATTCTCACTCCTGTCTCCGGGCTGCTGTTGCACAGCAGTTTTTTTCCCTTTCTTAAATATATTATCATGGAGGCACTACCACTGTCACTGATTGGCTCAGCCTCAGACAGGGGTGGATTCATCTTGGAGCCGGCTAGCATTGGCTCTATCGGACATGGGGGGTAGCTTCTGGCATCTCCTGTAGCCCTCCCTGCTACCAAAGCCTTGCCATGCAAGCACAATACAGATTATCTTTTGGATCTCATCTTTAATTTGCACACACAAAGGGTGGTTTTTTTCATTTACCACAAATTGTTTATTTGTTAGTGAGGTTTGTTGAATAGAATTCTTTAAGGCTAGAAAGTAACAGTGGTTAAGAAATACCACTGAGTAGTGCAGTGTGATGGAGAACTATGCAAAAGAATAGAATCAAAATTGCATTTTTTTTCCGATTCAAACTTCCCAAAATTTTTTCATTCCAGTGAACTGACCATGTCCAAATTTACAAAAATATTTCCTTGTCTTAGAAACGCTGCCTTTTTTTTATCCTACAGTCCTTTCTCCTGTCCTAAGAAGTTGTTTTGTCTTTCCTTGTTCTTTATTCATTATTTTGGTCAGTTCTCCTCCTTCTGAAGAAGCACATACCATCATCTTCTCAAGTCGCTACAGATTTTCAGTGAATAGAAAGCTTTGAACATAGAGGAAGTGGGGTTTATACTATAGTTGAGTCCAGCTAAGTTAAAATGGATGCCTTGCTCCTTTGCTATGAACATAGAAAGCAGCTTTCTTTGCATTTATTTGAGAAATCTAAAAGAAGGTATTGACTTTGAGAAAAACTTCAGTTGAATCCATATTTACTTATGTTTCAGTTTTTAGGAATTTCAGTAACACGCTTTTTCTCCAGCATCAGCTTTAAAGTGCACCAGCTCTAGATGAAAAGGATAAAAGTCAAAAATAGTTTATAAATTATGAGTAGGATGCGTGTTCTGAGTGCACATGGCTGGAGATGTACTAAAGCTACATTTTTTAAGCTCCCTGTGGTTAGCTTCATGATACTGCTAGATATTCTGCTCTATATACCTATTTGAAGAACTGTCTCACTGGTGGGGAGGAAAATGGGCAGTTTTCATTTCCACTTTCCAATAGTACGACTTTTTCTTGAACTGGCATTAATACTAGATTATACTATCCTTCTTCCATTTCTATTTTGAGGAACAATGGGCCAAAGAGATGAGGATTTGCTAAAATATAATGCAGAGCCCACAGAAAAAATGTGTGTGAAATATGGAATTATAAGGTTATTAAGAGAATGGCTATGGTTGATGAGGCAGTTACAGCTTTGTAACACAAAAAGCAGAGGCAGCCTGTTGTGGAGTAGAAAGGTATGTACCAGCATGCTTCAACAGAAAATGTCAAAACAGTATTTTGCCTTTTTACCACTGTTACAGAGCTAGCTGCACCTCTGTCTTTTCAGTATCTCTGACTACATTCCTCAAATGTTAGGTGTCGTTACTTGTCTTTGGATACAACTTAAATGTTTTTCATTCAGACCGAGCATAAAGCACTGCCACATCTAGTCACACCAAGGTGTTTCACCCATTATCCTGTGCCTAACAGTGCTCAAGAGAGGGAACGATTATAAGAAACTGGGCATACAGGGAGTGACACAGTTCCTCCAGTTTCAACAGTCTCAGCTTCAGCAGTCTCTCTGAATGAGAGGCTGCATCTCAAATGCTGAGTACATGTCTCAAAACAGATACAGGGCTTTTTTTTTTTTTTCCTCCATCCATGTAAATCCTTACCCCTGTGTCCTCCTCCGATAGTCACGTCCTCAAATCCCAGTGCCGCAGTGCTGATCAGCAGCTATTAAAACAAAGTTGTTTGAGGGTTTGTTTGCTTGTTTGTTCAGCAATTGGAACAAAACAGCAGGCAAAGGGCTTTTAAAACAATCAGCCCACAGACATATCCAGTCTCACCTTATGGTTTCCTTCAAGCACAGTTAGATAAGCATCCTTCTTGAGTTACGGAAATGCAATCGAGTCAAATCACATCCATGACTGCTTGTCCTAGTGGCCTCTGCCTTCCTTAAATTGCATACATCTGCTTCTAGGAATTCCTCTGTATTTGCTGAGAGTTTCTGGGCACAGTTATCATAAAGATCAACAGTTTCTTTGCTTCAGCCCCCAAGTGTGAAGTCTTTGGGGCCTGAAATTGTTTGGGTTTTTTGTTTTTTTTTTTTCTTGGACTGCTGAAAATTCCATATAGCAGAAATTTATCTAGGAGAACAGCATATAATATTTGCTCAGTGGCTTGGAAAGCTACACCTATAAGGTCCTTCTCATGAGTTGTCCTACCACTTCTGAGGGTTTGGCGTCTGCTGTCATTAAGGGTAAAATCATTGTCATTTATTGGTCCAATGCAAAGTCCTTTCTTGGTACCTCCTCTCTAGGCAAAAACATACTACCGTAAATACAGTCTCAAAATAAATGATCTTATTAATAAGTATAGCAAAAATATAAGGTATAAGAGAGGGGACTTTTCTAGTTTACTAAACATCAGACTAACTGACTTGACAATTATAGGAAAGATGAGGTTATCATTCAAGCTACCAGAGTTTGAAAATTTACTGAAGCTGTTACACTTTGCTAGTTTCCAAGGGATAAGTGGCATGAGTGAAGAATGCCTGTTCTTCTGGGTTTTCAGAATATACACTTCAGTCAAAAGACATATATGAAATATAGCAACTCAGCTATAATAAGATCTTATTTAACTTTTTTCTACAAAAAGACATTTTTATACTGAGTTGCACAAGTTGTCCTACTGTAGGAAATGGAGGTGCTTAGGTGTGGGGAAGTAAAGGGAAAACAGAAAGAAAATAGAAAGCAAACTTCTCCAGAAAACAATTAAAATGAAACAACACAAAATTTGCATAAAGGAATTGAACAGGAGACAGAGACAATGCCTCTGTTTGTGTGCTGGTACTGAAAATTCAGACACAGAAGAGGTTCTTGCGTCCACTGATTCACTGTAATTGGGCTCTGCCAGAGAGGTTCAGAGACAGCATGATGAGGCTATTAGACTAAACAGTCCTCTTAATGTACAGCAATGAAGAGCTTTCCTTGGTACAAGACTGACTCTACAGTTTGGAAATGCTAGGTCATCACAGATGTATTTACTTTTCCAGAAAGAAAATGTCCTCTAATAAAAAAATCCCAATAAAACTTGTTTTCAAGTCCCATGTAATACAGATAACTCACAAATGTTTTTTCCAACATCAGAAAGAAAAGTGCCAACATGCACAAAGGAAAAATACTACTTTATGCAGGAACGTGGAAGATGTCTCTGGAGTTATTATGGAAAAGATGAAGGGCAAGAGTGGAGGCAGGGTAGTTTATGAGAAGAATGGTGCAGTAGGGTAGCTGTTGAGTTTGAAGTTATCCACAAGCCATTTGCTGTCGAAATACTGAAATTACGATATGAACTATCAAAACTGAGCTCATTTTCTCCTTCTATTTCTTTCTTCAAGTAGTAAAAATAGCGAGCCTAAGTTTTATATAAGTGAATCTTTCGGAAAATTCTTTTTATTATGAAAGCAATGATTTTCTCACCATCAGAATATTATCACGCAGACGCAGTGGACAGTTTAATGCCACAGTTACATGGAGACAGTTGTATCATGCAAAAAGCTGAAGATACCCCAAAAAAGTTTTTCAGAATGTTTTGGAAACTGTACTTCAGAAATATTTCTTCCCATAACCTGAGATGATTTTTATTGTACAGAAGTTAGGACTTTTTCTGTCTGCTGGAGTTCAACAGGAAGCTTGAGCACGTACCTAGCTTTAAGCTTTATAGTACCTCCATTGTCTTCACCAGGATGTGTCATAGCCCAGATTCGTAACATGGATCAAAACCTAGCTTGGAGACAGAAAGTAGAGAGTGGGATTAAATGGCCAATTTTCAATGCTAGCAAAAGGTTAATAGTGGGGGCCTCAAGGCGCAAGAGTATGTGTCATGATGCTTAATGATCTGGAAAGGGGATGAGTAGTGAGAAGCAACTTTTGCAGATGCCACAAAGATGCTTAGGATGGTCAAGCCCCTGCTGTACTATTAGCTTCTTCACAGGGGCCTAGAGAAGCCAAGATGATGGGCAATATGATGACAGTAAAAAAACCCGGTGTTTGCTCATTGAATATTGATAAATGAAAACTACCCTTGAAGAAGGGGATGGGGGGGGGGCGGGGGGGCTGGGAACTGCACAAAGCCTCGGCAAGATTCAAAATTAATTATCAGATCATCAAGACAACTTAGAAAAATATCTAACCACTAGTGTAAAAATTCAAATGTTAGGAGATGCTTAATGTATAGTGTCAGTTAGAAAAACAAAAATGTTAGGAATGCATGATGAATGGGTGATCGCTATGGATACTGACCTAGATAAACATTGGGTCTGATTCAATACCGTGAAGTCCTATTTCAAGTAGACAAGGATCCTCAATGAGCAAGTCCAAAAATTTTCTAGTAAGGAAATTCAAAACGCTGTTGGTTTTGTTCCTTTACCACAAATAAGATTTGCTTTAACTTTAGCTTGATTCCTTAGTTCAGTTGTGAATACCTTTTCAGAAGGAAAGGTAAGGCGAATTAAATTAATTCAAGAAGTGGAAATATCGGTTCGAAAGCTGTTGATACCCTTTGAAATCAGGTACACCTGAGTGTTTTGAGACATTGGGTCCTTACGCTGGAGGAGTGAGACCAGATGTTTTGCAGCATTAACTGAGTCAAAATGATGGCTTGAATGTACAATGAGAAAAGCACTACTATTATACCAGTCATTTGATGCAAAACACTGCACTTATTAGCGATTCAAAACAGAAGGGGCAAATTCTAGCTAGAAAGACGCAAGATCCCTAAAAAAAGAGGAAGTCATCAAAGCAGAGAGAAGTGAAGGGTCTCTCCAGGTTGTGCTGATGACCGCCGGTACATCACTGTTCAGTGATCACCAGGAGCACGACTGCATTCCTGACATACAGCCTGTACCAGGCTACAGGACCTGAGTTCCACCTGGTTTTAAATGCTATGTATAGTAAAGAAATTGTACCTGAGGAAACTGTAGACCAATTGCAAAGAAAATAAAAGAACCTGTCTTTAATGATGGGATAAAAATCACAGCGAAAGTTACATTTTATGAGGATATTATACATAGATATACAGAGTAAAAAGTGAGAGTTATTGTTGTTGCTTTTGCAATATTGCATCTCCTATTTTGTAATTTTTCTATGTATGTTTTATTCAGAAATTCCAATATATTCCAATTACATTCAATGAACAATAGGAAAACTCTCCTAATTAATTTTTGAGTAGTTAATAAAACACTGCGTAGTGTAGTAGATAAAGACTTTCTAAAACAACTAAGGAGACACAAACATTCAAGTGTTTATGTAATTCACTTTCTGCCAATGAGAGATTAATTTCTGGGCTTTTATCAAGCAAAATAAAATTAAATTTATGAAATTACATTTAATGGAAAACATATTATGCATATTCATTTGGCTTACTTTCTTGATTCAGGACAAAAAAAGTAAATTCCTTTTTATGTCCCAGTTCACCATCTATCTTTCAGATGGGAATGGTCTTTAGTGTCAGAACAGGACAAAATCCACCATCTCTACTGCAAATGAGACATCCCACAGCACTGAGACGGTGGCTGGAGCTGGCTGCTTTCTAATCTTCCTCAGACTGTTATTGCTCTTCAGGGATCTGTTATCAGATGGAGCCTTATATAAATCTGGTCCCAAAATCAGGGATCAACACATGATACTGTGACTTGGCCACAGTAGGTGAGAAAAAGCTGTGACTGCAGGACTGCAGCTATGACTGTGCTACCACAAGGCATACAGCAGCTGCGTGACAGTTGTTACAGCGTCTTTCTGCAGACACGGTCTTGTCAATTGAAAATCCCTCTGAATTCTTCCTGAAATCTGTCATCATCTGACCCAGCCATAAATGGGTGCCTGATTGCTTATTCTGTGGAGCCAAAGGCAGTCAATTACAATGCTGTCCTTATTGCACACTTGTGTTTTGCTGGCTAGAAAACCTGGTATGCCTGAACCAATTAAACCAGTGAACCATTTGGGCTTAGACGGATCTTTGACCTCCACCTATGAAGGCATGTTAGTCCTGCCATCCATCAGTAGAATTGCTGTAGGGCCCAATTAGGCTTCATTCTGCCATTTAGACTGCTAATCCAGTACAGATACCGCGGCTAGTTTACTTTTCAAATTGGCATATTTCAGCCCACAAACCCCCTTCTTTCAATACAGCCTTGGACACAGTACTTTGTAGCCAATGTTTGTTCTGTGGGAAAGGAAAATATTTATTTTCCAGTATATGTACTCACTGCAGAAAACTTCTGATCCTCAACTTCTCATTCCTCTGATACGTTATTGCTTGTAACTAATTCCCCATCAGGCTTCCCAGCTTTCTGTGCTACCCTTCAAGTGGGTAGTAGATGTAATATATTTTCAATCTTTGAATTCCCTAAGGAGAGATGTGATGGTCAAAGTGTGTCAGAGGCCATTAGAGGGTGCATATTGTATATTGTAAAGTCCAGCTATCGGGGAAAAAAAAGAAGAAAAAAAAAGTGAAGAACAATTTTCTGCAGAAAATAATTATGGTATCATTGGCACCATTTTCCTGAATAGATCAAATCCCATGTGTTTTTAGACTCATATCTACTTACTTTAGTGACAAAAATAAACACTTACTGTTTTTTTATTTCTCTTAGCCCTGCAGAAGTAACATAACTATTTGAGACAGCTGGGTACTATTCCATCTTGAGCCTCATCGGCAAAATTGCTTGCTAAGTCCCAATAGCTACACCTGTTCAAAAGCCTTGCAGGCAAAACAATCACACAGGTACCACTAAGGGCATAATTTAGCCCTCAGAAACTTTGTTACCGGTGATGATATGTGACGTGGAAAGAAGCCTGCCTGCCTCTTGGAACCCAGAATGAGTTTCAAACACTGGTGTTCAGGAAAAGCTCATTTCATTCTTTAGGCGAGCTCCTGGGCTGTGGAAATGAGTGTGATACCTGGACAGAAGGAAAAGACGCTCATTTCAGAAAATGGGCTAGTTTCCCTGGTAGTCTGGCAGATGAAGGGCTGACTTGAATTTCACCATGAATACTATTCGCAGCCCTAGTGATCACAGTGACAGTTAGACAGCTCATCCAAGTAACAAACATGTGAGCTGATGATATGGAGGTAAATATTATGACAGAAAACTTGCTAGGAAAAGGTATCTTCTGCGAGCAAGTAATTTAATATAGGAGATTACTATTTCTATAACATAAACTACATTAAGTACTTGGTGTCAGCAATTTCAGTATATCCTTCACTGGCAGCAGTAAGTAGGCCTGGAAAATCTGACTCATAGTATGACAGGATTAAACTGGTGAAACCAGTGGGAGACAAAAATTGTTTTGTAGTCAGTGTGGTGGAATATGAGGTACTTAACACCCGTCGCCCTCCAAACAGCCATCATTATTCCCGCAGTGCCATCTACTGGTTCAAACCCAGGATGAACTGAAAGTAATAAATTTACATGTGTATCTGTAGCAGATTAATCATCTGATCCTGTATTAAGATACAAAGAAAACAAATAATCATTATTATTCTAATAGCTTTTCTCATTTTCCATAATTTTAATTAAATATTCAGGATTTTTTTCATAGATGAATATTTAGTATAAAGTGTGCCATATGGTACAGAACAATTTCAAAAATGAATGCATGCACTATACCTGAGCTAGAAATAACCCTATTTAGCTTATATAAATGCAGAGGTAAACATTTCACACTTCATTCAAATGCATACATGTATCTTATTTTCACAAGAAACAAATAGGGATGCATGTTCTACCTCACGTGTACTTTCCAAATCTGTGGGCTAAATAATTACTCTAAATATTTTAAGAGTTCTATAGCTCTGTTAATATATAATGATTCTCCTAGATTTCATAAAAGAATTTAAGAAATTTATGTGGGATTTCATACAGTAAGAAATCTGCACAGGGAGGGTAATTGCATCAATTATAAATCCCTAAAGTTTTACAAGGATGTAGGTCAGATCAGTCCTTCCATTGCAGGAATTGGTGGTGAAACGCTGTGGTTCTCATTCCATCAGACTTTCCCTTGTGTTCGATAATACTGATTGACAGATATATAGACCACTTCTAAAGCTGCAGGAAAGCAAGGAAAGGATAATATCACAGTTTTTTCTCTAACTTAGCTCAAAGTACGAGTATAGCAACAGTTCACCCATCCACCTCCTCAACTATGGAGCCATGCAAGATTTATTCTTATCCTATTTAACATCAGACTATTAGTGCTTAAATGTATTTTGAGGCAGCACAAGCTTAAGTGCCAGAAAGACAGTGATAACTCAATATTTATTTTATAAGAAGCACAAAGCAACATCTCCTTATCTCAACAACTAGCTGAAAGAAACATCTGGATGAAAAACAATGACTGAAGCACAAACTCTGTATAGGTAAGCTTATTCTGACAACACAAGGACAGAACTTGTCATTTTTACAATAGCCATTCTGAAATGATCAGATAGCCTCAGAGATAAATTGGTTCTGTAGCACGTTGCCCAAATAACCAGTAGAGCAGACAATACACATGGACTTCTGTGCCTGGTCCCAAGCTAGGACCTTCTCATTTTAGACAAAAGTTCACGATCTCCTTTCTTGAATGTGGGTATTTATCACAGGTAGGAATGAAGCCTGTGCTCTACATTAAGTCTTCAAAGGAAGCTTCACAGTACTATTTAGCAAACTACATTGAGGAAGTCAGGATTATCTAATTCTGTATTCTTCGAATGTGTGAGTTTCTGCTTTTTACTTTTGCTAGACTTGGGACTCAATGGTCATATATTCTAGTATCAGTCAGTTTCAACACAGTATATCTTCTTAAAACAGGGTATTTGAATGCATACACAGTAGAGATTGTTGAAAAATGTTCTTGTACTTCCCAGTCATCTTCAGAATGACTTTAGTGATTAAGCAACAATGTGTCTGAAGTGAACTATCGCTTTTTCTTTTTTATTCTTAATACTTAGAAAGAGGCTTTCTATCAGCCTGCCTCCCCTCTGAATGTCTGCATCTGACCTCTACTTGTCCTCACACCATGGGGTTTCATTATTTATTTTGACAGTAACTGTCTTTCGTTCTTCTTGACCACAAAGCTTCATATTTTTTCTTAAGTTGTCTATTCATCAAAGATGAATTCACTGCTCAATAAACATTACCATTCTTTCTTCCTGGCTGGATATACATGCTTTAAGCTAACACCTCTATAAGGTTCATCAGCTTGGGTGACTATATATTCCTCGGTCAGTATCACTGAAGAACACATTGACTTTTCTTATAATTTCAGTGAGTTTTATACTAGCTAAATAAAGCAATTCCCATTGTTCATACACTTGTGCAAGCGACTCCACAACCATGATTTTAGTTGTTCTTTTTGAAAATTCTAATTTGTATTTCCTTTTTTCTGTTGCCATTGCTAAAAATTTAGTAGGTGTAGAGATGCAGCCTGAAGACTATCATACAAAGAGTTAGTGATCCACAAGCTTGCTTCCCACACATATGTATACAGGTGCACTTTGAACAGCCTGTGACCACTTACCAACCATATGTGGCAGAGTATCCATGACTTCTCAAGTATATGCCTCTGTATCATGGATACCATGTGAATGCTCTAAAAAATAGTGTAAATACTTTAATGTAAGCATAATAAATGTGTAGTTAATCAATGTACATGTATTCAATGCATATTCAAACATAAGTATAGTGCATTGCCTCACTGACCGGAAATATTATTTGTGCCTGTTTGGGAACTATGACTTTATTGAGACCAGGTTGTTGGACCATATTGTCCAAGAGACACTTCAAGGCTAGGTCCACGCTCCAAACTTGACTGCTATCAGTGGCTGATGAATCTGTATTGAGAGCAAGACCTTATAAGACTGCTAATGGACTTAGAGATGGTGAACCTCATCACAGATGGGAACTCTGCGCAGTGTACCATGATCCCCGAGGAGGTGCTCACCCAATGCTGCAACAGCCAGGATTCCCAGCATCAGAAAGGATGTAAGATTGCTATCACCTTTTCTATATTTTCTGTCTGTTACTCAATACATTAATTAGCAAGCTTTGAGTGTTGGTGTCTTTCTCACTGAGTGCCCAAAAGAACTGACACATCCTCAGTACAAAAGAGTAGGAAATTACTATGCCTTCATCCATAATACAAGGAATGAGGAGAAAGCTTTCTTACTATATGAAAAAGCCCTGTAAAGATAGTAAGAATAGTGTGGAGAGAAGTCTTTTCCAAAGGACTTTTAACGCAAACCAAGCAAGAGCCATAGCGAAGAATAGTCCTGGGCTTTAGAATAGTTCTAGTCCTTCCCTTTACATCATAAAGGAATTCCTAGTTCAAACAAAATCGATGACAAGTGATGTTGCTATCTTTGAATAGGGCTTGTCATAGCAGTTCCACAAATTTTTTATGAACTGAAGTGCTCTTATCAGTCCACTGCTGACCCCAATTTATACTACTACAGATTTTGACTGATTCGAGATGATTCTCTTCCCAATTTACACCAACATAAAAGAGAGAAACCTTACTCATTCAAAGAACATCAACACAAAAACGGAAGTTATGCAGAAGACTGAGCCCTGTTGTTGCAGATACTCTATTCACTGTGGGAAATGGCTCGATGAAATATAAAAGGCAAAAAGGCTTTTGTTGTGCAAGCCCCTGAATTGAGATGGGCAGGTAGAGCTGCAAAAGGAGGAGCAAGTTCTGTCTGGAAAACACAAAGTTTGCTGGGCAGACAGGATTTTCTGTTTTGGCAACTTGACTAAGATTTCTGCTTTATCTATACACTGTGCTCTGAGGCATAGACTCTCACGCCCTCTTGTGTTTAGGATCAGGCCTTCTGTATAATCAGGGAAAAACTAGGACTGAATTCATCTTTCTTTACAATATTAGAGATTTCCAAAAGTGTGCATCTCAACCTAGATAAAATTCAGATACTCAGGAAGAAGGTGCACATAGCTTGGATCCAGGAGAGAAAGCAAAGTTAAGTGCAGATTCAAAACTTCTGACTGCACCTGGTGATCCTGGGATCACCAACCGTTTTGGTTTAAAGCCAAGCAAGCGAGCTTAGACCACTTTCAGCAGCTGTTTAATCTGTTTGATTTTGCAGTTGGAGTCACCTAGTCAATATAGGTGTGAGACAGTTTAAGGACCTACCATTTACTGGCTGTACTTCTCAGCCGTTCACTTCTGTGAATGCTTCCAGCCAGCAGTGGTACAGTCAGACTGGTCAGATTAACCCACAGTGGTTTAAGCAAACCTGTTCGAATTTGTACAGTACAGAGGAGATGAGGGCTCAGGAAGTCTTATCAGTGACAAAGTGACAAACAGCAGCTCATGGTGGTAATGGCTATACTTGCCTAAGAGGGTTCTTCTCATCCAAGGTGGAACCCAACAGTTTAATTTATCCACTGGCCGTGTCAGCTGCATCCTTGTTCACTGTACAACGCTCTGTCCTTTGAGTGTAGGGAGGGAAACTCATGGCTTAAGCCTACGCAACTTCGTAACTATGTAACTGGCTGCCAGGGAAGAGAAATTATTGCTAAACTACTTATTCCTTAGCCTTTTCTGACATCTTATTTGTTACTTAGCGCAATATAGACTGAAAAGCAAAAGACCAGAAGATTAACCAGCCGAAGGTCCTGATCCCATCTCTGTGCTAAACACACACCAAAATTCATCTCCACTGTGTCCAAGTTTTTTCCTCAGTGATACCTGAGCAATATCACTCAGCACAGCAAATTGGTGTGAAGGAACGCAACGTTTGTCACCCATATTTTGCTATATTATACATTCTTGGCAATAACCAAAACAGAAAGAGTAGATTGAATTTCACATCCTTGACTAACTTTGCAGGACCTGCTGTTCGGGTCACCCAGCTTCTGTGTGCAAACTGCAAATTTGACATGGAAGTTGTTGTGACACAATGAATATGGAACAGTGTCATTGTTCAGATTAGGAATGCCTTGAGCTTTGACTCACAACAGCCTTTTTACTCCCTTCTCTAATTACAAATTCTGCCATATGAAAGGTCATAAAACTGTGAGGTAGGACAGCGTCTGAGGGAAAGGGATAGAGCTCCTTTGGTTTGGCTTTGACCTAAATCAAGCTGACAAGTCAACCAGCTTTCTTAACTGTGTGATGTTTCTGAGTAAAGGCTTTCAAACTCTGAAGCAATGTTCTGAAATCAGTAGACAATGACTAGCTACCAGGATCTAAGGCTTAGACTGGTGAATGCATCATCATTTATATCAAAATCAGATATGCATTAATTTACTGCCCTAGTATTATTAAATTTCCAGAGTTAGATACTAATCTATTTTAAAATCAACTACAAACCTTCCATTTATTCTAATGAAAAGAAAATGTTCAGTTTTAAGAATTCGATCGTTACTGTTATCACAATTTTAATTCATTAATCCTCTAACACTTTTTGAGGAAGATAAATGCAGTAATTTCCAGTTACTGATTATCTGTTGATGCAGAGATACTCAACACCTAATTTCAGGGGAACTTAGACACCTACATCCCCAAAAGGATAGGTGTATATTCATCAAAGTGACTTGTCCACATTCAGTTGGAAGACTGGGATGGAACCAGCACCAAATCCAGCTTTTTTAAATCCAAGGTCAGCACCCTCTCCTTAGAGCTTCTGCCGTTAAAAAATTATCAATATTCACCCTTGTTGTGAGATTAGGGGGTTGCTGAATTCATTAGACTGACTCCAGATGACAGTTAAGGAATAGAAGTGACCTTGTCAAGAAACTATGAAAGTCTTAAATTTCTTCAACTGTAGCTATCAGAAGATCATAGTTTGGAAGTTTCTGTGAATTATTGCCTTATTACCTACTCTTTTTTGTTTTGAAAATTGTATAAATTTTCTTTTTGCTTACCGGATCATTCATTAAACACATGGGCAGTTTTTTGGAAAGTCACTCTCTTATGTCTGATAGGTATACCACAGGGTTTTGTAGTTTGTGCTCAGGACTTTGTGTGAAGAAGGCTTGGGGTTTTGAGAATAAGAAAATCATGAAATATGCATTGGAGAAAAGAAGGTTTTAAAGCAGTTCAAAATTTATATGCAAAATCCCCTGCTGAAAAAGAGTATAAATTGGATACAAAATAATTCAGAGGAAATGGGGGGAGAAAGAAGGGGAGGGGAAAGAATATCTTAGACCACAAAGTCCTTTTACAGGTGAAATTCAGAGGTTCATAAATCAATTATAAAAATGTGCCATAGGCTGCAAATTGGAATTCCAGTTCCTAGATTTGAATCAGGGTTGGTTTGTTTGATTGTTTTAAACACAAACATAAGAAAATTTTTCTTATTTTTAAATCAGATGAGTAATAGTGAACATATTCACTTAAGATTTTAAGATTTTTTCTTCCTTTTTTTTTTTTTTACATCTACAGTTATGTCTTAGAATGAAACTCTAAGTCAATAATTTGGGGAAAAAAATGTACATCTTTGTAGGAATTGTTGCTCTTGGGTCAATATCCACTTTTTAAAAAATACTAAAATATTTATATTTGCATGATGAGACATAATATTTTATTCATGGACTGAAAACACCCTTTAAATAACATTAAGAATTATTTTTGCCGACTCACTGAATGTACATTTTGTACCTTTGATAGAAGGCCCCAGTACAAACAGTCTCCAATCCACTGCTGCTGCATGGCCATCAGCTAACATGCTGCCTCATGACAGCTTTGAAGACTAGAAAATCTCTGACAAAATCCAGAAATAACGGAAAAATGGTCTTTACATAGACAAAATAAGATTATCAGCAGCGGTCATTATGTCTGGTTGGCTGCTATAACCTTTTGAATAGTATAAAAGTAATCCTTGAAAATTGCAAGGGATTTCCCCAAAACTAAAAAGGAAGGGAAGCTGGACACAGTATGGTAAGGACAGCAAATAGACATGTTGCTATATGCAAGGTGGTGATTCCCAAGTACTAGATAGGAGCCACTTTATCCTCACATGGACACTACTTCCAGTTCCCGGGGTGCTACAGGACAGATACTCTCACATTGCTCCAAAACAGTTATTTCCACGGGGCAGTAGCTAAATGCTGCTATAATAGAGACCAACCAAAAAATGCAGGAAGATGACATACCTCCCAACACTGCTCTGAGCAGTGGGACTGCTTCCCACAATTCAAATAATGTATTAGTGGAACAGACAACATAGAATTTCTGCTACTTATTCTAAAAATCATGGACTTCATTGACCACTAGAAGCCGAGCAAAGCATGTACACTAAGCACAGTCCTCACTTTAGGATTCAGGCTGGCACTCTCTTAATAGAGTATCCAGCTCTTCCACAGTGCCTGAATCCAGCAGCAGTGCCATGGCAGGCTCACATGAGCACAAGTTGTCCGAGCAGAAGAGGGGAGCTGGCAGGACACAGAAAGATGTTGTATCACTCATGTTTTCCACAGTAGCAGCTTAGTCCTGGCACATGACCTATCACGTAATCTACTCCTCCTCATGTACATTCAGCACATGTTTTGTGAGGAGATGTAAGATTTCAGGCACACATTTTATATGCCAAGACAGTAGGAGGTTTCTGGCCGGTCTATCTTATTTGTCTGTTCCACTCATTGACAAGTAACACATCTTCAGCACCCTCAGAGGACACTTAGGAAATCAGACATTAATGGCAAGACAGAAATTCTCCTGCCTACATTACACATCTTGTTCCCATGGCCCCCAGGGCTTCCACTTGTGCTAGGGCTCTCATCAGCTCATTTGTTGGCAGCAACAGTTAGGCTTCTTTGAAAATGCCAGCTGTAGAAACATAGACGCCTTAGGGAGCTCAGGCATACACGGAGATTAGCGCCAGCTCTGAATCTGTTACTGTTGCCTACCTGGTGCACTTTGGTGGCTATTTTCTTTTTCAAGTGTCAAAATCACTTTTAAAAGCCTGGCCAGAGGCTCTTAGTGCTCAATATACAAACAAGCAGATTAAAAGACTGTCACTACCGGACCGATATTCGCAGCAGGCTCTCCATGTATGCAGCTAATAAATAAGTAATGACAATAGAATAGTTCCTGTTCTGCATTTGATTCTCTAATATTGTTCTGCAGTACTACTTCCAGAAAGACAGCAGAGACAGAGATTGGTTGAGTTTTTCCCAGTCCCACAGAAAAATTTTAGCAGAAGCAAAAATAAAATATCCATTTCAGTCCTTGCTTACTTGGGCAGTCATGTCATCTGAACAGAATTACATATCTGAACTGGATTATTTGTGCATTTACCCTATGTCCATGAAAGCAGCAACTTAGAGAAAGAATATAGAAGCTTCTTAAAATGTATTACAAATCAACCCTTTTTTTCCCTTATCATCTGCACCCACGCCAAATACCCTCCTTTGGAAGAGTTCGTAGTGCAAAGCAAACAGGGACTGGCACTAATATGCTTAAATTTTCTTTCATTCTGCCTCCATAGCCCGAAAGAAGGCAGCCCTGATGTAGCTGTAATATCAGCACAGCCAAGTTTCCAGTGTGCCCTCTGCTACTAGGAGAAGTAGCTATGGAGATATGGAGGGGTAGATGAGAGGACGAATGGTCTTAAGTGGATTCAGATATGTTCTCTCAGAAAGTACTTATAAGTTAGCACAAATTGGGGCAGCTCTTAAGATGCTTTCACTGGCCTTTGAGTCATTGGGACAGAGCAGGTACCCTAATTACCATCACAAAGTTTGTCCTCTTGGCTGTATCCAGAACAAAGTGCCCAGCACCAACTCTAAATAATTAAATTAGACTATTAATATTCAGCAACAGCACCACCTGATTCCATGGACATGGAGCAACAGACTACCTAGATGTCATCAGTATGGATGGAATATAACTTCTGCCTCCCAGAACAGGAGATGGCTGATAATCTTATTCTGAACTGCAGCTTCAAAGGTCAAAAAACTCTTTGGGGAAATGCAGCAGGGAATATGGCTTATATCCCATAACAAAGAAAATCTGAAATGTACTGAAAAACTTTGAATTAAATAGCCTTAATAAGGGGATGAATGAAAAACAAATGAATGTAGAAATACACTTCTAAATGTGTATTTAAAGAAGGGACAAAACCCAAAGGTTAGATGATAGTGACTTCTAGAGGATGCCAAGCATTTCAGCAAGTCATTAAAGATGATCCAAACAAAGGGGACATGTGAGCAAACTGGGTGAAAAAACCCAACTTGAACAGTGCTGAGGCCATCAAAGAACAAACTAACAGACTTCTAAGAACAGTACTAAGTCCAAAACAAACTGGCACACTGCTGAAGCGAATGCAAGCAGGGTACAGCCTTGTTGTTACATTCATTTTGCTCCCAACCTGCAAAGAAGAAGAAAGCAGATGGCAAAGAAGCAAAAGGACAGGGCAAAGCAGTGAAAGAACATGGTAAAGAGTTGAAAAGACCACCACTCACCTGCTAATGATTCTCTCTTTCTGTTCCAAACAGGCCTTTGCTACTTTTCCAAACCCAAGAGATCCTCTTTATTTTTTCCCCCCTTGCAACCTTCTCTATGTGTTATTGAAAGAGGTCAAAGAGTAAAAACAAAACAAAAACAAAGAAAAAAATCCCACCCCACCCCACAAAAATATAGAGGAGACATAGCATTACAGAAAAAGAAAAGATCTTAAATAAAATCATATTAAAAGATCTTGCTACTCTATGGATGCCACTTTTTTTTTAAGGAAACTCCAAGGACAAAGAAGGATAATATTTTGAATACCCGTGCCCATATTTTTCACGCTGGCTGTATTTGCTTGTTCTTTTTTTCTTTCTCTCCCTTCTCCACCACTTTCTCAAATGCGGTTTCTCTCTCCCTCTGGATCCCAGCATATTATTCAGTCACTGTATGCTGGACTGCTCATAGATTTGCACAATCACCTCAGCTAAATCTGCTTGCCTGTAGTTCCCATACACTTGCAGAAATCTTCAAACTTTCCAGACTCCTCTCCAGCCTCTTTTAATCATTCATCCCCACAATTCACAGCGTTTCTTTTTGTTGCCCTGCTGACAAGTAGGGGTTACATGGGGCTGCTCGGAAGTCTAAACCCTTTTTTTACCTTTTGCCAGGTAGCAAAAAGCTCACACATGCCACCATGCAGAACTCCTTAGAAGTCAACAAACACCACAGACTGAGAAATGACATTGATCAAAAGGAAATGATCTGTTAATACCACCAAAGACACATGTCAAAATCAAGCCTGTTAACTGTGATACAGGCCAGAAATTATGTTAGTATCTGAAATTAGGTTTAACTGATGAACAAAATAGTAGGCCAATTAGCCATTATAACCACCTTGGGAAGGTGGGGAAGAATTTTTTTCTCTGGCAATAACTCCAGGAGAACAGATGGGTGCAATAGAGCAAACATTTCCTGGAATTCTCCAAGACACTGTAGCACAATTAAGACTTCAAGATTGTATACCAAGAGATGTCCTTGAGATAGAAAAGAATGAGGAGAAAGAGGATATCTAAGTGTCCTAGGCAGATTTGTATCCTGTTTTCTATTTTTCACAATACAAGAATTAGGGAGTTTCTGATGAAATGTACAGACAATACTGCCTGGCACCTGATAATGTGAGATTTAGTATTCTTTTTCTGTCCCTTGTTCAATATCTGTTTCTCTGGTCAAATGATTTTTTTCTTTAGCGCATTCTCCTGCATTCTCTTTAAAAAGTCTGCCTTAAGAGGCAAAAGTGCCTCTTATACAATGGGAATGTGAATCTGTGACTAAAAATCAGCTGTTGGAAACAACGTAATATTGGAACAATTTTTCTGGATCTTTCATTGGCCAGTACTATTATGTGGTTTGTCTGCTTGTCCTTGGCAGTGAGATTTAAAAATGTACCTTCTGTCCCCTGTTTGCTATCTGTTCTTTTGTCTTCCCATTGCATGTTCCTTTTGCTTGGTCTTTCAGGAAGCACAACAGTATTCCCGTGACAAATTAAGTTTTATGGAATACTAGTCCAGTCCAACTAGCTTTTCTTCCTTCTCCTAAGACAAAGGAAATCTTTCACTGTCTTTACTATGATACAAAAAGTTTGTGAAACACTGGGATTTACTTTATTGTCTCCTAAAGGAAAAGCAAAAAAGGAATTTCAAATGTTAGAATGAATACCTTACTCTGCAGTTTATATTTCCAACTCTGTACTGTCCCTCTTAAAAGTTTTAAACACTTTCAGCAGTGACAATGTGCCACGAACTAATTGAGCCTCATTCACCACAACCTCACTCAAATAAATGTGACTTTACATCTCATTTGAGTCCCAGCAACATTCAGGCTAACATTAGGGCAAATTCCTGTTGCAGACAAATATCACCACCAAGGCTTTCACAGATTTTCCCTGATATTCAGCGATGCAATTCAACGTAATTTGCTTAGGGTTATGCTCTTTTTGTGTGTATATCCTCTTTTAACAGTCTGCAATTTGGATTTTATAAAGTAAACTGTAGAAATATACTAAGCAGCAGGACCAGTATTTTTACCTCCCTTGCTGAAAACCTGCTCACTGCATGGTTCTTGCTTGGTTTCTCTTTCTCTCATCAATTAACTCTTTTCTCTTGACTGTAAAACCTAAACAATATAGGCAACATGCAAGCCCCTCTTTGGAATAGCATGTTGACTAAGGACAACAGTAGGGAATTTAAAATATTAATTTATAACTGTTATACAGGAGATATTCGCCACTAGCTATAATTTCAAATGAGACAACTATTCCTGCCTGGTTCTCCCTTGTCCATGGAATTTGGGAGTGCCTGCTAAACTGGCATGCCTCAAGGACTTAAATGCAGCCAAGGTCCTTTTCTGCCTTATATCTGAAAAGATGATTTTGCATCTTTTGCGTAAGATAAAAGTACCTAAATTTAGAGTCACACTTTCAAAATTTAGGCAATGTATTTTGCAACTAATCAAACACAGTTTCTGGTTTGCTTATCTGGATTTAAGCACCTATACCTATATTCTAAATTTTCCCATTGGGTTCTAAAGTAGCATTTAAGCTCTTCCACTCCATAATTTTAAGGGCCATGTAAGGAAACAAAAACAGGAACATGCATGTTATACCCAAAGCAAGAGCGATAAGGCTCAGATGATCATTCTTTTCAGCAGCTCTTTTTCATATAGTATTGCAACTATGTGATCCAATTCAATGAAATAAAAATAGCAAAAAAATGCTGAAAACAGTCACTTTACCTGTCTTAAAAGCAGAGTTATTCCATGAACAGAATTATTATTTTTTTTATTTCATAAGTGTTACACAGGCTGCAGTGCCATTCAAAGTAACTCATTTTGGTATTTGACAGAAAGCCCACCTTTTATTCTGTGCTTACACAACATCACACTGTTGGTTGCTGCTCCGTTGCTCAAGCTCATGGATGCTATAATTATATAAATAAAAAGCAGTAACAGGATTATCTGCCAAGTATAAAACTAATTTTTTGAAAGAACTTGGGTACTCGTATAAAGCACTCTTAAAGCATTGATTTCCCGAATCGGTCTCATTTTGAGTAACAGTGGTTTATAAAAGGCAGCAGGTCTAGTTTCCAATCCCCGTCAGTGGTTGCGGGATGGCAGAGGGACTGAAAACAGTAAAGATTTCCGTTTGCAGTACTACTGAACAGGAACAGAGATATCAAGGAACTCAGAGTCTTGAAGGAACTTTCTCACCTGTGAGAATTAAGCTGTCAGTTACAGGCATGACTCATGATCCAATAAGTACCGAAAGCCTACTCCTGCAAAAGATGACTCAGATGAATTGAATTTCTCAAGGAGAAGGTAATCTTTTCTTAAACTGCTTTTGTTTTTTAGTTTTTTGGTGCGTCTTCGTTGAAATTCTTACTACGGCTAACAAGTGGTTTCCAGCTTATAAAAATTAAACTCAGTCTGGGAAGATATTGTGAGTGCTGTGCCTCTGGGGAGAGTATGCTTATAGTACTAATAAATAGTGCACTGCATTCATATTTAACAACTTACTTTGAAGATAGTTACTTTGCCTGTAATGAGTTTCATGTGGATAAATCTGCATGGTGTGCTGTTGGATCCTGACTTCTGAAGTAGATAGTGATCCCTACAGTAAAAGATGTGTGTTTCCCAGTTTTCCTTGCTAATTGTTGTAATAGGTTTGAAATTACTTTACCAAATATCACACAGCAGTTGCATATTATTCTGTTTTGAAATAGATGAGTATTATTAGTGTTCACCAGTTCAGATGGAGAACATCCTTCATGATGATAAAGCAGGGGGCACACTTCAGAAATTGCTCTTTTTTTGCATGATTCTATCTTCTAACTTGTCTTCTAAGAGAATAAAGAATAGAAATCAAAAGATGAATGGTCGCTAGATTCCTTGTAATGTGCAAACACCCTTAACAAAATCATTTTGGAAAAAGAAGTACTATAATTCAATGGAACTCAAACTTTCAAAATGCAAGTACAGCATAAAATGAGCTTCACTTTGAAAAAGGAAAAATTAATACTGTGAAATGCATAGTTATGAAGTGATTAAGTTATAGTTTTGGTCCTGCAATCCTTTGGATTTATAAGACTTTACAACAAGAAGGACGCTCAGTGCAAAGTCCATAAGAGTCTTAATCTCCTGTGACACAGCCGCTAGGGGCCAATTATTTGTTTGTGTGAAGTGAGTGAAGCCCAGCAACTGTCTAGCAAGCCTAGACACCAGCTTTTGTTGTGTTCACAGTAGGACTCAAGCACGTGCCTCACTGAGACAGTAGTAATCTCTCAGTGGAATGGTCTTTAGCAGCCAGGTGGTAGACACAACCAGACAATGTCATTGCTTACCGTGAAAATGTTCACCTTTCTGTTCTGCAAACCAGATGAACACTGGGGCAAAGCAACAGAATCACTAGGGGTATGAAAGGAGTGAACGTAAGGAAAGGCAGAAATGTTGGTTTTTTTAAATACAGTTAACTGACAACAAAGTTGGAGATGATAAACATAAATCTACAAATATTTGATGTCTCAAGATCAAGGCTGAAGTGTGTTAGTGTATTGCCCTGGAATGAGAGAAAGTCAATTAAAAAAAAAGGTCAGTTGTCCAGCAAGAAAACATACCTTCAACAAAAATTGTCCATGCTACAGAGCTTCTGTTTCGTAACTGTATTAGTATGGTTTGCACACCAGTGCGGTCTCTTCTGCCAGCATTACCAAAGTAGCAAGGAGAGCAAAAGCTGAATTCACAAAAGCTCTCCACACAAGGATAGCAATGTTAAACAGGGAGTGGCTTATTGTTGACTACAGGAAAAAGAGAACAAAATATTGCAGTGACTACCTGACCTTATGAATTTGTGGATTTTTTGAAGGGAAATAATGAAAGAAAGAAGTGTATAACAAACATTAAAAGGAATTATTTCTGTATACACTTCACAGAATGAATGAGCGGATTTCTTCTCATTTCTAAAAACTCCTGATTTCACAAACCATAGAAAAATACAACTGTGTAACAGGTACCCAGAGTCCAAAATAAAAGAATGAATCTCTATATAATGTTTTTTCGTATCTGTGCTTTTATTGTGCATCTTTAAATGTAGCAATCAACCTTTATTACATTTCACTTTATTATCCTTTGTAAATCTAAGGGTCTTGTGTTTTTGAAGCTCATTATTACCAGAACATGAATCAAGAAATAGTGGAAGAATAAATAAGAGAAAAATTACATAGGAGTGGAAGCTAATGAAACTGTGCTTTTTACCCTTGAGAGGAGAAGGAAATGGGAGGGGGTGAATCTAGCAGCACTTAGACAAGGGCTACAGAGAAGATGAGACAGATTCTTCTCAGAGATGCACAGCAAAAGGACAGATGAAACTGTTCGCAAAAAGGGAAACTCTAATTGGGCATAAGGACAAAATTTGTCAAAGTGAGAGTGATTCAACACACTTGTCACTGGAACAGTTTACCCACAGAAATTATGGAATTCCCATTTTTGGAAATTTCAGAAGTGTGCTAGAGAAGGCTTTGAACAACTTGTTACAGCTTTGAAATCAGCCCTGCTTTGCCCACAAGGCTGGCCTATATCACTTCCAGATATGTATTCCTTTTCCTCCCACTTAAATCTTTCTATCAGTCTGTGAATATCCCCAAATAACACTGTAGTTTTTCAGTCTTTCCTGTGTTTGCTTGTTTACACATGAGATTTTAAAGTCAGAAAAAATGTTAATATCTGGTTGCTTAGCCCCACACATGCTAATTGCTATGCTTTATCACCACAGAATCCAGGTAACTCCTTCAGTCCTACTATTCTATAATAATGCAGAAGGCTATTTTATCTGGAAACTGGTGTTTGGCTCCCCCAAGTACTGCGTTCTTCAAACAGTTCTCTTTCACTACAAACCCTGTTTCTGTACAGATTGTATGCGATATGTTCAATACAGTTCTCAAAAGCAGAGAAACATAGTGAGAGAGCCTGCGTAGTAGAAATATTTCAATCACGAAACTTAGAAATTCCATGGGAAGAAATTCATACCAATGTGTTTTTCATCTCTATATGGCCCTGCAACATAGGCAACCAAAGAAAAAGTGTTATCACTGCCAACCCTGTTATAAACGTTTGTTTATAAATGTTAGTTGCATCCCCCTGAATAGGGGTGCAACTAAGATCCTTTGAATAGCCTTCCAGAGGCTCAGATATAGAGTCTTAGAGAGTCAAAACGTGCCTGATTTATATGAATTGACATTTTTTTAAAGGCACTGGAACACAGTCATGCAGTTTTTGCGTTATCCAAAGTAAATCCATACTGTGGCACAGATGCGGACTGTTGGTTTTCATCAGGATAAAACTCAGATCATTCAATGGTGAATTTTATCCTGCTGTAGGATTCTTATCAAATTTTAAAGAAATAATATAACTTAAAACATTAATTCTATTCAATCTTTCTAAAAACATGGACTTATTCAAAATGTCCCCAGGTTTCATAAGTAGATGCTGATGACAAAGTACCTGTATTTAATTATTCATGTTCAGCTCCTGTCTGAAGTGCACAATCAACCTTTTTCTTACTTATAAAAGCCTTTATGCTTTTCTTTTTTTTAATTTTTTTTTTTTAGCTATTCTATCATGATCTGAAACAAGATTCAACTTTGTGATGGACTACTATCCATCACAATGTATAAGAGAGAGATGTGGAGAGAACAGCAGTAATGAAGCTACAGCATTCACCATTCTTAAATTCCCTTCAGCTCTAAAGTTGCTATTTGTATGTACATAATATTTCTTAATGCATTTTCAAACACTGTTACTTCTACGTTTCTTCTCAAGCATCACTGTAGCACAATTTAGGAGCAGACAATGAGGTGCTGATAATCATCTCACTGCAAATAAAACACATTTGCCTCTCCTCATACTATAGTATCCTATGGCATGCTTTCTTAGAGACACTCTTCTAGGTACCTCCTTTTAGTCAGTTTTTATAATAGTTCCTGTGGTAATGCCGTGTTCGGGACCATTAAAGAACATATCTTCTGCAAAACCTTTGAGCAGTACCGCTACGGCATTGCAACATCAAACTTTTGATCTTTCTGAATATCATCCGTATCGGTACTGGTTGTGTGGATACCACTGTCACCATTGCCTGTGTGGATACCACTGTCACCATTGCCTGTGTAGCAGCATTGTCATGAAACCTGGTGCAATCTCCGGACTGAGTAAAGCTTTGCGGAGAGGAGACAACTAAAGTCTGAATTTTTCTCCCCTTAAGAAGTCTTGGCTAGCAATAACACATACAAGGCCCGGAGACAGACATGGGGAGCAGTGTTGCTACACGAACATTAGAAGGAGCAGGAGTTTTTCTTCTTGAAACTGGAGGAAGAAGCGTTGGTGGGGCAGTCTGGATGATTAAGCTAATTGACTCACTTGTTCCCTCTCCGTGATACTTTTTCTATACATGGGGACATAAATGGATGGATAACTCTATTGATAGGTATTTCTGGCACTATCTTCTCCTCCTGAAAGCTTATAGCAGACATTCTCCAGCTCATCATACTTGAAGTATAGCTTCTAACTAAAATGCATAGAAATTATGAGGCCAGATTATGAACCCTTAAACACCTGGTAAAAAACAAGTGTGTGTACATATATTTATAAAATGAAAAAAAACCCAGTCCTCCCAATTTTCAATTTTCAAGTGTTTATATCAATGATGTCCCAAAGCAATTAATTCTGTTTTAAATTCTTAGCATTAGAGGAGACATTACTAAATGGGAAATAACTACTACTGGGTAGAGAGGAGCTGTTTGATAAACTTAACCCTCAGGGCACATAATTAACTAGAATAAAGCATCGTTCTCAGAAGTCAATGACTCAAAGAATTTTGCAAGTTATTTTTCTGGCAAAAAACCACTCCCTATCCAGAGCCTCAATAAATTACCTTACATCAGTGCCACGTGTAAACCCAGGTATCTGTTAACGTTAAGATATTTTCAGGTTTCTTTAAGCATATTATGACTTTCTGATTATTTAGGTAGTGAAAATTAATTTGTTTATATCAAAACTACTCTGTTTCATACATATCATACTGAAAGAATCCAGTCCTACAAAGCACTTAATATCTCCCACTGCCATTAAAGCAAATCAAAATTGAGGCTCCTGAGCCCTCTGAGGACTGGGCACAAACACTAGTAAGATAATTTTTTTCCCCACTTACCATCTAAATTCATTGCAAACAAGATTCTCCTCTCCTCTTGAGAGGACAGTTTCTAATTTAAAATCTGATTACCATCTCATTAATTTTAGCCAGTAACTTAGCCTTACAAAAGTCCTCACATAGTTGTTTTATTTTTTTTTTTTTTTTGTAGAAGGAAAAGGATAAGGGAAGCTATATTAAATTGGGAATTAGGGTTTCTCACTGTTGTTTGTGACAGTCTTTTTAGTTTTCATGTTTTCCCTTCTTTGCCCACTCTGCTTTGCCTCTCATCATTATGCACCTACATTTTCTTCTATACCTACCTTTTCAGAGCGCAGTTTCTAGAGGGGAAACATTTTTATCTCTGTAAATAATATATACACATAGATATACACGAATACACACACATTCACACAAATAAACAATGTCAGTATGTGAATTGCTACAATTTCAGTCTTCCCTTCCTGACTTCACCCTTCAAATTTACACTTCTCATCAGACTATATGTTTGGCAATGAATTAATTTCTTCCTTATTGTAGACTCTTATTTTCTACTACTGCTACTAGAAAAAGAAACTGAATTCAGTTGTATGTACCTATTTTTTTGCCCAACTCTAGTCATAGTTCATTGTCTGTCAAGGCTTTAAAAAAAATCTCAGCAAGTGTGGCATTATTTAAAGTCCTAAATTAGAAGGGAAAAGCGAGCAGGATAAACAGCATATTTGCCTGGGGTGAGAGATACTGCTATAGATTAAAGGAATTAGAAAACCCGTCTCCTCTCTGCAAGATTAATTGAGCAGGTGTCTCTGCAGTACAGTGTTCAAAGAAAAGCATCAGCTTAGTAGAAGTGCAGAAATGCTGTTCTAGGGCAACTCAATAGCTGCTAAAGGTCATGTTTTGCTGCTGGACTCCTGAACTTTCCCATAGGCTGCTGGTACCTGTTCCCTTTCCTACAGCACTCAGCAAGAGCTTAAGCCTGAGCATTACCTTACCTTTTCCTTGTACAGAGATAGGCACCGTGAGAATTCAAGTGCCACAAAGAGTAAAATCATGCTGCCTTCAGCTTTGCACTCAAGTTCATCTTTTCCTTAAATGGAAGAAACAGGCAGGTTAGAAGGGACCTCTGGAGGTCTGTAGCCCAACCACCTGCTCAAGGCACAGCCAAGTGAGATCAGGGTGCTCAGCTCAAGCCCCATTTTGAATATCTGCAAGGATGGAGAATCCACAGCCTCTCTGGGCAACCTGTGACAGGGCTTGGCCAACCTCATGATGAAAAAACCTTTCCTAGTCTCTAATTGTCTAAGCTTTGTTTGCCGCCCATCACCCTGTCACTATGAAATACTAAGAGTCTGTCTTTGGGTTCACCATATCCCTCCCCCCATTAGGTAGTTCCAGACAATAGTAAGATCTTTCTTTTTTTCTTAAGACGGAGCAAACACAGATCTCACAACCTCTCCTATGTATCCCAGCCTGATTGCTATTGGATGCCTTGTAGTGAGTCAAAATGATGGAGGTGTCTTTGCCCCTACTACTTGTACAGATCACATACCCTGGCACATCCGCAGATTCTGAAATTATAATCCTCTCATTAAAAATTTACCTCAGGGGGACAGGACAAAACAAAGAGACACTGAGAAAAGCTTAAATTCTTTTTATAGTTTTTACACCATCTTTGTCTATGTAGATTCTTTGCCATAAACTATGTTGTCTTTGCTGCACAGTATTTCTTCATCATGCATGTCAGGATCTCTTCATTAGTACATACTAAGTATTTTAATGTTATTACCCTTAAAAAAATTATTTTCACGTGTATTATCTAATTAACTGTAAAGAAAGTGAGCAGAATCAATTAAAAGCAAAGGAGAAAGGTTATTTAACTTGTAATGCCTGATTAGTGAAGCTTCAGGCTCTAGTGATCAATTACAAATTCGTGACTTATTCCGATTAGTGTCTTCTTGAATGCTGTTCAGTATCTTATACTTTTCTTAGCTATAATAAAATAGATTTTTTACTTGCTGTTTTATATAATAAGAGATGAAGTTACTCTGTATAATAGAAAAGGTTGTATTTTACCATTTTAATAATTAGAGAATTACAGTTATAGTTTGTCTCAAGCATGAATCATAATTTAACAAATTGTGAATGGCGTGATGGTGGCTTGAAGAGTTAATGAAGCAATTTGTATGTGAGAGGGAGCTCATGAAAATGTCAGTGAAACGGAGGATATCTTAGCATGGTACAGCACATTAGATCGTTTCTTCTCACATGCCCTGTTCCTACTTTCAGTATGAAACAGCAGCTTTTTTTTCTATGCAGTGCTGCTGAAGCAAAGCTCTTCCCTAACCCAGACTAGGCCATGATCCCTCCTTCCCGTGAAAAAAACAAAATTATTACTATTGAGTCCATCTGCTGTCTTTTTTAATAGCTATTTGTTGCAGAGGGAACCCAGCTGGAACGTAAGAGCCTGGTTAATGGGGAAATGATTTGGAGTTTATCTGAGGCTGAGGTCCCATACAGCCAGCCTAATGGCTATTTACTGTGCTGTCATCTGTGCCTGCTGAATCCTGCTATTTTAGTTCCCTAACCTAGTGAAAAAGTGGCCGTGTTGGGATGGCCATCTCAGCTGCTGCAGGGAAAGGGGTGGGAACATGTAGAAGAAGCTGGGTGAAGGCAAGGGGAGAACCAGTTACGTACCGCACAAGGGCAGCCAACTTACCTTGTTTGCAAGAATGATACGTGGAAAGAGGTGCGGATTGTATGTAAGGATCTGGCTAGCTTTTTTGGGGTAGGAAGAGATCCTTGCCTTGCCCTTAAAATCTTAACTCCTTCCTTTAAGAGGTTAATAACTTGTCCTTCTGTAAGTTGGTGGAACTTGCAAAGCAAGTTTTAATTATTTACATTAATACATTACTTGGGGAGAAAACGGCTCATGACAGGGCTCTGAAGTGGCTCCGGTTACTTCCAGTTTACATTACAGAGGGAACTCTCAGTAATCTCTCCTAATTTCAGTGCTCTCTATTTTAAAAATATGGGTCTGCCCTGCATTAAATACATGACCTTAAAATAACATCACAACACTATATACTCTCTGTATTTGTGTAGCACCCTCTGTATTTGCACAGTAATTTGGAAAAATTAGCTGGACATGTTTTTTGCTGGCCTGGATGGGAAATGTTAGAAGCGACCCAGGCCAAGTGCTAATTAACCTACACAGAAACAAATGGCTTGAGGAACAGTCAACCTTAAAGGATGAAGGGCACCAGTAGCCAATACCTGGGGACAGGTTTGAGGTGACTGTTCTTTTATTGTTCATTTCTATCTGGATTAAACTAGGCCCATGAAAATGCCAGTTTAAATTGTAGGTGGCATGTTGCTGCACTGACGAGCAGAGTGGATGTGAATGCATTCAACTGCACAAGCCATCTGGATAGAGCTGCAAGTGGACAGTATAGTCACGTGGCCTTAAAAGCCTGTACCCAAATCACAGCTTGCACTACATTGATGGAATTGATATAATCTGAAATTGCCTGCAAACGTGGTCCACTCCTCTCCGCCCCCAAAGTATCACAATACATGCTATACTGCTTATAAGACCCAGAGCTTCATCCTCAACCTTAAGAGCTGTATTTCTCATTTTTCTGCTTCACTCCCAGATAGTTAAAAGTTACAAATAATTTTTTTCAAAATTTTCTATATATTGTTTGCCCATCACGTTTGTACAATGTGTCGGTTTCTCCATTACCACAGTAGTGAAGTGCTTCGTAATATCTAACATTCAGCCTCAGACAACACTTGCAGAGCAGAACATTGTCTCCATTCTGAAGTAAACTCTAAAGTGGGAGTTATATATATAAATAACTCTGGGGAGTTTATACTAGTTCAAAAATTCAGCAGAGCTGTCTTGAGACCCAGCATAGTTGATCGTCTATTTGATTTTTTCTCTCAAAATCGATAGGCAATGGATAGGGAAAAAAAAAAGGGGGGGAAATCAAGAAAATTACAATGAGGTGTTGCTGACAGATTTAACAGATAATAGTGTTTTCTTCTGTTGATGGCTTATGGGACTATGTACGCTGCAAATCACAGTGAAAGAATTTAGAAGTGAAGATCAAGAAATCCTTTAATACAAGACTTTAGTGACATTAATATCGTGTAGATTGCTACAAAATTCATATTCTGGGTCATGTTAATCTCGGGGTTCCTAACTAAAGCCCTACAATTAGAAAATAATTTTTTATTGCAGACAACCTGGCAACCTCCCATTTAAGTACATGTTATATCTGACCTCTTATTTGGAGCAACTTTCACCATATACTACTGCTTCTTTTAAACAGCAGCTTTCTAGCTGCACTAAAAATTTTCAGGACTACATTCTGTCTTGCCTGGGACTGATGGATTTGTGAGGGTGTATTATTGAAATAAACACATGCAAATACTGACTTCTTAAAAATATGATGACCTTTTACACAGGATTTCAGTAAATTAAAATTTAAAAAAGGGAAATCCTTGCAGCTATCTCTTCAGTATTGTAGGTACTTATAAATATTTTGAAACTAATATCAGGACAAAATCAGGTAGAGCTGGAAACATGTGATCCGTAAATAAACGGGATCATAAATGTTATACAAAAAAGATGGATTTCTATGGACAAGCATGAGGCAAATTATTCTGATCTCAGCTCTTTCAAGGCAATAGATATACAGATCTAGTGCTGAAGAACTTGCTTGGGCACAGAGTTATGGCAAGCTCTTCTACCGCAAGAGCCCAGCCATTATGGTCACAGCTCTGAGATCCATGAAAAAAACTACAACAGACTCAGAAACAGATAGACTTTAAAATCTATTTTAAACTTTCCTTTTCTGTGTAATGTTGAGGTGCTGCATATTTTAATTTTTCTTGAGCCCTTTTGAGAGTGCACGTCAGGACTGAATGCAAGTGTCTGTTGTTGGAAAATGGCTACAATTGATTTAGTAACCCGGAAATCTAACACAGCTCTGTACAATTCTAAGCATTTTCTTAATTCAGGAAAAGAATAAAATAAGATTGCTACCATATAATATGTAACTAAGATGTAACTACTTCTGTTATGAAATAATTTCACATGGTTTTGCCTTATGCATGAGAGAGATTAAAGGAAGTTAAAAAAAATAATAAAAGTGGGATTTAATGATGCTCAGTTTTAACCATGAGAGAAAACAAATAATTTCCTTAAAGCTGAGTGATACAAAACAAGCCAAATGTTTTCGTTAGGATCTAATACCAAAATGCTACACCGATGAGGTTGTCTGTCTTGACTGAGACATTTTTAGGTAGCAGTAGTGTTAAAGGAAACCAGATGCTCCTCTCAGTTTCCTGGTACACTTAAATAATCTGATTCTTTATATATCAGCTGGAGAGCAAAGCAATCAAACTGTTTGGAAGTACTTAGGTCAGAGTAAGGAGGTGAGTAATGGCCAATGGGTATTTGTTATGTACCAAATATGTCAACCCAGTCAGATGTCCTCCCATGACAGGCTTGCAGGCCTTATGGATAAAGGGAAAAGTAGACAAGCTATGTCTTGAATACAATAAGGCTTTTTGACATTCTTTCAGATTCTATTTTTATGGATCACTAAATGAAAGCATTAGAAGGTGGATACAAACTGTTTGGAGAACTATGTAAGATCTAATGTATGAGACCCTAAAGAGATCTGCTCTGGTTTCGGGGCTATTCATATATTCAGTGTAATAGAGTCACACCTTATTAAATGTATTGATGACACCAGTAATGGTGGACTATGCATGACACGATTTAGAAAACATGCACTGAATTCAATGTTCTTACAGATTAGAAGGACAGTCAGTGTAAAACCATAGTGCTGTTCAGTAGCATTATAAGCAATGATCCTCGTCAGAAATAGTTAAACAAATACTATTTATTTGTTAACTATTTGTATGTTAACTAAACAAAAAAGAACAACTGGCCAGGACTTCCACAGAAAATTATTTCTAGGTCTAGTGGATGACAAGCAAGCTGTGAACTAGACACGCTATGCAAAAAAGCACAAAAAGTGGGCAGTTTCCTAAATACCATTCCAGGCTGTATGGCCTAGAAGTTCGGCCTACAAAGCACATGATGCAAGGCAATACTATTACTGGCAAGGCAAAGGGAAAACAGTATTCCAGGAAAGATATAGATTTCGTGCAGTGGTGAGCAATGACAATAATCAAGAGCTCTTGAAAATGTGATCTATGAGAGAAAATGGAATAAATTTCTGTTGTTTAGCATCAAGAAGGGAAGAGGACGGGAAATAAGGCAATAGATTTCAAGCATGTAAAAACAAACAAAAAAGATTACTGCAGAGAGGAAAGAATAATCTCTTCTTCATGACCATGATGAATAGGACAAAAACTAATGGGTGCATATTGCAGCAAGAAAGATTTAGGTTAGATATGGAGGAAAATATTATAGTAAGAAGTATAGCGAAGCACTGGGATGAATTGCCTGGCATTTCCAGTACTGGATGTCTTTATGAACAGGTTAGCTAAACATCTATCAGGAGTGACACAAGGTATAGTTAATCTGGCCTTGAACAGAGGGGTGGACTGGGTGAAATATTGAAATTTTCAGACTTCTGATTCTGTGCTCTGATTACTTGGTTGTAGTTTATTATCTGACTTACTTATTTAAAATAATATTGCCTTTAACCCAGCCACACAGTTTAATCGTGACTTTGATTTGACTACAAAACTATTTGTTTACTTTTTCTTTTTATCGTAACGTTAGCCTTGACAATGTGTATGGTCAATGCCTGCTTGCTACGTCTTTTTGATTTCTATCCATTCTGCATAAAAATCCACTCTGCGTTTGATCTTTTAGAAACAACTGGTATTCAAACTCTTAAGAAGAAAAAAATTATTTTAATTACTTGAGAAGCACTTGTCCCTCTCTTTATTTTAAAACTATTCTTACGTAATTTGTGTGAGTAGTTCAGTTTTTTCATATAATTGTCTATCCTGCATTTGTTGACATCATGTTTATATCTTTTTTTCTTTCTTTTTTTATGATTCCTTAAAAATCCGCATGCTCCTTTTGGCTTTTGGTGTTACATTTGCAAATTTTTCTTCTTTACTCCAGGTTTTACATAACCCTTTACTGATTATATCCATAAACATATTTTTATGCTGCTAAACTAGAGAAATCAATTACTAGCTTTTTTTCTCAGTGACTTTACAACTCCTTCCCATGCCTCCTTAGTTTTTTTAATAGCCTTTCCCTTTTTTATCGAATTATTTTCTTTTAAAGACCAAACTCAGTATTTCCCTTGTTTTCTCTATTATCCATAATTTCATTGTCAACTTGAAAAAGCCAGGCTATGAATTCCTGATTCTTGTTGGTGTTCAGATCAATGAGAACAACTCAGCTTTACCAGGAGTAAATCAGTGTCAATTAACCTTCATCCTAGAGTTATATACTTTATTGTGTGTATATTCTATTGCCTGAAAAACATTTTTTCACCAGAGATTTTCTAAAGTAACTTTTTATTTTTATATTTTTCTTTTTCTTTTTCTTTCTTTTGTCAAGACAGCTAGCTATATAGTGCATAACATACTGTAATAGACGTGATAACAGAAAAATGACAGGATTTTGATCCCTTTCACTTTAGTATAACAACATCTACATATGACTGTGTAAAAAAAGTGTATTTTTTCCTTATTCAAATGTTTTTTCAGACGAGTTCCTGTGCAAAGAATAATAATTCTCTCACATAATAGTTTATAATATATATGGGTGGAGTTTCTCTAGAAAACTTTCAATTTCCGTAGATGTTAATGGAACTCCTCCTTTGGGGTACTGGCATGATTTTTGTCTTCAGATTTGCAATTGATGGATTTAGAGTAGCAGTTGAGAACGGCAGGAGATTTTAGATTCTCTGATACCCTTGATCAGCTTTGTTTGGACTGTATGAAATATAAAAGATTCAATGCAGAGAAACTGGTTTATAATAGTGCATAAGAATGCTCTTTCAAACTGGCAGATATGAAAAAAAGTCTTCCCAAGGGGAAAAACATGGAAGCATCTTAGCTTTATTCAGTCAGAAAAAAAAAAAAAAAAGAAAAAAGAAA
Organism: Larus michahellis; assembly: GCF_964199755.1. Lineage (NCBI taxonomy): Eukaryota > Metazoa > Chordata > Aves > Charadriiformes > Laridae > Larus > Larus michahellis. Next base: position 108,525,573 of record NC_133898.1, read on the forward strand.
AAAAAAACCTGATTTTCTTTTATTTTAGCTTTTCCTCGAGAGTGTGGTCCCGTTCCTGCAACAATAAAATCAAAAATTAACTATAAGATTAAATGGAGTTAGGTGTTACGCTCAGTAAACATCTGAAATCTGTGGATAAAAAATGTTCTCTGCTTTTTAGGGACCAGAACGATGTATGATTGTTTAATGGTTTCCCCATGTAAAAAATGCACGTTGAATCAATGCTTATCTCACCAAATGTGCTTCTTCTTTCATCTGATCTCATTTTAATGAGCTGTTGTCTCTGTTTCACATTTCATCTCAAGTTTTGTCTTGGCCTGCCAGTGCTCAAAGAAAGTTTGAAAGGAAACTTGCCACTTTTTCTGGATTTGCTTAAACTGTGAAAATTGTGAATTGCGTTTTATCAATTAGATGTACCTCCTATAATCATGATTTTATTTCATTGTTTTGGATAAGACCGAGTCTATGACATGGTATTATTTTATTCATCTGAAGATGGATCAGGACAGTGTTGTAAACTGTAAAGCACAAATGACATTCTATATGATGTTTATCTGCCGTATCACTCCAGTGCAAAATTATTGCAAGTGGAAACAAAATCAGCTCTACTATGTATTCTCATTTTAAAATAATTAGACAACTCAATTGTTACAGATTGTCAAATATAAAATCAAGTTATCGCACAGTCCTTCAAATTAAGGGTGAAAAGTTCCAATGAGTAACATATTCAGAATCAACTTCATGCTCATGTATTTAGTTCTAATGTTAATGCCACCTTATGAATACTACTGACAAACAGGAAGCTATTAAAAGAAATCTGAAATATGTCTGAGCCTAGGACCAATCAGTCTATTTTCATACACAACACTGTACATCTTTAAGGTTATCTTCCTCCACCAGTCTTGTTAATTAGGCAATTATCACTGTCCAAGTACTCCGCTCCTGAGTGAGTTATGGTCAATTTTTTATTAAATTTGCATACAAATGTCACATTGTATGGTTCTTTCGCACAACTTGGTGACAGAATTCATTCCCAGATAAGTAACTAAGTTGGTGTTCCATGGCGTATTTCATCTGCTAGGTGTTCAGGTGGGAAAAGGTTGCAAGTTTAATTGAGATTAAAAGAGAATGGTAATTAGCAAAATTAAATTAGAAAAACAGGATATAAGGGTGGAAGAAGAGAAGTTTGAATTAAGCTAGAAAATGTAATTATTGGACTATAGTTTCCTTTGACCAATATTCCAGAATCTCCCTATACAGCATCTGCATTAACACATTCTGTCTGTAGCCTGTTGTCTCTTCGTGGGAACATGTTTGATGGAAAAAGGGATTTTCCATCAGGCAGGTGTGGCAGTAGACCACAGGATACACTGGAACTGGAAGGCACTGGATTTTTCAGGGCTTGGAGATAGAAACATTTCTTTAAATGAAGATTGCTTCATTCTGCTTCTGATAGAAATGTTCTCTCCCCTCCTCCCTCCCCTTTCCTCCCCAGTTAAATCATTGGGGCCAGAGGCTATTGATCCGTGATTTATCTTTGGGCAAAAGATTTTCCCAGCCTCAGCGGGGAGTGGGAATGGAACCAGGAAGACTAGTAAGGAACTTTAAGAGATGTGGACATAAAAATAATAATTTCAGGAACATTCTGTTTTAATAGTGTTCAAATGTGTGAAGGACTGTATTAACATGAGTGAAATCCCTGACTCTCACAAAGAAACTTGAACATTTGTTAGCCTACCTATTCTTATGGTAATCATTTCTAATAGTGATAAATTTTATTTCTCATTAATCGTAATCCTACAAAAACATGCAATTTAATTTACTAGCCTTTCAATTTAATTTACTAGCCTTTGTTTGCATCATAATCACTATAAAACACTCCTTCATGTAAGACCAGGAAATACTTCAACCCCTTCAGTGCCCTCAGCTGATACAATCAGTTGCTTCCACGCTATCTGTGAAAAAATCACAAGTGACAAGTCTTCCTGGTGGTCAAACCCTCTCTCACATTGCCAGTGATAGAGAACTTCTGGCTCACATGCCCAAATCTTTCCTGCAAAAGATTTGGGATGCCTGCACAATTGTACCAATTGCAGCTATTATTGTTTTGTCTATTGTTTTTTTTCTGTACTACTACCTGCTTTGTCATAATGGATCTTTATTTAACTGTTAGAGAAAGAGATTTTGGAACTATTTGTCTTCTCACTTTAGTAAACTATGACTTAACCAGATTTGTAGTAAGTCACAAAACTTACCACAGAAAACAGGAGTCAGAAAACACCGAGCAAGAAGTTAGCAGAGTAAAAGTGTTTTCACAGGTAACACTTAACTTTTTCTTGAGATTTCTTTTCCCACCATGTAACTTACCCATTTAAAATTTATTAGGTAATGATGTGTGTGTGATGGTATTCGAGATGTAAGGATGTCTTTATTTTGTTGATAGCAATTAATTAGCTTTCACTTGAGTGTTTTTCTAGCTGTGATATTATGAGATGTTCAAAATAATTATTGATAGATTTGGTTAAGTATATTTCACTAATTAGGGCGCTGTGGGGATTTATAATTGATTTAATTGAAGTTGAATGAGTTAGTAGATATATGGGTAGCATATAAAAAGGAACACATGAGACTGGGAGGCTGGGAGATATTTGGAAACAGAATAACTGGCTGAGAATTTATGTTTTAAATATTGGCTGTTTATAAGGATATATCACAAACATAACATGTTTTCCTAATTAAGGAATGTTAAGTTAAGAAATGTTATTCTGTAGGATTGGATTTTTATACATGAACATCTGTTTGTATATGGACATTTGCATATATTTTTATATATATAAATACACACACACATACATTCTACATACTTATAGACATATATATATTGAACTTTTGAATATCTGTTCTCTTCCCTGTTTTTACTACATGTAAGTATATACTTATATGTACAAACATACATTCAAACACACATATGCCATGTTTCTACTTTATCTATACCCAAAAGGGTAACAAAAACAAGGGAGATGATAACTTGTTTTCAGAGAACAAGTACGAAATTAAGTGATAGCACAAATTTGACACAGAGGACCAAACCTCTGAGTATGTAATAAAAATCAAAAAGGTTTATGAGAAGAAGAAGTAGGACTGGAGCCAAAGCTGCATGCCAACTATTGCTTAGCCACAGGGGCCAGGGAAAAAAAAAATGAACTTAAGCCCATCGACCATTTGTCAGTCTATGTTTCTGTGTCTGCTCTCATCCATCAGAGTATCTATGGATTTCTCTGTGTCCTGGTGGCCAAGGACTGCAAGGGGAGTCACTGAGGACATTCTCAAAATACTTTATTTATTGGACATAGAGGAGGGAGTTGGAAAAGAACACTGACTGTTGGGCTATGAGCTTTTCTTTATACCCAGTGGCCAGTTACGTTGACAGGCAGGTTTGCACCATTAACTTTCTGCTACAGCACTCCAGGATGTGACCTGCAGCATTAGAGGAATGTTTTCTTAATACTTTGTGTACATCTGAAGTGTAAATACATTCAAGTAGATTTTTCTTATTTCACATAATACGCACTCACAAGTCTAACTCAACAGTAGTGCTGTGTAACACTAATCTTTGTACTAGACTGCTGCAGTTTGGTACTAGACTGTTGCAGGTTTTTGTAATAGCCTGTTGCAGGTTTTTTGTAATAGAATGCTGTCATTTTGGAAGTACGTTTTGACACCGTTTGCATCCCTTGAGAGAGCAGATGCAATGTAGCTCAGGGGCAACAGAAGAACTTAAGTACTTAACATAATAACAACAACAAAAAAGCCTAAAATGTTGCCTGTTAACTCATTTTGCACACAGCTTAAACATAGGGGGTGCTGCCTAAAACATGCATCTACAATGAAAAGGTGTGCGTATTTACTGATGCATAGCCAGTGTTGGAAAAGAAGCTGTACTGAAAATGGAGACAGGTAAAATGCATATATCTGTTACACTCAAAACTTTGTTTACAGACAAGGAGGAAGCACACCTTAAGTAAAGCCAAGAATTAATTGCTGGTATAATTAAAATCTTACGAGTCCAATCATTATTAGCCCAGATCTAATTGTTACAGAAAAAGAAGGAATACCAATTCAGTTACAATTGCTCTACATACACTTCTCGGTTGCTCCCCCTTCCCCTGCTCTTCGGGGTCCTAAGTTTGGTGGATTCATCTTGGGTGGGGTTTTATGGGATTTGTCCACCATGTGAGTACTTCGCCAGGAGAAATATGATGTTGATGGCTTCTTCTTCCTAAGTCTAGGATCCACTCAGGGACATTTTTGTACGTTCGGTAACACACTTTTATACCTTTTTCTTCCTTCATTGATTTGCAGCTCCATGCTATAACCAGACTCACAGTATGTAGTGTCTTTTATTTATCTTAGATATTAATTCTTTGTTCTGTCTGTTACCGCTAAAATCATTTTTTTACCAGCTCCAAATCTCTATTTCTTTTACTGACCATGGGTAAGTTGTTCATACCCACGAGGCTTCCAGTGGCAACTTCATGCCTTACCTCTTATCACCCCAGGCCTGTACTTCCCTATTCTGCATCCTGTGTCTCCACTTCTAAAGGCCTCTGCAGTTACACCAGGCTCGCATTTCTCTGCTTGATGTCATTATGTTAAAGTCGTAAATACCTCATTCTACATTGAGCAAGTGCTTGTTACAGCTATCTATATAAAACTGCGGTTGTAATTCACAAAGATAAGCAAAAGCAAAATTAATTAGCCATAGGCTTCTGGTGTGTTGCCTCAAGGGGGTGTTGGTTCATTCTGATCTAAAGACACTCGCATTTTGCAAAGTATCTCTTAAAATACCCCTTACTGGAGCTAACACTGTAAAGACAAAGAGGATAGTACAGATAATTTTACAGCCCTTCAGGCACTGGGAACTCAAAGTTATGTGTCAACAAATGGGCTCCAGCCAGGGCAGAGCATGCTGTTAAGGTCCCGTCCATGGAAATGTTACCTCGCTTTGGTCATTTCAGCTCTTATAGGACTTTCTTAAAGGAAAGCAATTCTATTAGTTATTTTTACCATCAGATAAAAAGGATGTTCACATGAAAACTTCTCGCGGCGCTTCTAGATAAAGGCAAGGACATGCAGGAGGTGTATTAGCCGAGTGGGAGCTGCACACATGCTCCTCGTTACAATTAGCCGACTGCGTTCATCCTGCATCCAGGGGAGACGTGCAGCACAGCACAGGCCTGAAAGCCACGCCGTACATGCATGATAGCACAGCAGGCGCCCGCACCCACTCAGGGTGACTGTTATGTGGATCACTAACTGTCCGATGTGCAATGGTCTTCCCGTCAGGATCACTGCACCCCGTCTTTTAGAGAAATTGCTGTCACTGCTAAACCAAGTGAAACAAAGCTGCAGGCAAGTCAGGAAAAGTTGAGGCAGATCAAGTTGTCTCAGTCCTGAAATCCTGCAAACTCAGTACAAAGATTATGGCCTGTTACTAACGATGGCAATACTGTATTGCAGGGCTACATGATTACAAATCAAACAATATAACAAGTATTATTGTTATAATTAATTGTCTTATTATAGAACTTGGGCTTACAGCTGAGATGGGGCACCTGTACCTTATAGAGAAAAAGCTAGTTTCAATGTTCAAGTGGATTAACATCTATAAAAACTAAAGCAGCAAATCCAGTTTGAAGATTTTTTTTAAAAAAAGACTGATTATTTGAATATACATATTTCTATGTATTAGTGAAATGAGCAGAATTAGGTTAAGTGTAGCACAGTGAATCTGAAGAATTTGCATGAAGTACATAACTGAATTCCTACCCAAAAAAAGCTGAAATTCTCAGGGCAAGTTGGGAGGAATAACAACACAATGAAAAGCCAGGAAAGGGAATAGAAAGTGTTTAAAGCTAAATTAACGTATGTCTAAAGGTTACGCGCGTCATGTAGCAGTAAATACTGAAAGAATAAAAAAGGTCAGTAGGGATGTACAAGAAAGTCTAAAAATAATTGAAGCAGGAAAATAGCCTATCAAAGATATAAAATATCAGCAAGAACGTAGAAGAACTTAGAATGAACCCTGGATAAGAAAAGTAATATGGAGAATAATAAAAGGAAGAATCAAAGTGACGTGATGTTAGGAGCACATATTTAAAAATAACATGGCCATCTCCACATAATATGAGGTGTGGTCATGGCAACTATGAAATCAGTTCCTTCATTGCTGCAACTCAGAAGGAAATAGCTGTAGATTATTTCAAAAGTCTTCCAGAAAAATCATGATGAATTAAAGCTACTTTGAGGACAGTTTTATCTGTGTTCAAGTACGAAAGAATAAAAGAACCAGGATACTACTTTAACTCCTACCTTTTTCCTGTTCCCTTCTCCCCTCCACAGTATTTTTAATTAGGATTGAATGAAAGTGTTAACTTTTCAAAATATTTTATTTTGGGTTTGAGCATCAGGCAACAGAAAATCGTAACAGGTACTATGAACAAAAGTAGAAAGAAGGAAATTGTCTTCTTTCACAAAACAGCCTAAACCTTTCTGATTTTAATTCAATGATAGTTTAACGCAAAATAAAATGTTGGAACAGACACCGGGGGTCAAATCTGTGTTCAAAACAGGACTGACTTTGAATTCAGATCAGATTGTTCAGAACCTTCTAAAATTTCACATATCACCAAGGGTAGTTTGGCAACTTTCCCAGGCAACCTCTTCCAGTGTTTGATCATCCTTGTGGTGAAAAAGTTTTCTGTACAACTACCTGGAATGTACCTTGCTGAAATATCCACGACCTTCCGTTCTTTCACAATGTTCAAGAAGAATCTGGCTCTGTCCTTTCCTTAACCACCTGTTAGGTAGTTGAAGACAGCGTTAGATCATCCCTTAGCCTTCTCTTCTCGAGAGTTGAACAAAGTCAACTTCCTTGGCCTCTTCTCGTACATGCTCTTTAATCACCTTGGTATTCCTCTGCTGGACAACTTTCTTGTACAGGGAAATGAAAAACTGGACAGAGTTCTCCACATGCAGTCTCAGAAGAGCCAATTAGGTAGGGATAATCATTTCCTTTGACCGACTGGCTGCACTTTGCTAACACGGCCCAGTATGCAGTTAGCCTTCACTGCTGCAAGGGTACATTGCTGGTTCCTGTTCAAGCTGCAGCCCCCTGTTCTTCCCTTTCTCTTTTTGCTTTGATCTCCAACCCCGCCTCCCCCCCCCCAAATAGTTTAAGCTCCTTCTTGCTATATTAGCAAGGCTGTTCGCAGATATGCTCTTGCTCTGCTTTGTTTCTGACTCCTGCCCCTTCCCAGCAGTCCTTGTTCCTCAAGGAGATAACCAGGGGGACAAAAGCATGCCCATAAGAGCTTCTCCATCTCTCACTTGACATCCCTGATGTGATACGACTTGCTTACATCCTCCTCTAATCCCTTTACCTGGTGGTTCAGCAACTCAGCCAGAGCATACCTTCCCAAGGTATCTCCCGCAAGAATTAGGGAGGAACACCCAGCACTTCCTAAAGCCTAAAATAGCTTTGTCCCCCCTCCTTTTTGAGTCAAGGTCTCTGACATGACAGAGACAGTTGTTTCAGACAGTGCTGAGGATTAGGTCCTGTATTGCATCACCATGTTCATCTTTGCACAAAAGAGGGCAATGGGTCCTGATGAAATGACTGACACTCTTAGGAAGTGCTACCACAAAACTATTGGCAATAATTTACAGTTCTGATCAGCTACCAAGTCAGTGGCTACTCTGTATTTCGCATCCAGAGGAAAGAATCTAGAATATCGCTACGCCAGACTGATTTTTTTTTATTAGTTTTATTCAGTTTTTGGTATGTTCCTTTTAAAATTAAAGTCACTGGGAAGAGATGAGGAGTTGCTCACCAACTTCTGTAGAGAACAGAAGCCTTTTCTTTCTCAGTCACGTTGCTGCTGTAGTGTAATTGCTATACCCGAGAGCAGAGATGCTTTGAGACTGCAAGGTGCAGCATAGAAGAAAGGAGCAAGAAAGAGGTCATCAAAGGTGAGAGCTTGGGAAAGTCCAGTGCGATGAGCAAGGGGAAGTCAGACAGGGCCAGGCCTTCGTGATGTCAGAAAGAAATATTTCCTAGGAATGAGAATAGAGATTGCTGAAAGTCACTGAAAGTACTAAAACGAGGACTTTCTTTGCAGGGACACAGTGGTCAAAAAAAGATTTTCATATAAATCTCCCATTTCTATTCTGTCTTACCTGCTCTTTTTTTCTATTTTCTGTGAAAAGTGAATGATTCTAATTTACATTTTAATAAAATATGCTTTTTTGAGTGTAAAACCTCTTGTGGTCTTCTATGGAGAGTGCACCAGGAGGAAAATGTTTAGGGAGGTTCACTTCAAGGCTCAGACTAACTTGTGATCCTGTTGTGGCACTATGATACTATCATAAGAAAGCTACTTTAAATTTATTTGGCTGCCATTGAAAAATGCTTCTCCCAGAGTCTCGACACAGGTGTGTATTTGTCTCTTCTCTGAACCCAAAGCAGGACTAACTAGTGAGCATTTCTCTGCGTTCACACTGTAGGAAAGCCTGTAACTTCATGTTTCTTGCCCCTACTTACAAAACAGAGATGTTTGCAGTCCAGCCTGACTAAGTTTTTTTTCTCCAATATATGTATTTCTTAGCTATTTCGAATGATCAAATCACGGAACTCAAGAAACACTGAGGTAACAAAAAGCTTTTAAAAATTATCTTGTTTTTCCTTGGAACAAAGGCCTTGAGAAGCTGCATTTCCATTTCTTCTTGATCTTAAATTCTCCAGGAAGACAAACTGAAAAAAGGTGAAGCAAATTCATTTTAAGCTCATTTTGACCTTTCTGGCACACATATGGTCTCTAGTCCCCAGTGTGTCACAGAGATCTGCAGTACCTTTTTGTAAGCAGAGCAAAGTGGGCATCCAGAGCAAGCACCTTTGGCCTCCCAGCTCCTTAGAGATTCCCATGACTTCTCCAGGGACCTTTTCCTTTTTCACCTTTTTCCAGTTCCAAAAACCAAAGGATGCTCAGATCTAGCTCCATGTTAAGGTGAAGATAAAAAAATCTTTTTTTCTTTTTTTAAATATTCATTGTTTTTCTCCCTTATGATTCTTACTGGAAGGTTATTGCAAATTCTGGCACCTTTTCAGTTTGTCATTTTTTTCCTACACAGCTTCTCACACTTCAGAAGTCTTTGCTACATCTCATACTGGATGTGACAGCAGCATTTTCGTGCTTTCAGCTTGTATAAAAAATTACCTGTTTGAAAATGTTAGATAATAGATAAACATTTTTGAAAAAGAAGACTGACCGTTCTCTTATTACGTCATCATAAAACTCAATTTTTTTCACTGAGATCAATTTACACCATTATGAATAAAGAAAAATTTCACCTCTAGAGTCTCTACTGTTCACCTCATTTTCTACTGCTTCAATGTAGTTAAATGTTAAGAGAATGAATCCCAAAACTAATGTAAATATACTGCTTTCTAGACAATCAGCTCCTTGTTTTTTTGTTCTCTGCTGGTGGGTTCCTGTGTTCTGAAGCCGTTTCTATTCCAGTTTGCCATTTTTTTCTCCTTTTGATTTCTGCACTTCTCAGGAGGGTTTATTCTTTACCTTCTAGACAGCCAGGCTTAAAGAATCAGTGTGACATAGTTATTTGTTGTTTTTATCTATCCCATGGAGCGTGCCATTCTCCCTGCTGCTCAGGCTTTTAAATTAATCCCTAACTTCTCTCCAGGATTTTACATGCTGCTGCAAGGCAAGGGGAGGAGGGGGCATATAGTCTGCAGGCTGCAGCTGCCTGAGAATTATCTGTAGTCTGCTAACAGAAAATTTAGGATAGTGACCTCTTTTTTTGTAAATGATGACTCAAGTTCTATTCTCATGACCGTGTAAATCCAACTCTATTACTAGACTAAACCGAGATCAGAATCTTTTCCAGTATTTCTTCTTAGTATGAGTATTCTACAGTCATTTTGGTTTTTAGGCTAGATTTAAGTATGCAACTGACAAAGAAAAATGTCTGCATTCCAGAAGAGCAATAGGAAAAATGCCTTACTTGAAAAAGACAACTCTCTCCATTCAATCCATAGACTGAAAAGATACTTTGTATGCCTAACCCTAGTCCACGTGGTTTTGTAAGGGAGACGTCTGTGGATGCCACAAAATTGGTAAAGTGCACCTCTAGTTAAAAGATGGAGAAAGTGTGTGGCTAAACTGTTGTTACTATTGGTGGAAGAGCATTGGTACAGAAATTTTATTAACAGTAGAGAAAGTTAAACAGTTCTCTCGGCGTGGTGACTAAGCAAAATTTCAGCATTTGAGCCCTGCATGTACCCTTTCTGAGTGGAAGATTAACTCATTAAGTGGAGAAATACTCATCAAGAGGAGAGGGCTTACAAAGGGCAGAGTGACACCAGGTAAGTGCCTATGTCTTGCACCATTAGCTTATTTCTTTCATTTCCAGATTCCATTTGTAAGAAAGCATTCAAGTTAGTAACTGTAACATCATCTTAGAATGTCTCTTCTCATCTCTTCTCCTTGAAAAGGTGGGCACATTCCCCTGTCTTGGTGTTGATGCAGAAACATATTCCCATTAACTTTGGTGACGGAGATGCAAATGCTGCAGTGAGCAAGCAGTCCCCCTCCCCAATCACAAAATAACAGCAGCAAATAAATGGTAATTTTTGTGTGCCTGAGATATGAACTCCAATGAAAAAAAACCCTCCAGGCTCTCTTGGAGATGCTAAAAAACTCAAGCCAGGCTGAGAATACAAAATTAGCCTGAAAGCTGCCAATATTTAAATTAGCAGAATACGGAGGTGGGGTTTTATTGTTTTGTTTATTAATATGAGATAGGACAATCAGGGAGAAAAATGTCATTGTAAAATCAGAACAAAAATAGCACATTTAAGAGCTTGCTTTTTTTTCTCTCAGTGTTTTCTTCATGGAGTTTAATTAAACTCTCCATAGCCTGATGAGCAAACTTCCAATTAAGCTCTTGTAATAAAAGAGTAAACATATAAAATAACTGCCTTCATGGGTAAGCACATTTAAAATCTAGGTATTCTAGTAAATGTTAGTGCTGTGAAAAAACTGGCATATGTTTTTTAAAGTTGTGATTTTAAAACTGGTACATTCAGAATTAAATGGCTATTCTAGAAAACAGAAAGTAATAAGATTGTATTTTTCATTTTTATGGCACTTTAATTCTCACAGAATCATTATGCAACAGGTTGGTGCTACATTTTCCAGATGCAGTAATTGAGATGAGTTGAAGGGTCAGCTAACTCGCTCTCACAGAAAATTCTGTACAAGAATTTGTAAGAGTGATGGAATAGGAAGTAAAAGGCTTGAAGGAATGCAGAAAAAAAAAGTAATTTGTTGTTTCCAACAAGGTCGGGGAGCTATAGATTCAACAGCCCCTACCCAGCTACTAGAAACCACGCGGCACTCTATCGGGATGCCATTTAGCCTCAGAATGCTGTGGCCATTCATTGCTGTTCTTAGATGGCTATGTCCATGGTATTCAGCTTCTGGGAATCATAGAATCATTTAGGTTGGAAAAGACCTTCCAGACCTTTAAAGCATGTCCCTAAGTGCCCCATCTACACGTCTTTTAAATACCTCCAGGGATGGTGACTCAAACACTTCCCTGGGCAGGCTGTTCCAATGCTTGACAACCCTTGATATTGATATTGTATTGATATTGATGCCAGGAGTCATGACACTTTGGAGAAGAAGAAATTTTGAGAAGAGTCTTTCAGATGGTAGATAAGCACAGAAGCTCGATTGGATTCGTGAAGTGATAAGAAAAAGAATTTCAGACTTTGGTGTTTGTAGTGCATGTGTTGATATTTTAATAAAATGCAACATTACTCCAGATAGTAGGTGTGTTAACGCACATACATCTATAAAATCATCCTCCTGAACAAACTTAATTTCCTTGGAAGATGGGAACTATTTCAGCAGTTTCCATAGGTAGAGGAGATTTTATCTGCAGTATTGTTCACATTTACAGTTGTCCCATTCTGGTCATGCCCTACGAATAATATTGTGGGAAGGGCAGATGACCTTCCAAAACTCACATTCACGTAGAGGTCATGTTGGCTTATCACAGACATGGTCTTTGTTACCTTTCTGCTTTTCTCTCCATTTTCTTCTTTGTGTTGTATATTTTTATGAGACATTGAAATACTATATAACTATATGACTTTAAGTAATACCCAACAACCTGAACAATGGCCTGCCTTTCCCACCTCCATTCACTTTCACCTCTAACAGTGAGCTCATCCTTTACAGATTGTGCTCTGTGAGGAAACTGCTGAATATAATGCTAAATATAGACACTATAAAATAACTATTACATTTAGGTAGTAAAGGTTATCAGATTTCAAATAACATTCAATGACAGAAATTGACTAACAATTTATGTTATGCTTAAAATACCAAATACCTGAATATTTGCATTTTTAAAAATATTTGTTTCCTGACTCATTTTATAATCCACAGAGTTCCCTGATTAAATAGGAATATAAATGGAAGATTTATATGCCACTTTATTATTGAAAAAGACCAATTCTTTTATTATTATTATTATTATGCTGCATGTTGACTATAGAAGTACAGTTTACTGAAAATCTTCTAACTAAAAAGCTAACACTAATAAAGCTAACACCTTTTTTTTTAGAAATGAGCCTCATAGTGTCAAGAGCAAGGTGGTAAATAAATATCAGTTCTGCCAGGTACAGTCCTGGCTTTATTACTACTCTCGGTATGTAGCTGTGTGTCCTAGCATACCAAAATATTCACAAGTTTAAAAACAAACAAAAAGTCTACTTTATATTGTGCTGATTTGTATGGAGTTCTGCAACCTCACTTACTCCTTGCATCTACAAATTCTTGTTGATATTTGCTATGTTTCTGCTTCTGTATCTGCAGAACAAGTCTAGAAAGTTAGGTTTGATGAAAACTGTACTGAAGTTAGTAGAGAGTCACCCATTACTTGAGTGTCTTTTCAATAAGGACACAGATTTTTAAAAAAATACTTAGAGAATAGAAGTTACATTGCTGGCTTGGAAAAGTCACTGAATATGCACTTCCTTTATGTGAATTTCTAGTCAGTTAACTGCTAATGGCAGTTGATGGGGTTGTTCATTCATTTCAAATAAACTTTCTGTCTGAAACACCAATAATTCAACACTACGCCAGAAAGAATGAATACTGGCAAAATAGTTCTGCATTTCCCACTAAGCTACCTTACCATTATTGTTGGTCACAACACACATTGGATGATACATCAGAAATTAATTTCCTCTCGGACTGTCTTACAAGCTGAATTTCAATGAGAAGACATCATTAAGGGATCTCGGCTTTTTTTCCTTAGACCTTAACAATCGAATTAAGTCTGGGCCTTGGAGTGTGTTCATATTAGGTGTTTTAGAATGGATGAGTACACCTGTGAAATGAATATTCCAGTCATCTACACTTACTTTGCTTTGGTTCACATTGCAAACTGTCTTGGGATACATGAAATGGATTCTTTTAGGATGAAACTAAACTTGAAATGCACTTCAGTAACAAGCTTAATGCTCTCCTGAAGCAAATCATCATTCAGTTAATGAGGGCCAGCCTAGAACTAGTTCAAAGTTTTAAAACCCTGAAAATGTGGTGCCAAGCCTACTAATTATTCTGCTCTGCACATCCATACTTATTCGTTTGCGCTGTTGCTCATGTAAATGTAGCCCCAGTGTTCCATGGGGGATGACAAATTGTTGCTAGATGACACTTTGCTAAGAAACTGGCTGCCAGTAAGAGTCTCCTTGATGTATTTTTATGCCATATATGTGACTCATTATGTGCTGGGAAATCCCACACCAAATAGTCATGCAGTTGTTTCCTCTGAAATTTGCAAAAAGCCCAAAATGAAACAAACAAACAAAAAAAAACCAAAAGCCTCAGGGTACTTTGACCCAACAAGAGCTCAGGAGTTCTTTGTCACTCCATTTCCTACCTTCTTTCCAAACAGCAACAGAAGGTTATTTATAGGACTGTTGATAAAAGTTACAGCGTAGCAGTACATGAATTATGTGACTTGTACTTTACATCCTGGAGTGCTGTGCCTGTCTCGGGGTTCCCCAGTGTAAAAGACACCTGGGCATAGTAGAGCAAGCCCAGCAAAGGACCACTAGGATAACAAAGGTCTTGGAGCATCTGACATGCAAGGAGAGACTGAAAGAGCTGGGACTGTTCAGCCTGGAGAAGGGAAGGATCAGAGGGATCTTACCAGTATAAATACCCCATGATGGTGGCGGGGGAGGTGGGCAGTGGGCATAAACGGAAACACAGGAGATGCCGTCTGAACATAAGAAAACACTTTTTTTAATGTGAGAGTGGTGGAACACAGGAATAAGTTGCCGAGAGAAGTCCTGGGATCTCCAAGGATGGAGATATTAGAAATCTGATGGGACACAGCCCTGAGCAGCCTGCTCTGGCTGACCCCGTTTTGAGCAGGGGCATTGGACTAGATGATCTCCAGAGGTCCTTTCCCACCTCAAACATCCTGTGATTCTGTGGTTTGAGAGAATTAAACAACCTGAAACTTAGTAATGTTAAATGCTGGAAGTATTCAGTGACTACAATTGCACACGTTTAGGGTCTGTGTAATTCTACTCGTTTAGGATCTGTGTGGAGTCATCCGTTAAAATGGCAATGTCACTGTGTTTCCCACTTTACCACAAAGCCTTTTTGGTATTTAAAATACATTGTCATTCTTTATTTTCTTGCCAGGTTTTCATGCCTTCTAAATGTGGCCTAGAGATAGGCAGTACAAGAGACAATGTTAACACAAAATCACACCTGAGTAGCTTTTACTTTTAGGTTTCTCAAAATATTACTGAAATTTTGTAAAAGAAAAATTTATTTTTGTCCTGGCTGAACACAAGAAAAGTGAGCCTCAAATATGTTATAAAGCCTGTAAAAAGCCATCTCATTAATATTTTTGTTTGTTAGAAGTTTTCCTAATATGTTACTGCAGAATATACATAATAAAAATTCTCAAAATAATGTACCATCTCTATACCAGTGTTTCTTTAAAGAGAGAAAGAAAAATATTAAATTTTAAATTTTTCATGAGCACTCAGCTAAATACAGTAGCTATTAGATTAAATATGCTGAATTGTGTAGAGCTGTTAATTGGCTAAGATTCCAAAATATCTTTTACTGATCTAAAATGAGCAATGGAGAGACGCTGCTGCCATAGAGTGCAGTGATTCAGAATTTTCTACAGCAGGGACTTGCGAGCAAAACTCTAAATTTTTCATTATTAGCCTTCAGTTCTAATACAATAGCAAATGATATTTCCAAAGAAATGAAAAAGCTGTATAAAATATAAAATAAAAATATACAGGAAGAACCTAATTTTTCTCCTAATTTTCCCTAATTCAAACAGATATAGTTGATTTATGTGGTTAAAACAGACAGTAAACACAAGGTCCAGCGCATGGACCTGCTACAGGAGAAACTTGCCAGTTGTGCTGGAGGACATCTCTTCCTAATGGATTTTGTTCTTTCCTAGAAGTGTAAACTACTGCATACCCACTGGTGCGAGTTATGCTACAATTCATCTTCAGTAACTTGTGTAACTAGGAATGTGCCAGTCTAGTAGTTTCCATCAGTAGGGTGAAACAAAGCAGTATTTCTCTCTCCTTTATCTCCATCCATTAATTATAGACATAATAAACCACAAACTTAGCATGTCTTCTAAATTGCAGGTGACTATACTTTCTGGATAATCGTTTTCTTTAATGCAACAGGTAGGACATAAGACGTCTGGTAGTTATTGATTAACAAGTACTTATCTGTATATAATGTGATGTACACAAAAGGTAGTGGCTTGCTCTTCGTGGTCCATCTATTCATAGGCTGGACAGAGCATGGCCAGCATTCTGTCTTTGTCTCGACCATATGCCTGCCCCAAAGATAAAACCAACTCTTTATAAAGGAAACAAAGTTGTTTCTATGACCGCCTCACTTTTAGTGCATGTACTGGCCTTGATGGCAATATTTCCACTACCCACAGAGACTATGTTTTTTTAGAAAGCATAGGTGCAGATGAGAGACATCACAAGGCTGATCACTTCGTAACTAGCCAACACTTATATTTTGCATAAAGCAAGACAGAGCTTTCAAATAAGAAAGCTGGCCACTTAGCCAGACTGGTCACTCATCAAAACTCAAACTACAATTGATCACCGCTGCATGTCAATATGAATATCCCTAAAATTGTATCATAATCAGTGAGGTGGGGTTTTTTAAACTTTCATCTTAAACTTCCTTTTGTTGCTGTTCCACCACTAAGAGAAATTATTGATGAGATATAATTTGATAGGTAAACTACAGAATCACAGAATGGTTGGGGTTGGAAGAGACCTCTGGAGGTGATCTGGTCCAACCCCACTGCATAAGCAGGGCCGCCTAAAACCAATTGCACAAGACCACGTCCAGATGGCTTTTGAATATCTCCGAGGAGGGAGAGTCCACAATGTCTCTGGGCAACTGTGACACTGCCCAGTTACCCTCCCAGTGAAAAAGTGTTTCCTGATGTTCAGATGGACCCTGCTGTGTCTCATTTTGTGCCCATGGCCTCTTGTCCTGTCACTGGGCACCACTTAAAACAACCCGGCTTCATTTTCATAGCATCCTCACTTCAAGCGTTTATACACATCGATAAGATCCCACTGAGCCTTCTCTTCTCTAGGCTGAACAGTCCCAGGTCTCTCATCTTGTCTTCATAGGAGACACAAGTCAGACCCAAGGCTGGACTAAAGCTGCCCCTGGGCTAAAGACCTAGTCGTTCAAGTTCAGTTGTGATTATGGAAGGTGTTGTGTAAGCCTATTATATCAATGACCACACTACTAGTCTTGACAGGGATTAGCAGGAGTCAGTTCCGTAATTTAGGCTTTATTGCCTTACTTAGTATGTGGTTCAGTACACAACACTTTGTCACTCTAATTTCAATGGAGAACAAATGTAAGGACTTCCTTTGAGACTGTGTTATAGTTTCTGCTAGCAGTTGAAAATTCACTGCAAGTAGCTCAAAAGCTAAATGTTTTAATTGATTATTTCATGTGTCAGTGCAGTGTTTACCAATTAATGGCTATAGGACTAATGTAGATCTCTTCAGTATTAATAGACATTGTGTACTCTGTATGGTTTACCTTTATTTTGTATTACATTTTTTCATACGTCCCCAATGAGCTGCTACCTTTGTGCATTCAAAGCGAATATTTTTCCTCTTTTCCACCTCTGGCTTCATGCAAGTATATAATAATGACATATATAATGCATTTTCTTTTAGGCAGACATCATATAAGCAGTCTATGTTTTCCCACAGCTCTTTCTATTTTGATGCAGATCCAGGGAATTGAACACGATGATTGCACTGATATGACAGTTGCTGAACCACCATCCACAGCCTAATGCAAAGCCATAGAGCAAGAGCAACTGGAGGCAGAGGCAGAAAAACTCTGGGAGAGATTGCCAGTAGTTGGCCTTTCTCAACTTCCGTCTCACTGTGAATGAGGAATGGATAGCAGACTTCAGCAACTGAATTCTAGACAGAGCAAAAGCAGGGAGTCAGCAGAGGAATTTGAAGAGCTGGAGCTTGAAGTCAAACAAAAGTTGCAAGAGGGAGCTAAAAAAACAGAAAATTTAGGAGAGCATACATTTATCAGTTACATCTCTAGATGTCAGAAACAAAGCGTTCCTAATTTTGCATCTTCAAATATGAAAATCAATTTTCTAGAGATATTACTAAATGCTATTAAACTATTACTTTATGTTACTAAAAGGACACAAACATCTGAAATTTATCAGGTGTGTCCTTTCTTTTGCTCCTAAATTTACAAATTGCCCTACAGATGACAACACGTAGCATTTAGAGTATGTAAATTTTGGACTATATAAAGTATTCGCTCATTGTTTAATGTGAAATGTAGTCAATATAGGGATATGTATGTAGAGTAGTCTGGTTTCCAGCATTGTTTCAACTTTTAGGAGTGCTGTAAAGACACAATTAGACAAGCTTGAGCCTCTTCCTGACAGACAGTTGCCTTCTATCTCCATCCATGGCACATCAACACTTCTGTAACCTTCTGTTGCCTTTTCTACACCTGCCTCCAAGAAATCTCTCCTAAAATACTCATAACATTCTGGTTCACCAAAAAAGGCTCACAAAAAGTGCCAATAATTTTTGCTGATGTTACACAGCTCATGCATGCAGGTTTACACTCAAGTCTGTCCAACCTATTTAAGACAGACAGTAGGTCCGTACCTTACTAAAATTTAATTTTAACTTAATTTCTTTTGAAGTTAAAATTAAATGTATCACAGCGAATAGAAAGTTCATAACCTTCTACTTGTTTGTAAGTTATAGGTAACTATCTTGGACAGAATGGAAGAAAACATTTCCGCCAAGCAGCTGCCCACAGTATGCTCCGCTTGGCCAGACTAAATCTAGCACAAAACTTTCTTTAATTATTTAATGCCAAGAAAATTTAAAGTATCACAGGGATGAATGTGGTTTATACAGATACGTACCCACGGGAAAAGGCTTCTGAATATATGTGTCTTTAGAAAAGCAAATGTGAGCTGACAGCACACCTTTCAGTTTTGGATGGCTTGTTTTGAAACAGTGTCTCTGTCATTAAGAAAGGATAACAAATTGTGAAAATTATATCTTTTATGCCTGAAGTATATAATGTATTTAAAATTATACTAACAGAATGGGACCCCGTGAATGGTTCTCTAAAGGGAGCTGTTTTGTTCATGAAGAAATCTCATGGCCAGGCAGCTGTTCAAAAGGATGGACCAAAGGTCTATTCTGGACCCCTTCTTTTAACACACTTAAAAACAGTGATTTAAAACGCATGTCAAAGTTCACTTAGAATATGAATGGTTTTGTTTTCTTGTGGCGTTGTGTAGATTGCAATAAAATAATAAACTAATAATAACATAAATATGACAGAATAGAAAAAGTTAAGTGACCACAGTTTGAATTTCCCTTCACTGTCCTAATGAAGTGCTTTAGTCCTGGTAACAAAGGTCAGTGGTAGCGTAGAACTCATTCTTTTCTTGATTACTCTAATGACATTGTTTGTTTTTCTAACAGTAACAAACAAAACTTAATTTCTTTCTCTGTGGTATTTCCCATAAACCAATAGAATTGCTATCCAGGCTGCACAATACGTTCACCTTCCAGTATTACACAGCATTTTGTTTTCCAACTAGCTTTATATCAGTACAGTTTTGAAAAACAGACAGTAGTTTTAAATGACAGTAATAACTTTGAAGGAACAGGTTTTGAGCTTTGTTTACTCTCTTACCTCTCTCTGCTCCCTGCTAAAGCTGCTCCTTGATATTCCAGGGCTAATAGTTATCCTTCTCTGGAGTAGTGAAGAGTATATTCAAAAACATATTTCTGTGTGAATACTTGTAGTAACACACCCAAAGCTACAAAAATGATCATGAAACTATTGAGCTAAACTGTATGCTCTTCAACTTGCTGGATGTTTTCAAATGTATGTTTATGCTGTTATTTAAGAACGTCAAGTAGATAATTTAAACCTCAAAGGATGTCATGACAGCCTATAAACAGAACATATGTAAGTGATTGTTTCACCCAGGTAAAATACTGGTGTGATTATGCTTAGAAAAAAAGTCACTGATGTGTCAGAAATAAATTTAAAAAAAAAAAAAAAACCAGAAACTTATAAAGGCCTAAAATGCATCATAAGTCTTTTTGTCAGCTGTGCTTGGATATACAGGGAGAGAAGCCACCCTAAACAGTATGCAGCAATGCCATTGCATACTGCATGCAGCAAGCATTGCAACGCCATTTTAGTGCCCCATCATATTTGTCTAATTCCACTGCAGCCATTTGTAATCCAGTTTGTTATTCTGTCCTGGCTTAAACAGAGGATGTCACTGAACCTTAGATGTAAACCAAGCAAAGGCAATGGTAATTAACCACTGGTGAAACCTTCAAATACCTAGAGACTGGTTTAAAGTAGGCTAAATGAAAGAGCAGAAAATCCTAAAATTAAAGAAAATGAAGGCGCAAAACCTGTTTTTTAAAATACCTTGATAAATGTTTAAATATTATGGTATGATATGCTTAAATCTCTAAAAAATCCATAACTATTTACTTAGCAAGTAACATGTAGAATTTCTGGTTAAGCATCTTGAGATACTGATCAATGTTTTTATCAGATTACCCAAACCCTATTTTGAAGTAAATCATGATAACTGTTACTTTTTAAAACTAAAGTGTTAAACACACAGGGACTTAAAATTTCATGCACAAATCATAACACTTATGCCTCAGGCAAGGCATGACTACTGTTTATTATCGCATTTTTTGTTTTAAGGAACTCATGAAAGCAGCAGTGCCAAGTAAGGTGGTGACATCTGACCGCAGAACTCAGAACAACAATAACCTGTGGGCTTGAAAGAAAATATGTATTGCAGTATGATCCCTAGTGGACAGTAGTGCACATAATAAAACTACCAGACATAAAATGTTAGGGGTATAAAAACTTAAATTTTGCAGAACCTCCCTATCGACTAGCTATTTGAAATACAGCCAATGGGAAACATGGAACAAGAATGACACCTAGTGGTTTCATAGTCTTTCCATCAGGGAGATTTCTTCTTTCTCTTCTTTATTTGCAAATGTAGTCATATACATACACACCCACACCGTGTTTTTCTCAGTCTTATCATTTATACTACTTTTCACACTGCTAAAATGGTTTTTCTTCACCCCCAAGTAGACTTTGACTCATCTTGTAATGTAAGGAGACAATCTATAAATACAAGGTAAAGGAGAGATGTTATTAACTTTGTTCAATTTATATTCCTCAGGTTTGACACTCAGATGCAGAATGTGGATGTGCAACACCACGCGTATATAACTCTTTGACTTAACTTCTTTTGGATTCAGTAAACAGCCATATTTATAATCCATTGATCCCCCAGATTTGCTCTGATGAGCTGCCCCGTTTCTTTGAGGCATTCTTAGAGGAAGACATATTAAAAAGGGAAGAAAATGTTTTTGGACTTTGGCTGAAGAGGGGTACTCCATTATTATCAGAGAGCTTTGGAAAAGCTGTGTTTCTCTACGGAGAAACAGCAAATGCAACCAGCACCTATGTGTAGCTGAATGTATTGAAAGAAAATTCCCAGGCATGATTAAAATAAATTAGCATCTGTTCTCTTTTAAAGCAGTTCCTGACATAAATGTTTTCTAATGCTCAGTTTCATTTAAAAATTAATAGCATTGTCATGTTCCCTTTCCTAATATTCGCCTCAAACTAACAAATGCAAAATCTTGTAAAAGCGGTTATCCATAAACAAGCAGAGGGGAAAAGATAGCTTTTCAGTAACTACACTCCTTAAATAGGCAGTAATGCTTTCATTGCTCCCTGGAATGTTCTGCCCTGTGCTCTCCTCACAAATGCGTTGGTCTCCTCACATGAATATTGTTGATTGACAAAAGCCTGGATAGATATGAATCAAAACCTTTTTTATGTTAATTTATATGAAGATGTAATGATATTCTACTGCATATTTTTCTGCTTCTGAATCTATTTCTGTACCACTAGTAATAAAAAGGCATTGCTTCTTTCAAAGGTCTAATTACAAACCTCTAGAGAAAAGAGTGCACTGGAATTTAAACATTGTCATGGTCACTGACCTCGAGCTGAACAGAGAAAGCAAATGTGTTCTTCACTTTACTTCTAAGTGGTGTTGAAAATCCAAATCTAATATTGGTTATATTTATTTACACGCCATACTACAATATAGTAGCAAGACCTAAGAAAATACCTGGATTAAATCAAGACAGATAAAACATACTCTGCCCTTCATGAGCTTATCCTTGGGACCCAGGCCTGAGAAGTGCTATGAACTTTCTTATAATACAAATAATAAAGCATTTTCTTTAGCTGCTAGCTAGGTGTGTTAATATGCTGGTCATTTCATCGAGGATGGATGCAGGTTCCTGAGAAATGCTAGTTTTCATATAACCAAAACTGCAGCCTAATCAGAGTCCTACTTGTGAAATGCTCTTGAATGCTGTTGGCAGACTTGATCAGGAAGACAGCTTTCAATAAATTCTAACATAATGGGCAACATGTCAGGGTTTCTATGATTTGCATCGGAAGGGGGGGGAGGGGGGGACTTGTACATGTCGTTTTAAAAGATTTGTGGCTTTATTACTGTGTTATAGCTGTAATTCATTTTATAGCAATGAATTTATTCAATTAATGTAGCAAGATGGTCCTCTTCTTTTTCAAGAAAAATGTGATCGTCTGATTAAGTTCCTGGAGTAGAATGTAGGATTTCCTGGTTAGGTTCCTGATTTCTGTTTAAACTGAGTCTAAATGTGAACTTCTTTGTGACTTAAGTTCTCCACCTGTAAAATGGAGAAAGTAATTTCTTTCTACTCCTTTTTATTCAGCTCTGCCTGTTGAGGTTATAAACTCTTCCAGGTAAAGCACGTATTGATTTCTTTGAATGTATAGAGTTTAGCAGCAACAGAGCATTGGTTCTGCTCAGATCACCACAAGGATCTCAGACCGATTAGGATTAAAAACCCATGGCTGTTGTCTAACATCTCAGGTCACAGGAGCCTGACTTTTCTGTTGTCCCATCCTTCACATTCTTCACTTGCTGATGTATCTTTGAGTCTACCACACCTCTGTTCTTTTGCATATCTGAAATTGTTGGGGGGATTTTACAAGTCATAAAGAAGGCAGCAGGTGTTAAAGCCTTTTCTACAGGCTTTGTTAGTTGTATCTTTGCTAGAAGATTGCTAGAAGAGAGCGCTAGGGAACATTCCCAGACATGGGACTCTATTAGGTATTGGGTTAGATTGCCAGAAGAGTTCCTCGCGCAGTTCTGGGCCAGACAACTCTCAGTTTTCCGAGCAATGGGCACAGTTCCAGTTCCACACTTCTCCTTTGAAGTCTTCAGTGGCAACAGTGGGATATCAAACAGGTAACAGCAAAATGTGTTGTGTTAAACATGTCAATGTTTAAGGCGTATGTGACCACAGTGAATGGTCACCAGCAAAAGAAATGAATAGTCTCTTCTCATGAGCACTGCAACATCTGGATGCCTATTTGACGCACGTATTTGTGAAGCTGCTTGGCCTACAAACTCAACAAGACACTTCACAAGAAATTCCCCTCTGAAATTTTCCTTAAACTT
Organism: Larus michahellis; assembly: GCF_964199755.1. Classification (NCBI taxonomy): domain Eukaryota; kingdom Metazoa; phylum Chordata; class Aves; order Charadriiformes; family Laridae; genus Larus; species Larus michahellis. Next base: position 108,548,868 of record NC_133898.1, read on the forward strand.
CTGGTTTATGACTACTCGTTTTAGGTGGGTTTTACCAATACTTCCTACATCCTTGTGAGGCAATAGAGATATTTTGAAGAAAAAAAAAAAAAGAAAAAAGAAAGCAAAGAGAGACTGTCTAATTTTTCTCACATATAAAATCTTAATTTAAATGGTGTCTAAATTAATAATTCATAGCAAATACATTATGTGATTAGTGTAGTTTCCTTTTGTATTATGCACTTATGTATTATGGTATTATTTGCATTACAAATATACGTTGTTTATTTTCTCAGCGTAACTGTTCTTAAAAGGATAGTTAGAGAAAAAAACCTAGAGTTTCACTGTCTCTGGAAGAGTTAGCAGAGAGACGGTATTTTAAATCTGTTTAAAATATTGTGTTTGAGTCCTGTAAATAATGTTTAAGTTATCATCCCTAAAATAAATTTGCTACCACAGTATTTAGCAGCCAGCTGCAGAGTAGAAATTGAAGACCTTAGTGTAAGCCCATGCAAATTACTTCAGTGGAACAGCATCAGTTTACACACAGCTCATACATATGCACAAGAAGTCCTGTCATACATGTTAGATCTTTGTCTGGCTCAATTTCCTGCGTACCAAGTATATTACAAGGGGAAACTGAACCCTGCCCTTTGCTGTTACAAACAACCTCCCATATTTTCTACTCTCTGCTCATTGACATAAATGTGAGATTATTGACCCTCTGTTCTTTGTGAGTAAGTCTCAGATAGCCTCTCTTTGTGGATTCGTGCTAGAAAAGCATCCTACCCTGAATGTTCATTTGAAAGACGTCATTAAGAAGAGGTGTACATATTAAAACACGTTCACTTGAACACATATTCACAATAATCCTTTTGTAATGTTCCCTCTACACCATCTTCAAGTCTGGAGTGAAGGTTTAGGTCAGTTCTTCTTCTGTCCCCACATAGAATAACGAAAAATTCCAATTTCGTGTTACCATATGTGTGTAGAAAATCCACTTTAACAGCTGAAATAGCTAGAATTTGAAATGTATGTCCCTGACCTACCCAGGTGAGTCTTCATATGACTTGCTTGCTCGGGAAAGTGAAGAGACTATTTCACCACACTCAGAGTCTGTTGCAGGAATTTAATAGTATAAGCAAAAGAAGACTCTATCAGACAGTTTTATCCGCTCCAAGGCTTTCTCGCTCTCCATGCAATGAGTCTTGCTTGGAAAACCATGGCCCCAGGACCCGTGATTAAGGACTGTTAAATACTCAGCAAATGGTCACAGCCTCAAATAGAAGGAAGAGGAGAGAGGAGAGGAGAGAAGGAAACCTTGCATATCAGACCAGTGTAAGGACAAAATGTAAGCTCTTACTTTATCACCTTCACTCTATGCAGATGACTGCTGTAAAAAATCCCTTCTGAAAAGGGACTTTTCCAGGAAGGTAATAAATGACAGTTTAGAAAAGGGAACAATTTACTGATATTCTGAACCTGAATAGTTAGTTGCCTGGGTAAGGCTTGTTTTGTTTCCTTCTTCTTTCATTTATTCTCACTTTTATTACAACCCCTCAAGCTCTGGAAATGGGTGTCTTCAATTACAAGTTATTTAAATCAGCTGTTCCAGTAACATATTTGCTATTTTGATCAACTTTTGAATGCTAATTAGAACATTCTTCCTACTGCTTTGCTCCTTAGGAGCTAGAAACTCAGCTGTGTAAATCAGCTTTTGATGATGTACACAGTGGTACGCTTGACTTCAAACGTTTACAGAGAACGGAGATGTTGCAACAGCATATTTACCATAACGGTATTCGACTTCTCTTTGTCAACGGTAACAAAGAACGGCAGAGGAAAAACAGACAGCTTTGTACCTAAGAGGTTAGACTGTAGTTCAGGAGATCGGTTCTTTTGAATCAGTTTTTCTGAATGAGTTTCTTAAAAGACTAGGTCAGTTCTTTCTCCACAGCACATTTCGTGTCTGACAATTAAATCCTAGTCCCTTATCTGAAAAATAGGAAACAAATTTTCCTACCGCACCAAAATTCTTTAAGGCTGTTTCTAAAGCTTTCATCACCCTTCTCATAAGTGATGAGTGCTACATACGACCTGGGGAGTACTTTTATTTTATTATTTTTAAACAGTGGAATATCTACAGGAGAATGAGTGACATTTTCATTGACACTCTCCATGCTACCTCTTTTCCAGATGAATTTTCTTCATAATTAGATTGTGTAGGATGCTAAACAGTAACCAAACCTAGTGTACCAACAGGATACACCTAGTGAGACCAACATGATTTCGTCTCTTAGTCCACTGAAACAAATTTACCAGCCTCCAAGATCCTTTTTCCTGGTCTGCTAGGTGTGAAGGTGCTGCGGTTCCTGGTGTCCAGGTCCAGCCTGCAGTAAGACTGAGCACGCACAATCTCTGTATTCAATAATACACACTCTGTACAAAACCAGCCAGCCACCAACAGATCAACCCCAACAGGAAAATAGTGCCTTTAGAGCTGACACCAAAACCAGCACTCAAATAAATTTGAACTAGCCTGATCAGGATTGGAACTAAATTGAAGAGGATCAAATGGCCCCATCTTGTTCTTACTTGCCAACTAACCAGACTCAAAGATTGCTACCAGATCTCACACCCTCCACACACGTACACTTACACAGGGCCCTCTGTAGCTGGCCTAGACTTCCCAGTAGCCAGCCCCCAGATCTCATGTCATACTTACTGGCTAGTCTAGCTTGATGTTTGCTACCGTCTCACAGACACACATAGATCTCTCCAGTAGCTGTCCCAAAGACCTGTGTTTTCCCCAGAATCTCCCAGGCCACTTGAACTACTTGCCAATTTGTCTGCCTTGAAGTTTGCGAACTTCTTGTAGGCAAATGCACACACACGTGGAGCAGAGAGCACATTCACAAAGGAAAATGTCTAGTGAACTTACCAGGTACCCGCTTACATGTGACTGGCCCTTTTTTTTCCCCATTCTCTCTGTTTTCCTATGCTTGTTCTTTCCAGATCCACCATTTCTCCGCCCGTGCCTCTCCCCAAATAAACAACCTGCCTCTAATTACTTTTTCTGCATTCTTCCCAGTCCTGCTATATCCACACCCAAATCTAGTGTTTCTGAGGGACTGGAGAGATGACTACAGGTTTGTTTATGTGAATGTTTTGTGATGGTAAAAACGCCTCAGAGGAAGACTAAGAGGCTTGTTTAGTCTGTGGAGTTAATATGTATACCTGCGTGCTTGTCAGTATCTGTATTCTACTCTGCAGGAATTTATCTGTGCAAAGAATTGTGAGGATCATCTCACTTCTGTGCATAATCCTACACTAACCAGGTATTAGACATCAAGAAGTTACTCAAAATTTAGGATGATAAGACTAAATACGCAAGAGGAGGCAGTATCAGACTGAAAGCAATGTCAAGATTTTAGGGTTTATTTCATTAGTTAAACCTTTTTTATATCAAATATCACAAGTTTTTGCAGCCTGCCTCTTCTCTTTGTACACCTGAATATCTTTCAAAGGTAGTATTAACCACAAGCTGATTCTGCATTAGAATCAGAATTCTGACTTCATATGGACAGCCAAGACTTGGCTGGATACCGCTACAGGGATCCAAATGGACATCTACAGTTTATTCTGAGGGAATGTAAAATCAGTTTGTTACAGTGGTATAATTACAGTCTTTGTAATCATTTTGTTCTCGCATTTCAGATTTGGGCACTCCTGAAGAGATCTCAGATGAGTTACATTTCAGAGCATTCTGTGATGCTCGTTGTTTCCTCGCAGGACTTGGAAAAGAGTGGATTCGTGAGTGCGTAGTAGAGAATAGCAGGTTGAGGGTTTTCTATTCTTAACATAATTGTAGGGTCTTTTTGTATAAGTAGTTCGGTAGGCATCCCTATTTGGTGATTCTAATTTGGTAGTTGTGCATGTTACTGCCTGTAGAGGTATGCAGTGCTAGTGACAGGTGCTTCAGATTAAGTGAGAATAAACAAAGAGAAAAGATATTTTTTTTTTCCACTGTGTGTTTATGTGATTATTGACATCGGCTTAGAGGAAGCTGCATACTACTACAATGATTTCCACTTAATGTGATGACTAGCTAATTTGATCCTCCCTGTTATTTGATTTGATCTCCAGGAAATAAATGATTTCCATTGATTCTCATTGTGGACTCTTATTGTTTATTTTGTTCACATCCACTTCAGCTAACACTAGATAATTCAATCAACATTTATTGAATCTGCCATGGGAAAGGGAAGAGTAATCATGTTGTTTACAACATAAAAATAGACTTGTATCGTGCGTCTTTTCTACTCTCCTCTTCAGTTTTCCTGCACCAGTAGATAATGACTTGAAATTAGTAGTTACCTTTGAGAGAAGCTGGAAATTAACATTTTATGGCACCTGCAACATGGCCAAGCACAAGTTAAAAATGAAAATGTAAAAAGCTATTAACATGTTTCTGCTGTGATTTGTACTGATGTATAAAAGAGTCCACATGGCTGAAGTCAGGTGAGCTACACTGGCATGAAAGCAATCAAGCCAACAGATTACATCCCTGGTCTGTCTTAACATTAGGTAATGAGCATGAAGAGAGTGTTGTTTTTAAATGAAAATTTCAACAGTTTTGTTTTCTCAGATCATTTTATTAACATGCACCTTAGCTGCTCTCCTAAGCCCTCTGTAGATAAATCATCCACTTACTTAATATGAACCAAGGTGAAAACAAATAGCCAGGCTGTGCTGAGAATTCAGTTGAGTCAGTTGCTATGAAAAGTGCAGGTGGCAAAAATTAAGTTAATGATGATGGGAGCATTAATAAGTCTTTTAAGCCACTAATGCGAGGGGGTTTTACACTAGCTACTACTATTAACATAGAGGGGAGCCATGGAGGTGATTCTCCTGCTCATTGACCAGTGACCAAATTCCTTAGGCATGAAGTGCAAAAACCATAATCTTCTTAAACTGAAATACTTTCTACATTTTTGCCTCAAAATGTGGGATTCCAAATAAGTTTCGCTACAGAACAATGGATAAATAGGGCTGGGTCTTATTTTGATTTTCAGTGTTGTGACAGCCTTTTTAATAAAGTATAAAATCAATCCATCAATATCAGTATAAAATCAAACAGCAGCTCAATGGAGCTGAAAATGTTTCATATGCAAACCACTGCTTCTAATTGAATCTCTGCTCTAATTTTATCATGCTTCATTTTTATGGTCAACCATTCAAAGACAGTAGATATTTTTGAAGCATGACCAAGATGTTTTTGTTACATTTACCAGCAAATAAGTACCCTTTTATTATAAGGAGATGCTGTGTACTTGATTTTAAATCGTTCACATATACGTTGCAGATTATTGCTCTGTAAAATAAGAGACTGTGAAAAAAAACCTAAAGCTTGATGTATTTACATTTTATAGTATGATTTTAGGAAAGGACTAAGTATAAAGAAATGCTTGAGAATGATCACTGTTTTCAGTTCTGTGCTACGGACCTGTTGTATTTTACTCTAAAATGTTCCCTGCTCCAAGGAAAATGGGAAATCTTGTCATATAAGTCTTCCTTTTATAAACTGTTCTTGGAAAAAGATGGTCATCTTAGTGAAATGAAAATGATTGTGCTGAATAGTGAGATGGAGAGGAAAGTTCTCACATGTCTAAATCATGTATCATATTTTGTAACTGGAATTACAGTATGCATACATCAATGCAAATTAAATTCCAGTAGTTTTTCCCATATCTGTTTACAAGTTTCTAAATATTTATAATTTTAACTTGTAAAAGCTCTTTAAGAATTGTCTCAGTTATCAATATATCAAAATAGAGATTCGTATACTGTTGTATCACAGGAGATCTTATACTCACATGGTTATTTTACAACCAAAAATTTTAATCACTTAAATGTTTAAATCTGCATAAAAGCTAATTTCTGTATCGTGTAGAGACTGGAAGAGATCAATATCCCACTCTGGAAAAGATTAGTGTTCCAGTCTCTGGTTCCAAGGCCCATAAACTGACTCTTCTGCAAGATATATCAGACAATACCTGCAGACTAGATTTTCTCCATGCTGCATAAGAAGAAAACTTGTGAGATGCAAGTCATTCTGACCTGATGGGAACTGTTTTCCATCCCTAAATCTGGTCAGATTGATGATTCTGAATGAGTAAGCAACATATGCTTTTTTTTTAGACAAAGAACTCTTCCAACAGCTCAGGGTAATAGTACATTTTGAGAAGTGTCAGATCTCCAACTTTGGCCAGTCTCTGCTGATTCAGAAGAAACCAGCAAGAATAAAATAAATAGCATCAATTTAGCTAATTATGCACCAGAAAAAAACATCTTCACGAGGTGTCACATTCTAGAATTTACTATTTCTCCCTATTAATTATAAAGGGAGCCTAACATGACAGGGTCAGATGTAGATAAGTACATTTTGTAGGTGGATGAAGTCTATCCACCATGCCTATAGAAATTCAGGAAAATAACGTGCCAAAATCCTTGATTAATGCAGTTTATTTCATACTTCAAGAATGGCTGTCTTCACTGTAACACTTTGATATTTTTCTGTAAAAGATGGTGTAGTGAAATCAATCCCACAATGTCAGTGCAGTGCCTGTTCATTTTCTTGCATAGAAGAGGAAAACATAGGCAAGATAACTCCAGTCCAGATTCACACCACGTCACTTCTGGAACTAAATGCAGGTCTTAGAAGGGCTTCAGAGGGAAGAGAGACTTTCTGCTGTCTACAGGAATCTAAGGTGACTAAGCCCTTAAATGTATATATTTCAGTTAAATGCCTTAAGCTAGGAGGGAGGAATCTGGGCTTCCATGTCGTTGTAGAAATCAGTGAACTGTTTTCACAGAAGCTAGGAATAAGAAAAAATGAGACTCGCAAATTCAGTAAGATATTAACCATATACTAGGAAAATGTAGTAGCAACGCTGTTTTCCTTGCAGGCATATTGCACTAACCTTGTTAGAGTAAACTCTAGAAATTCAAAGAAAATGGAGCAATAAAGGCACATTTGAATGAACCATCACCGATTAAACAATATGTAAAGGAATAAAACAAACCAATGAAAAAAGACACAGTCAGTTTAAATTACTAATGACTGAAAACTGTTTATCAGACCGAGAGATAAACATACAAATAAAATTTCATTCTGAAATTAATTGAAAACTCTGTTCAGTGTTACTGCAGAAAACTCAAGTAGCCTTGCCATGAATTTGTTGACAGGCAGAGCAGAGAGGTTGCATATCTTGTTGCTGGAATCAGTGGTGCTGAATCAGGCCCTCTTGCAAAGACAGCAAAGTATTTTATTTGGTTACGTAGTATAAATCAAAGTATTACAGTTCCCTTCTTATTTGGCAGCATCTTTTTTGGATTTCGAAAGAGCAGAATTGTTCCTTGTATCTATATTCTACCACCTTTATTTAGCTTAGTACTATCCTCACTGCAACTGCGGGCAGATTTAAGGTACTACATAACAACCACGAGTCAAGAGAGGGGTTAATGAAGAGCTGTTGCAAAGCTCAGTATTTTTCACATTTTGTCATTAAAGTGTGTAAAGGAAGAGAGCTGGACTTTGATTCCAAGAGGAATGTAAAAGGCAGCCAATACTAAGGTGAAATGCAGTGCTGTTACTCTTCTTAAGAATCCAGCAAAGAACTACAAACAAAAGTATTTTTGGTCTAAAGTAAGTAGTATGGCTTATACAGCACCATCTGCTAGTACCATCGCAAAGCTATTTACATAGAGACTCAGACATCTGATAACCGTATTAGGATGAATATTATTTACAGTATCAAGACTACACTAAGAGTCTTCAAGTCTAAGAAAAAAAGATTAATACAAGTCCATACAATCACGGGTGACATGGAAAGAGTGGATACTGTTTGATTGTTTCCTCTCCCTTTCAGAGTAAGCACACAGGAAACCAAATGAACCCATTAGGAAAGTTAAAAAACAGCCAAAGGGGTGATTTTTCAACCAAGTGGAACTCCTTGACAAAACGTTTTGTGGATTCTGAAGGTTTACATAGATTCAAAAGGAAATTGCGTGAATTCGGTATAGAAATTCACTGTGGCCCCACATGGAAACTACATCCAACTCAGGCAGTCATAAACCCATGGAATCATTGAACAATTTAGGTTGGAAATGGCCACTGGAGGTCATCTAGTCCAACTTTCTGCTAAAGGTAGAGGTAACTTCAAAATTAGTACAAGTTACTCAGGTCCAAGCATGAAGATCCCACAACCACACTGAGCAAACTGTTCCAGTGCTTAACAACTCTTGTAGTAAAAATATTTTCCATGCGTCTACTTGAAATTTCTCTCACAACAAGTTGTGACTTTTGCCTATTACTTTTTGGCTATACATCTCTGAGAAAACTTTGGTGCCTTTTTCTAACTCCCCATTTCGTACAACAGTTAGGTCACTTATGCCCTCTTTTGCCCACAGAACAAACCCAGCCACTCCAACATCTCCTTTCATGTTGTATGCTCCATCTCTCTACCCATTTCAGCTGCACTCTGCTGGACACTATATTGTAAATTTCTTTCTTGGACAATAAAAAACTCCACACAAGCCCCACACTGAAAATTACAGGTTGAAAATTACGATTAGAGGGAAAAGTGGAGTAGTACCCTTCTGCTGTCCTTATATCCTTTTCTGGCCACCCATTTTTGACTACTATGGGAGAAAGAATACTGAGCTAGGTGCACTTTGGATTGACTCAGTATGTCTGTCTTTATGTTCGTTATTATAAACTTACTAGTTTTTATGACTTATTGCCTTTAGTTATTAGTTATTGTATTACCACAGTGCTTTTGATCAGAATTACCCCATTCTAAACAACGAGGATCAGGGCCAAGTATGACTGTTCTGAAAGGATTTGTCCTGTATTCAGCCAATATCAGGTCTCCCTTTTGTTTTTTTTCCATGTTTCATGTTTTATTTCACTTTTTTCAAATGAAAACTAGCCTGGCAGTGGTTTAATAATCAGAGATGGCTGTTTTTACTGTCTTTAGCAAAAGCCAAATGTCAAAAATACTGCACCCCAATCTTCTGCTTGAAATACGTCTCCAGAGAAATAAAGGGTGTAAATAGGCCATTCTCTGACAGAATAAAAGTGAAAGTATAAACTCCTTAATTCCCCTTTAATATTTTAAATTAATAAAGACATTTTAAAATTTTACTAAACTAATCTATTGTATTTAAACTCCACATTAAAATATTCCTTCTGTAATGCTAATCAGAATGGTGATTATCAAGTAGTACAATGTTTGCCTGGGGTAAAATTTATTTTCATAAGAAATATAATATTTTCTATTCAGATATGCCAGCTGTTCAAATCTTCTTCAAGAAAATGAAATCTAAAGGATGATGCTTTTTTTTTAATCTCTGCTTTTCATACTCTCTTTCACTGCACCATAAACAGAAAGAAATTCTGTCACCTTTTGAAGTCAAAAGTCTAGCAAACCAGGATTTCCTAGTGAAGATTTTCCAAGCATAATGTAAGCAAATACGGAAAGAAAAAAAAAAAAAAAGAAAAAAAAAAGAAGAAATAAACAGGGAACAGCCTCTTTCCTTTTCTCAATCAGAAGGGTATAGGTAACATGAAATTCTATAAACTTGGTAAAAACCTGAATATTTGATGTGTATGGTGTTGATTAGTGACTTGCTGCACTTTATTGCACACTGCATGGCTTGCAACATCCAAAAGTCTACAGGAACAGTCATCTTTTGGTAGTAAGCCTATTTGCGCCTCTTTGAAAGAGGAAGAGAAGATAAATGTGATTTTTTTTGCCTGAAATCTAAAGAAATAATTAACAATAATTTTTGTGTGTGTTTCTTAAGTCATCAAGCAGAATTTCCCAGTGCTTCCCACACCAGAAAAATTGAGATCTTTTGTTCGCTCTCAAGCCATTGTTATAATCCTTTTTCTTGCTGTTTACACATCTTCCCTGGGATTCTTGGCCTCCAATACACAGAAACTTGCAAGTAAACTCATAGCGTGCAAACTGCAGCTGCTGTTGAAAATATCGGGCCCCGCCTAGTTATCTTCTGTCAGAGGAGGGAGTTCTTTCTTCAACAGAACTCACAGAAAAAGTGTTTGGTATCCCCATCATATCTATTCTCAGACAACTTCCATATTCCTCTTGTGCATGTTACCAGTTTTCTCAATTCTGCCATATAACTCTCTTGTACAAGCACTCCCTACTCTATTACAGCCAAAATAAAATGTATTAGCAAAGGCTGTTTAAAAATCTCAATGATCATTTATTCATACTTGCTGAAATGTATAACTTTGAATGTATCATGGTCCACCAGTACAAGAAGACAATGTACAGTCCAGTCCAGAGTTCCCCCTCCTATATGGTGTAGGTCTGCCACTATTAGCAAAAGCTTATGCATTGGCCTTTGGATTCAGTTGAGTAATAATACCAGTTAGTATCTTCCCACTGAAAACAGAGATCCCAATTTCTCTGGTACATAGAGAGTTTCTTTGAATACGGTGAATCAACAAATATGCTTGGAAATAATTCTGCTTTCTAATACATCAAATGCTTAGACAAGTTTCCCTTTCATTTGGAAACTGTATTGTTCAGGATCTTTCCCAACTACTTCCACCTACAGCAGATAACTATCTTCTTTCACCCACATAGAAAGAATAACACAATCCCAAAGCATATCTTAAAGCCAAATTGCAGATTGCCCAGGGATTGCAGTTGTAATTCTCTGTGATACCTCTCTTCCCCAAGTCAAGATGTTCATCTCTGCCCAAGACATTTGTATTGTCAGGATTTCTCTCCACTGTTTATAATCTCTTATTTCATTTGCAATAGGAATCTCATCCTAGTCAATACTGCATTCACCCTCTTGTTTTACTCTTTCACTTCTCGTCATTGAAGTTTCCTGCCTTGTATACTGCATTTCTCTGTTTTGAAAAATGGTTACCCAATCTTCCTGATTATCCAATGGCCATTACAATTTTTTTTTCTCCCATTCAGCTGTGGTCTGACATATATTCACACTTGCTAACGAGGAGGCTACTTTGGGTCATTCTGACTAAAAATCTTTGCACCTGTTGAGAGTTTCTTTTCATCTGTTCACAGTTCTAAAAAGTAAAGGCCAGCAGTGGTTGGACTAAAATCACTATCTTACATGAAGATTGCCATTAAGTGGAAGGATTTCTGAAGTCAGCTGAAGACACCAAGTACTCAGATGCCATTTAAGAGGTATAACCAGTTGTAATGAGATTAAAAACACATGGCAACATCTACATGATTAGATTTAGAAGTACTTCTGATTTCTCAGATTCAAGAGCTCATTATGGCTGTATCTTTACTCCATTAAAGGATCAAATCCAGGCAAGATTCATATCTCCACCTTTTATCACATGCTCTGGATTCAATTGAGAGGAAAGCTGGACGTGTATTTGGTATATACAGCACACTATATGGACGCCTTTTCTAGATGGATTATCAGGGTGCCAGGTTTGCTAGGGTACAATGTGATACTTTCCAACCAGTGAGTGGAAAGGCATCATACAAAACCTACATGTCTTTGGAGCACAGGCGAGATTATGTTGTCCTTTCAGCAAATATAAGTTCAGAAAAGCTTAGCATTCAGAGATGAGAATGCCCTTCCTAGAATATGTAAACAGCTGATGTACAAATGCATTCAAAAACTCTTGTTAACTTTGGCATATTTTTGCTAAAAAGATCATCGTCTGCTCAGTGAAACTAAATCCAAACATTCAGACCAAAAGTTCAAACTATTGTTCGTATCTGGGGATTTGCATACTGTTGCTACCTGCCAATAATGAAAAAGTATAAGGATTCTCTATAAGTGTTAACGTCCGTGTTGCATCTCCAATTGTTCCTCTTCATTTTTGCAAGAACAATATATTTTACTGGTTCTGTATTATTCCTCCCACACACACCTCCAAGAAAAAGAAAAAAAAAACCACTACCACTGCCTGTCTAGAGGGGTGACATTTACTGAAGTTAAAGGATTCTTAAAGGATAACTCTAGTGTGGCAGTGGAGCCTATCACTTCTAAGGAGAAAAGGTTAAAAAGTAGACTTCCATCAAATAAAAGGCTTAGACAATAGGAAATAGAAAAAGAACAGGTTAAGACAGTAGTAGGTTCTGCTTATGTTTACACTAGGAGACCTGAGAATTTACCTCACTGCAGTATCTGGGTGTACACACAGCTGCATCTTGACTCTCCGCAGAACCTAGTTCTGGATACACACCATTGCTTTTGCACACTGGAGACAGATGCTCAGGTATCAAAGGAGGAGTAATCTTTGTTCTTCTAACCCCTTGAGGGAAAGGTAAGTATGCTGAAACACACTGTGGCAGTCTTCATGCTGTTCAGTTAAAAGACAAGAAGCACTACGTATCACAAACTCCCTCATTTCTTTTGGTCACAGTGCAGCTGCTATTACTGGGAACACGCTGGGCTGATAACATCCTTGTGAAAAATTGAAAGGTGGTGCCTCCCCCACAGCGTGGTACAACAATGAAGCTTCCATATAGAATGCAGAAACAAAAATGTATAGGTGGAGCTTTTCTTGACCATAAATGAGCTAGCTCACACCATTCCTATTTCTGGAGTAGACACTTCCCTAATAGTAAGAATTCCTGGTATTCTCAAGAAGTGATTGTAGAAGATGTCAGAGCAAGACTGGGCCTAATGGGTGTTGAATGACACTTGGTGATGAGTCTTAAAAGCACCCACAAGTACTGTCATGGTCCTCACCTCCATAGCGTGCTGTTCTTTTTCTTCCTGTTCTTTGTGCCATGGTTAAGGCTGGGGAGCAGCTCGATTGCCAGAGGCTCTTGATCAGGGGCTGTGACTGAATTCTGGTTTCTTGCTCACGTAGAGCCAAGTGGAGTCAGACTGAAAAAATAAGTTCTTGTCTATCCTCTGGTCAAAACTCTCAGCAAGGGCTAAATTGGTTACCAATTTCGTTGGGATTTAACTTCTCTCTTTAAAATTTCCTGGGGTTGCTTAGAAATACGTTCTCAGTAACCTTTTCTTTGATAGAAATGTCTTTCTTGCTCTAACCCTTTCATGGAAATTTTCTTTCCATTTCAATCCTTACTGCGCTGGTTAAAAAAAGAAATAACTTTTATAACAATCTTCAAAATATTTTTTTGCCTTCTCCTACATTAGTGTCAGAGGCTAAGATGTCTTTCAGTCTGTTTCCTTTTCAAAGATTTTGCCTTCACAAATGCACATGGGCCTAATTAGTGCCCTTGGTCGGAGTATTTCTGATGGAAGGAAGTTCACATTTATCATAAAGGAATCCAGAGGTAAGCAGTAATATCCCAAGAGTGAATATTGTTGTTCTTGAAGATTAAGACCACTGGAAAATTTCCCCTGTATCGGGGGCAAAATTTTTGGAGTATTGAAGTCATGCCTAAGTTAACCTAAATTTGAGCTGAAAAGCAGCAGCTTCCTCTGTCACAGGAGGATCCTTCACAGTCATTCCCTTTATCTCACTGTTTCCTCCCTCAGGGAAGGACACAACATCGTCCCCTAATGCAGTGTAGTACTTTGTGTGTAACTGTCTATATCCTGTGGTGACATAACTGAGACCCTGCTGCTCAGCAAACAGACCCCGTGTAGCACCTGGCTTCCTCTGTGACATGCCACAGTGACTGATGGTGCTTTGCTGCACTAGGCTCTATTCGTTCTGGAGTTAGAGGCTTTGCTACACTGTACCTAAACAACCTCTGTCCTCCACAGCTCTGTCTTAGCAATTCCAGTCCATTAAAGGATTAGTGTCTCCCTAAATATGTGGATCATTAACCCTGACGAGGTTGTAATTGAACTTCACCAGTTTCCCCCAGAAATATTGGTTCATTCATTCATAAATCTAGACAAGAAATGCCTGCTTAGTAAACTGTGTGGTCGCATCTACTATGCAGCGAAGACCTCTGGCACAGATGGATTGAAGAGTAAAATAAAAAATCAGTGATGTCTTTTCAGAAAGTACCTAGTTACGAGAGTGTGCAGCTTCCAGCGTCAATGGGTACTTTGTACCTCCTCCTTACGGATCCAGACTGAGACGATACCTCTCCCAAATGCGCCAGGGATCTTGTTCCAAGATTTACATGCCACGACACTGCAATTTCTCCACTTGCCCATATTATTTAGCTTGGCAATACTCACAGCCTAATCTTTTTTCCTCATTTTAGCCATAATCTGACTTTATTTGATTTATGCTACACCTTCACTTCAGTTTTTAGAATAAATGTTAACTACCAATCATTGTCAGGACGACCTTGGGCTTTTACATAACACCTACTTTCACTCTGATTTTGCAAGTGTCTTTCCTAATGCTCACCCTCTTCATTTGTATCACCAAATACCAGTGGTGATTGTAAACCTGTGTATGCTAGTTACTCAGACTCCAGTATTGTTCTGATCTTTTACTAGCAGATATTCTTTACTAGGTGCCTGTTCACTACCTCACTCCCTCTTATCCCCTCTTTTTGATCATTTCGTTATCCTTAAGGATGCTCAGCATCACTACCCTTTGCCTCTCCAACTCAGAGGTCCGGTGCTATTTTTTTCAGTTCTGGCCAATAGAGTACCACATACCAGCTTCCCTAACTGAGTTGTATTCACTAGAAATGATTTTGGATAACTGGGGTTTGCCAATTATACCCTCTGTGTAAAGATTTTGGCAGCTGTTTTTGTGATACTGAACAGTCAAACTTTTCCAGAGGGTGCTGGCATCTCTGACTATATGTTTTCTGACTATTTTCAGATTTTTTCCTCAATCTTATATTTAGCTTTGGTTAAATATGTTAGCACTGTGTAACATACGCTGTCAGACTCATAAGGAAGAGAAAAACTTAAAGGAAGATCTGCATTTACCTTTTTGAAGTAAGTTTATTCTTTTCAAGTGATAGCTGGTCACTGTTAACAGGTTTTAGATGTCTGGGAACCATCTGTTTAACTTTTAATCATCACTAGGCGCTCTGACTCCATTTTGACGGTTTTACAAATTAGTTTTTTATTCCTATCAGGTAATTTTGGATATACAGGATAAATCTGTCAGAATACCCATCATATAACTTCTTGGCATGCTTTTTGTATTTTCTGACCAGAAAGTCTCCAGCAAAACCCTATTTTTGCCTTAATTTTTAACTCATATTAATTTTTGAGAAAGGTGTCCTCTGGGAACAAAGTGGAAACTCAAACCCTCAAGACACTGAAGTATTTCATCAGCAACGGTTAGTATAAGCTTCTGCGTCCCTGCGCACCAGGACTGGGAATTAGACCATAAGCATAATTTATGTAACTGAATAATCATGACTTATGGACCTTGGTGACCTGACTCAGACTTCAATGAACCAGATACAAAAGGCACAGGACAGAACAATTTCCCTAACTCATACTTACTCTGCTTGTACTCTACTGAAAAGGTATTAATTAATTCACCACCTTGCTTGGAAGTTCAAGAGTCTAAAGTTAAAATGCTGTACATTTTCAACAATTTACCTTGTGCGTGTGCTCCCCAACTAATTGCAAACTTCCTCTGTTCAGACCACAGGCAGTTTTGGAGTGTTGCTGTGTATCTGGATGCTTCAGTTCCTTCCACATGAGAGAATTAAAACACTCAAATAACGGAGACTGAAAGACCCTCTACAGGTGGCACCACTCTAAGGACACTGTGATTAAAAATGGCCAAAGTGCTGTGACAGCCATGAATCCAGCTAAATGGACATGTCAATGTGTAATAAATTAATTCCAATACTCAATACATAGGGAGCCTGGGCTCATGGTTTATACTTCAGACCTCCCTTATTTGGTATACTATTGTTGCTTATTGGAGTTTAAATAAATGACCCATAGGTTGCAGTAGTTTAGAATATCCCCTGGGGATGTTATCAGGCAAGCATGTGTCCCCTTTCTGGGCTTCTTGCTCCCTGTTCAGAGTTACTACAGGTACCTACACCTACTGCCTACATAACTACATGCCTAGTCCCCCAGAGGACAAGGGCACATGGTAAAAGATGTCAATGTTAAACCAGAAATCCATTTGATTATTGTAGCTCCAGCTGCATCAGATTCACAGGGTTAACCGTTCAATGGATGATCCCATTCTTTGACGTCCTTTGTGTAGATATGTGGCTCTGGCTAAGTTTGGTAAACTTAGTTGTTCAAAATTACTAACTGCTTTTTTTAATGTAAAAAACTCACAGATGTCCCCAGTGTCCTCCAAAACATGAACATTTGAAAATGAGTATTGATATGGCTGTGCAAATCCTAGTGAGTGATCTCTTGCTTGAAAAAATATCCTCAGATAACTTCCCCTGCTGTTGATGTTAAATACAAGATTTTCAAAGCAGCTAATTTGCCAGTGATTCACTGAGGAAAATTCTCATTATTAGTTAGCTGCAGAATAACTTTTCCTTTGAGACTTCTTCCCCAAGGATTTCTGCATCCTGCAGCTAGTGTCGCTTTCCAATAGCATACGAAGGTCAATCCTATTAGAAAGATTTTGTTTCATTCTGCTAGTTAGGGTGGTACTTTTATAGGCTGACAATGAACTGACAATACTTTTTTGAGTAATGAAGACTTTCTTGGATATCTGGGTTCACATTTTTAATAAGGCAAGTAGATACTTTAGTGTTTATCCCAGTCAAAGACCAATCAAACCTGTTATGCTAATCAACCTGCTTTGAAGCTATCAGATTTATCTACTTGGCTGATACAAGGATTTAAGCTTTTAGAACTATGTTTTGAAGAAGGTAAAGGACGGAAGAGTGGCCACCATCCATTTACCAGATTATTATCCTGTATGGAAACTAACTCTGTGTCCATTGAAAGGGATCTTTTGCATTCTTGCCTGAATCTAAACTTAGACTCAGCAATTAATTCAAAACGCAATAGAATCTCACTTAAAAACTCATGAGACTGATTAAATGACAGAAGTTGTAGGATGCAAGTGCCCTATTTGCTAAAATAATCTCTGTTTATTGCGCTTCAGATTGAGTCTAAAAGTAGTTTGTGAGGAGCAGAGAACCGGTGAGAACTGGGGCTGTTTTCAGGGATTCTGGACAGATGGATGAAACTTTTGTGTATCCATGTCTGTCACTGAGCAGCTTTGCTGACACCAGTGTTTCCTGTGTCAGAAGCAAAGAAAGGAGTAATACAGGCCTATTACCTCCTCTCTTCCTGTTATCTCTCTAGGCAGACATTCCAACTCAGTGTTTCCCAAATTCTGCAGAACTTAACTAATTCAGAAACTAATGTAAGTTTACAAACACTGCAAACAGATGAACAACTATTACAAGCATAAGCTTGGAAACAAAATTACAGTTACCATCTATTCCATGAAATAGTCCATGGATATGTTCTGCTCCTACAGTGAATATGCAGCCACCTACTCCAATCCCCCATGAGCACACATAAGCAGGGACTCCAGATGTCACACCCTGTCAGGACTGTGAGTCAAAACTATGGAACTACTCAGCAGAATAAAATGATCAGCAGGAAGGTAAAACTTCAGTGAGCCAAGCTGAGGTAGGAAAGTCATTTAATCTGCCTTAATGAGACTTCACATAAATGAAACAAGGATCTTTTCCAGACAGTTGTCTGTGATGTCTTATTTTTTAGGGATGAATTTTTGTTGGTCTTTGGGCTGTATGATGCACAAGCCTCCATCCCTCTCAGACCGTTGAGCAGTATATACGCCAGCTGTGTGACGGTACCTTCATCATGAGCAAGTAATTCTGTAATAATTCCAAATAAATGAACACAAAATAACACTATATTTTAGAAAAACATCTAATGTCCATGTCCTCATTCAGAACAGCTACAGAAAAGGGTTTTTTAGCTATCACGGAAGTGCAACTGTTACTGGGTGAAACAATCATTGCTTTAAAGCATTAGAGCAGCATTACAAAACTGTCAACAAGAGGAAGCAAAAGAGATCTTTTATAGTTGACATTACTGGTAAATTTGTAGGCCCCCTTTAAGGACTGAAAGGCTGCTATAAGGCTCCTCGGAGTCTTCTCTTCTCCAGACTGAGTAACCCCAACTCTCTCAGCCTGTCTTCATAGGAGAGGTGCTCCATCCCTCTGATCATTTTTGTGGCCCTCCTCTGGACACACTCCAACAGGTCCATGTCCTTCGTGTGCTGAGGGCTCCAGAGCTGGATGCAGTACTCCAGGTGGGGTCTCACCAGAGCAGAGTAGAGGGGCAGAATCACCTCCCTCGACCTGCTGGCCACACTGCTTTTGATGCATCCCAGGATACGGTTGGCTTTCTGGGCTGGAAGTGCACATTGTCGGCTCATGTCCAGCTTCTCATCCACCAGTACCCCCAAGTCCTTCTCGGCGGGGCTGCTTTCATTCTCTTCAAGCCTCAGGCTGTACTGATAAAGGGGGTTACCCCAACCCAAATGCAGGACCTTGCATTTGGCCTTCTTGAACCTCATCATGTTCAAAAGGGCCCAGTTCTCAAGCTTGTCCAGGTACCTCTGGATGGCATCCCATCCCTCAGGCGTGTCAACCACACCACTCAGTTTGGTGTCACGTGCAAACTTGCTGAGGATGCACTTGATCCCACTGTCTATGTCATTGATGAAGATACTAAACAGTACTGGTCCCAGTACAGACCCCTGAGGGACACCACTTGTCACCTATCTCCATCTGGACGTTGATCCGTTGACTGCAACCCTCTGGATGTGACCATCTAACCAATTCATAGAATCTTAGAATCATAGAATCATAGAATCTTCATGGTTGGAAAGGACCTTTGAGATCATCGAGTCCAACCATAAACACACACAAAAAAAAAAAAAAAAGCAACAAAAAAACCCAACCCCTACAATCTCTGCCACTAGAGCATGCCCTGAAGTGCCACACCTAGACGTTTCTTAAACACCTCTAGGGATGGTGACTCAACCACCTCCCTGGGCAGGCTGTTCCAGTGCCTGACCACTCTTTCAGTACAGTAATTCTTCCGAATATCTAATCTAAACCTCCCCTGCCGCAACTTCAGACCATTTCCTCTGGTCCTGTCATTATTCACGTGGGAGAAGAGGCCAACACCCACCTCTCTACAACCTCCTTTCAGGTAGTTGTAGAGGGCAATGAGGTCTCCCCTCAGCCTCCTCTTCTCCAAGCTAAACATGCCCAGCTCCCTCAGCCTCTCCTCATATGACCTGGTCTCCAGACCCCTCACCAGCCTGGTAGCTCTCCTCTGGACGTGCTCCAGCACTTCAATGTCCCTCTTGTACAGAGGGGCCCAGAACTGAACACAGGACTCGAGGTGAGGCCTCACCAGTGCCGAGTACAGAGACACGATCACTTCCCTGCTCCTGCTGACCACACTATTCCTGATACAAGCCAGAATGCTGTTGGCCTTCTTGGCCACCTGGGCACACTGCTGGCTCATGTTAAGCTGGCCGTCCACCAGCACCCCCAGGTCCTTTTCTGCTGGGCAGCTTTCCGGCCACTCTTCCCCAAGCCTGTAGCATTGCTTGGGGTTGTTGTGACCAAAATGCAGGACCCGGCACTTGGCCTGATTAAACCTCATACAGTTGGCCTTGGCCCATCAATCCAGCCTGTCCAGGTCCCTCTGTAGAGCCTTCCTACCCTCAAGCAGATCAACACTCCCACCTAGTTTGGTGTCGTCTGCAAACTTACTGAGGGTGCACTCAATCCCCTCATCCAGATCAGTGATAAAGATATTGAACAAAACTGGCCCAAAAACCGAGCCCTGAGGGACACCACTGGTGACCGGCCGCCAAGAGGATTTCACCCCGTTAATCACAGAATCACAGAATCCATAGAACAGTCCACCCATCAAATCCATATCTCTCCAATTTAGAGAGAATGGAGGGCTGTGTCAAAGGCCTTACTGAAGTCCCTGTAGATGATATCCATAGCTCTCCCCTTGTCCACTGATGTAGTCACTCCATCATAGAAAGCCACTAGGTTGATCAGGCAGGACTTGCCCTTGGTGAAGCCATGCTGGCTGTCTCAAATCACCACCCTGCCTCAAAGTGCCTTAGCACAGCTTCTAGGAGGATCTGTTCCATGATTTTCCTAGGCACAGAGGTGAGGCTGACAGGTCGGTAGTTCCCAGAGTTCTCCTTTCTACCCTTTTTAAAAATGGGTGCAATGTTTCTCTTTTTGCAGTCACTGGGGACTTCACCTGACTGCCATGACTTTTCAAATACCATGGAGAATGGCTTGGCAACTACATCAGGCAATTCCCTCAGGATTCTGGCCTGCATCTCGTCGGGTCCCATAGACTTCTCTATGTTCAAGTTCCTCAGGTGGTCACAAACCTGGTCTTCTCTTACAGTCCCTCCCTCAGTCCCTCCCTTTCTCTCCATCCACTCGAGAGCTGTGGGAAGAGAGGTTGCTGGTAAAGACTGAGGCAAAAAAGTTATTGAGTACATCAGCCTTCTCCTTGTCCATTGTTACCAGTTTGCCAGTCTTGCTTATCAGGGGGAGTGCGCTTTCTTTGACCTTCCTTTTCTGGCTGACAGAATCACTAATTAAATATTTATTTCTATTGGTAATAAATGAAATTCTTTTTCCCCTAGTAGAATCTGTTTTGCCAGTGATGGTGACTAGTAAGAGATCTCCCTGTCTTTCTCTTGACCCGGGAGCTTTCTCATTCCCGTATCCCTGCTTTCTCCCCCTCTTCCCACTGAGGGGGCGCGAGGGAGCACACAGGTGGAAGTTTGGCTGCTAACCAAGGGTAGCCCACTACAAATGGCAAAGACTCAGCCAGTTAATTTTCCAACACGTAGTCCTGACACACTTTATCTGAAAAGATGTTATCATGTACACGCCTGCAACAGGGCATTGGCACAGAACAACATCCTGTAGGTCAATAGAAAGCTTATTTGGTTCTGATTCCCTTTTTTGTACTGAGTTGGAAACAAGTCACACTAATTAAAACACTTGCTGAAGAGATTTTTGCTGTTTCTCAAACCATTCTGAACCTCTGGTGCATTCTGATATGCATGTCCTTGCCCTATATCTATCACACAGACACAAGGTCCCCATGTTTACCAACTTTCTCTCCATCATCCCCCTCTGTCAGAATTGCGCACCTTGTACCAACCTTCTGCCCCACTAAGCCCATTCTCTTGTGAATAGATCAGCTGTTGGTCACAAGGTCTGTGAAGTATATTTTGAATATTGCTTTAGTAAAACCCTTATATAAGCACAAATGCTAATCAATACTTCAGCAAGAAGTTCATTATGTGTCCCACTTCTTTTTTTCCCTCCACATTTTAACATAGTAGAAATAACTGTTGTACTTTTTATCTTATTGAATAAATCAAAAAATCACCCCAGCAGGTCTTATCCAAGTTATGGTGCTGCCTCCCAAGTTAGCAAGATAACTTCCAAATGCACAAGGTGTTCCGTACTTGGATACTTAACTCTATAAATAGGAAGATTCTGTTCTTATAGATTCAGTTTTCTCATCCCTGACTCATACGTATGCTTACCTATAACCAAAATCTCTTGCTTTGTGCCTCCTTGCTAAGAAATTAGGTCTGTGAGTATCTGAGAGAAAGGATGAGAGAGTTTTAAAGTGCTTGATACTTGCCAAGGTCTAGGCATAAATTAAACTCTGTAATTTCAAAAAGAACTTAAATCCTATTGGAAGAAAAAATATTAGCACAATCTAACTTGTGTTGATATGCAGCCATGTAAATTCAAATAAAGAAATGAATAACAGTTTAAGCTATGATCTGAGGTATTCTCATTGGTTTCCTAGTCCCTTTAGAGACTATATTCGCAAAATGTAATGGGAGAAGCAGATTTCAGTAAATAATATCATTTATAGGTGATAATAACTTTAAGATCTGCTTTCTTGGAAGGTGCGCAATGTTTCCACTTCTTGTTTGATAAATGTAACTGCAGCTAAATTACTCCACAAATTCATATGCAGGAACCGCAGTCGCTAATTGTAAGTTGAAAGCATCAGACACTCCACTAGCCCTAGCCTATTTCTGCACCAAGTAATAGGATTACTGAAAACTCTGTCCTTATGTATTGTGTTCAAGGAGAAAAGCCCTGAAAAATTCAAAGGCTTAATTTAGGCACCGTTAGAAATATATTGCAATTCTTGGACTATTCTATGCAGATCAGCAAAATGAGCTATTGAGCAGGGAGTAACAAACAGAGTATATAAAAAGAAATAGAATAGCCCTCACATTCATCTCACTATATGGCATGTACTTTTCATTACTGCTTATATACATTTTGGTTCATAAAATTCAACAGTAAAAGGTGCGCATAAAACATATACAGCATTTTCAATTCAGGTTACTAGAATAGACTTCTTAATGGAGAGGTACTAATATGAGCTATTTCCTTCATGGATGTCCCTGAAATAAAATAGTTCATCAATCACTTCCAGCTACATTCGCAAGTTGAGCAAAAGTAATAGACTCTTAAAGGTCATTATATTGGTTGGTATAAACATGCCTGGTTCACTTGCTAACAAGATGCTTTAAGTTTCACCAAACTAGAGAGTTACTTTCTTTAAATAAGAGATTCTGGGCGGTCATCTATCCCACTATTTTCATGAATAGACGTTTACAAAACAGCCTGTTTAGACTGTAGCTTTTGTATTACTCCTAGCAAAAAGTAGGAAGGCTTCCTCAATTCTCATGTGCAAGAAAAAGCATACTTTTGTACATATACAAAATTTCCTTCCGCTCACTCTAAAGGATGTGAAGACTCAGTAAAAATCTATTTAACGTGCTCTATGAAATAAGTCCATTTGAATGCTGAGGTCAAAGTCAAGTGACTTTAATAAATATTTAATCTTCAGCCTTTTTTTCTGAGCAGCAATCAACTATTCAGCTCAACTGCAGATAGTTATTCTCTCTTATCTAAAGATTGCCTAACTTGGTTTTTCTTCTTGCATTCCACACCTATATCATACAGGATAATTGATCCTATGAACAGTTAAATAACTACTGAAATTGATCTAATTTTCTCTCACAGGGAAAAAATTTTTCATTTTACATCATCCTATTTTCAGAATTTCTCTAAATCGAGATGAATATTTAAATATTTTTATTCTTTTGAAAAGCATGCTGAGAAATGAATGCTATAGAAATGCAAAACAACCTGAGCTCTCTGTTCCTTTTCCTGGGGACTGACTTTCTGTTTCAGCAGTTGTAAATCATGGCACAAAGTGAAGGGGGTTTTACTATTTTTTTATACATGGACATAGAATATTTGGTATGTATCTACATTTGCAATATTCATGTTTGTTCTGTGTGTTTTCAGATTACCTCTTAATAATAAGGGTATATGAGCAAATGTTCTACATATGATTCAAGTAAGGTCATCTAGTTTTTACATTTGCATTTTGCATGTGTAAAACATACATTTCGTACAACATACATTTTTAATTTGGTCCTTTGTCTGTGATGCGAAGAATATAATTGTTTTTTGAACAATGAATGGAGTAGGTTTACTGAAGCAAGGTAACGGTTCTGTCTTGCAATTATGATGGCTGGTGGTGTTTCTCACTGTCCTCTGATCCAGTTTGTTTTACTTTCTAAGACTCGATTTTTTTACTAATGGTTTCCTACTATCCTTAGCTGTCATAGATTTGCAGTGTGGTTTATAAAATGACAAATCTTGTAAAAATATTACTGTTACATTATGAAACTTTCACAGCTAACATCAGCTGACCTCAACTTATAATATGCTTATTTTCTTGATTTGCATGTACTCTGACTAGTCGCTGTTTACGCAATCCTTTTTATTAAAATGTTAATAAACTCCATCTGTTGATATAAGAGAAGCAGCTTTTTATTCTCGGTACACATCACAACAGGAAGACTGCCTAGTGAGGGGAAAAGCAGTTGAAGCCATCCATCCCCCCTGGCTCTCCCTGGCTGGCTGGGGGCAGGAGAGGACCCATTCCCAGCAGAGGCCTCATACGAGTGGTCTGTTCAGAGTGTTTGGGTGCTGCCTGAGTTCACAGCAGTTCTCCGTATGGCTTAGGGAGAAGAAGCGAGCTCAAAGCCATTCTGCTTGTACCCATGTGGCAAGGCTGCAGTAGAGCTAGGTGTGTCAAACCGGGAGGGACGGTGGGGTGCTTTAGGGCGAGTGCGCTGCTTACATGAACGGGCTCTGGCGGTAGGGATCTGAGGAAGAAAAACAATGGGCTCAGATAATTTATGAGCTTCAATATCTGTTGCTGGTGGCCCTGATCTTCTTCCTATGTGTCAGTAATGCACTTTCCCCTAGCTATAGCCTTGAAAGGGGGTGATGATGAGGAATACTTCCCTGTGCCTTCATTCCAAGATAAGGTTTCCATTGGCAAAAGTGCTGGATTCAATAAGGCAAGAGGAGAGGGGAGGGCATGTGCGCAGACCCATCATTATCCTCCACCAAAGCATGCAAGCTATTCATGATATTTTTAGAGATGTAAATGCAGAAGACATCTGCCAGCGTTTCTGTCCAGCTTTTTGCAATGCAGAGTTGAGAGAGGATGAAAGGGGTTTGGGGTGTGAGCGTGTTCATGGTACCAAATGCCTAGGGTATTTTTCCGTGCTATAAATATTCTCCTACTCTGCCTGCTGTCTTCCCATCCTTCTTGTCTTTCAGGGCTGGACTGTGCCATGGTGCGTGCACAAGATTCCTCCATGGAAGGTGGAAGCCTTTTCAAAGACAATGTGTGAGCAAACAGCTCATCATGCAGAAATCATGCGTCATCACTGCCTGCACATGTGAATGTCCCCAGGGAGTATGTGCAGTGTTGCTCAACTTGCTGGTCTAGTGTGCTTTGTG
Organism: Larus michahellis; assembly: GCF_964199755.1. Taxonomy (NCBI): domain Eukaryota; kingdom Metazoa; phylum Chordata; class Aves; order Charadriiformes; family Laridae; genus Larus; species Larus michahellis. The sequence goes on from NC_133898.1 coordinate 108,573,683, forward strand.
GAGAGGCTAGATTTGCCAGGAGGGGGTGTTGAGTGCATATAGTATCAAAAGTTTTCAGGAATTTTAATTATAGATACCCCACACCACATGATCACAATGTGGTGACATAAGGATATTTTCTTCCCCTGTAATTTTCCCCCTTTTTCATTTTTTCTTTTTTTTCTTTTTCCTTTTTTTCTTTTTTTTTTTTTTTTTTAAATCTTATTGCTTGAATATAAAATTGGGTTGGTGTCCTCCTTTGGAAAACATGAGGATTCAAACAAGATGGCAGTAGAATTATAATTTTGCTCAAGTTCTTTCCAACAAAGTACTTCTGCAGACTTTGCTGTCTTTGCAACATCAAATCACAGTATTATAGACTCCCTAATACAGAGATAAATTCTTCAAGGAGTATGCAAACTTTATTCTTGAAACCTGATATTAAAAATAACTTATTCATGGTATAAAGCATAATTTTTATTTCTGATTGATTTATAAAATATAATCAGTAGCATTCAGCTTATACCTTAGGCTTTAGCCAACTTTTCTATCTGAGGATGATTTTAAACTGAATATTTTAATTAAGAAAGAACATTAACAACATTTAACATTAAACAAGTGTCAAACATATGAATTTTTTAGACAGAAGAGAAGATTAGTAAAATAAAATGCAGAAAAGTATTGGTGGTATTTGTAGGACATGATACCTGATATATTAATGACAAAGCAGATATTCTGGGATTTGTTTCAAACCAAGAGGGTCAACAAGATATTAAAATTAGCAGGTTTGTGGAAATGAATTTAAATAGGATTCTGCATGGGTGAAATGATAGTACCTCAAAATATCTTGTATTCACTATCCATAAATGTAAAGGTTACAGAATTCTTCCTAATCAAAATGTAAGTTGGTTCTATTTTAGACATAAAGAGTTTCTGATGTAGGCAGATCACAAGATTCATTCCAATTATCATAGTTATGAAAGTTTGCCTTACTTTGGTTGTTTAGTCATAACCCAAGAGAAGTTTCATCTGGACAGGCTATGAGGCAGCCTTTTTTACTGAGATAGAATTAAACAGAATTTCATCTTTCACCATCCACCTTCCTAAATGAAGACATCTGTTTGCCTGAAACACCATGATGAAACATGAGTTAAAGATTTCAAACATGTTCTGAAACCCTGGACTCTTCTTGATGGGACAGATGTCGTTAACCTTTAGAAAAAGAGGCAGAGAAAAAACTTGACTTCTCTTTGCTTCTCTGGTGTTCATATGCCCTTTTCATATGTTCACCATCCTTTTACAGGTGATCCAGCATGTATGTTATTCTGAATGACAACTCAAGCCATCGTACATGGTAAGATCTCAATGAAACAGTGTGAGCCTGTACATTACCCACGAGGAAGGTAGCACTGAGACAACACAACATTCAGCTTTGCTTGCTCAGCTTCTAGCATTATCCCTGGCCATTGTGTGTATCTTGCCTCACCGATGCAATTATTTCATACTGTAGTTATGTTATAGAGTGGTCTGTGCAATCCTCCAGAACATTCACTAGCTGTATCTTCAACGAGAAGCTACATTTTTATGTCAAATGTTGCAATCAGTTCCTCTCATGTGGTTTCTTTCATTATAAATGCTAAGGTTAAATCTGATTTAGCACCTTCTAGATGTAAATAAGTGCTTCTATTGGCTTTTTGGACCTTTAAATCATGTGGATAGCTGCAGAGATTATTAGCACTATTATTTGGTGGATGGGGATGCAATTTACTCCCCCTTTTAGCAACATTTATCATCCTCTCCAAGTTGAAGATGTTTATTCAAATAGCACAAATAAAGAAAAACTAGAAAGATGAGTTATTAAAATAAGAAAGATTATCTCTATTTTCAGGAGACAGAAAATGAACATACTTCTTGAAATGGAACAAAAGAGCAAGATAACCCAGGTGGAGGAGGATTTAATTAAAACTTAAATGTTGGATGGAAAATTGAATGATTTCTTATTAACACGCAGTGAAGCTTATAGGTCAAATGCAGGATCTACTCTGGGTTAAAAAAAGATACTAGAACCTCAATTTGGTCAGGAAAGGAAACTATATTGGTGGTACAGCAAGATGGAGATGGCCTTCCTAATACAGCTGCCAATAATACAGTTCACAACAAGGGAGATAATCAGCAGCTCTCTTTTGCTGCACCATACACTTCAAACTGAACACTTTTTTCACTTTGGCTCGTCAAACATTATTGTTAAAGTTCTAGTGGCTTTTGGGAAATCTTTGTGCAGTAAAAGATATTGGACAGGTGAGAAAAACCCTGAAATTAGTTTTACGAGGACAAGGGATTTACCATTGAGGAAACATTGCAAGTAGAGTACTCCCTTATTTTGGTTTTCCTTAGATAATTTTATAGAGGTCTGAGTAAGCGGTGATAAATGAAGTAAAGATATTTCAAAGAAATTAAAACCAAATCCGTCAACATTCAGCGACAGAAGTGGTCCCACTGATGTCTGACATCAGTTGTGTGAATAAGCACTTCAAATATATTAGTGTACAGAGTGCTGATGCATGGGACCCACTGAGAATAAAATAAGTGCACTTTATTTATACTTTGCTGTTGTATTAAAGGTAAGTACAATTGATTAGCATAAATAAAAAAAAAAACAAACAGATTTCAGAAGAGAAAATGTTAGGATACTAACTGACAAATGTTTAAGACATATATTTATTTAAAGACTTACTTTCTAAACACAAACAATCTAGTACTTCTGCTTTTTCCACATTTAGTGTCAAATCCTACTGTGTTTTCTTCTAGGTAATGCACATCGAGTCATGCCTCTCATTCTCTTATTCTTACTCTTCTTCAAGCGTGATTCGTTCCATAGATTAATTAGCTATCTTAAAATGGGATGAACCTCTTTTTGGAAGCGCCTATCCCTCCTACAGACACCAACAGTCGTGTTTAAGTAGCTATGGGTTGCTGGGATGAACATCAGTGATACAGTCGGGCATGTTTTCAAATTGTTTCTGTCGAATTAATATGTCAGTAAGGGCCCCATGCTCCAGAAACCAGTGTATTAGGGGGCAATTTGTAGAACTGTTAATATCATTGCCTTTTCCTAGCATGTACAGACTTTGAAAGTCCATGTTGTCATGATTCCAGAGGAAGTGCTAGAATCCTGGGTGGACGTGTGCAATTAACTTTTATTAATGTTTTTTAATCTGTATAATTAAGTTTTATGAAGGCATGCTATGTGTGTGAGGAGGTATGACACTAAGTTCAGAAAATCTAAAATAACTCCACTGCCTTCTTATCTGATTGATAGCTTGCTACAAAATTCTTATTGTTGTGGCTTATACTATGAGAATGTAATATGTTCTCATCACCTTCAATTGGCCCTTCTGTTAGAGTCCAGAATTATAAAGGAAGCAATTTAGTGCTTGCTCTTTTCAAAGTGGTCCTTTGGGGCCAAAACACAAGAAAAGGAGAAAACAATTTGGTTAGAAAAGTCAAGATGAGAATGTATACAGTTCAAGTCTTAGATTCAAGGCATATTTACCTCAATTGTGTGTGTACACATTTAGATGACAGAAACAAATCCTGACCCTATTTGTCCTGGTTTTCCTCCAGGCGTGAATTCCTCTTTGGTTTACAACACTGTTGAACATGATTCTAGCTGTTACCCCATGCTTCCTGCACTGTTTCTTTCACTGATTTAATCTCAAATTATGAATTTTTCAGGGTAGGGATTATCTTTCTGTTGTGCGTACTCCCTATGCTCCGGTACAATGGGTCCTTGAACTTTGCGTTACACTCCCAGCCAATATTTGAAAGCAGAGTACTCATAATGAATCTCTAAACTCCATTAAAAATGGAATTGTGTATAATGTCAAATCATTTAGCAATTTCTCTATGGATGAATTAAGCTAAATTCATGTACTTCTCAAAATATGCTAATGAATAACAAAACATGCTGATAACTTGAAAATGACTAAAGGGGTACAAATGCCAAAATGATACACTCTTTACTCATCAGCACAAGAAATTTGAGAAGTTATGTTGCTTCTGGGCTGACTTCTCTGCCATTACCTGCACTATGTCCCAGCCTACTCCAACTGTGAGCCCTGCAATGCCATCACCCTGGGAGCACTGCAAGACACCACCGGGCAGCTGGAAAGTGTTATGAGTCTGGGGAATGTCTTCACTGTGAAACGATAATGGGTGAAAAGGCTGTGATTAAAATGTAGCTAAGAGCTAGAAACAGATATTTAAACCCTATGTCCCCATCAAATTCTTAGCTTTGAGAAAAAATGAACCCATGACCTGAAGAAATTGTGAATTGCTAAGAGAAAAGATGCCTTAATATAATTCAGTTTGTTTCCTTTTTGGGGAAGTAAACACATCAGCTGTCTTTTTTTAAGAAATATTTTCACTCACTTACTTTTTAGTTATACACTCCAAAAATTAAATAGGAGCACGAGACACAAATAATACAATACCACAATACTGATAATCAAGGTGCAAAGCAAAAGGCAAGAGCCCTATTTTACTGCACAGAAGCAGGCCGCTGAAGGTCTGTAAAACCCAAATATGTGTGCTAGAGTCAAATTCTGAGATTAACAATATATTGTTTTAATAGAAACTAAGTTCTAACCATCTATTGGAATGCCAGGCAGCATATGCAGGAGACACTTTTGTCACTACTGCAAGAAAAAATATGTGTTTACTGACTGTTAAATTTCAATGCAAATAGCTATGCTAAAACTAATCAAAACTTATTCTAAAATCACTTGCTTAAACCAAGTCACAACTATGTAACCACATCAATGCGAATATTCGTTTTCTGCCTCAATTGATGAAGATGAGATTGCAAGAACAACCTTCATTAAGGGAAATAACCTGATATATCTTTGAGCCAGTGCACTGAAAATCTGTAAACAGTTAAACAGATTTTTCACACACTTCATTCAAAGTGGCAGGCTTCATTTTCATTTAAGGTATGTGCTACTACAATTCACTGCGGAGATGTGTGTTATGGGCAAGTGGTTATTTATTCCACTGCACAGTGACTACATCATAAATTCCAAAATGCAAGATTTTCTGATTATTTGAGGCAGGAGTGTGAAGATAAATTTCTGGTGTAGTTGCTCAGGAAATAGTTGAAAGAAAACTTCCTGTACTAATTACATGGCTACTTAAGGGTAACAACCAATGTATACGCATTTCTGACAATTTGATTGTTAATTATCCTAGCAATTTTCCACATAATATTATACATAAAATGTTTCTTGTGTTTACTAACATAGAAATTACTCTTCCATTTATCATAGCTGCACTTGTTTAAATTTGAATAGACTGCTTCTCTACAGGAGAATTGTAGCAATGGATTTGCTTTTATTATATTTTCATGCACCCACTGTTCTTAATTCCTCATTTCCACCATTTTATTTTTTTTCATTTCAGAGAAGGAGAAGATATTAAGAAGCGCATTTCTGTGAGTACAGAGAAATGTTCATTCTACTGCTGAAGATTGGGAATTCTGGAGAAGTACTCCATTTCTGAAGGCAAGGCATGAGACCGAAGATTATCATCTTTCTCCTTTCCTAATCTCCACCCTTACCTTTTGCTCTGCTTCTCTAAATACCTTCCTTCCTTCTGCTTCACAGCATCTATGTTCTTTCTATGACTTGTCCAATCCACACCTGCCACCAAGGAACGAGGAGGATTATTTTGCTGTGGTAGTGAGGATGCATGGGAGTCTATGCTGCCTCAGGGAGGTGGCTGCCATGGTATTCTTTCAGCATCACTGTTTCTATCTTTTTACTTTTAAGAAAGTTCTCTAGAGTTGCAGGAATGAACACAGCTTAATGTTAGTCTGAGGGTCTTTAGGGAGTGTCTCAGTTTTCAAACTGTGTAATAACTTCTCTTGCAGTTCCCATGTAGATCCAGAGGTGGAGGAGTGGTTGCCTCAGTACCTCACAGAGCTGAAGACATCCCTTCTTCTGTTGCTCAGTCTAGAGACAGTCTAGGATGACAGATTCCAGCCATGATTTTATCAGTGCCTGGATTTCAAGGAAATCTGACCTCCTTATACATCTTGAAGTTAAGGGTCCATGAGCATCTCTTATGGCAGATAAGATCTACGAGGCAGCAATCTGAAAAGCAATGTTTGCTTTTATTAATGAGGTTTAAATGACATTGGGGCTTCTCCCTATAGCTTAGTGATTATAGTGTGTTTTATTATCTCCGAGTCCTCATCAAAGACAAGATGCAGTGAGGTGGGAGTTCATCTGAGCCGCAGATTGTACAATAAAAAAGTCTTTCCAGGCAAAGCTAAGTCAGCCTGTCCTCCCCTCAGCTGCACATGTTACTTCTCCAGCACAAAACACACTTTCTGTATCTACGTAACAGACTTATATATGTACAGCTCAACATTTCATAGGCAGAAATACCTATAGAAAACTAAGAATCAGGGCAAAAATGAAATGATGCTAAGCTTCATATAGGACACAGGGGATTTTTGGCATCTTCCTCTCTGAATTTTTACAGACATCCATTCTTTTTCTCTGTTTTTTTTAATTGATTTCTTAAATATTGAGAGAATCCGAAGGGAAAAATTATGCAAAAGTTACCATTATTCTTTAAACATTTTCTGACACACACCCGAATGTTTGAAGTACATACCCAAATGTATAATTTACCTTTTAACTTTCTCTATCAGTTATATTGTTGGAATACTTGTCATATGCATTTATGTTATTCCTACAGTATCTGTGCCCTTCATAATCTATAATGTAAATACAAAAATTCCTGGTGGCAGGGAAGTAGTATCAGTACTACTTTATGTAAGGAAGTAGCAGTAGTAGTAGCAGCAGCAGCAGCAACAGTGATAGCAGTAGGAGTAGCAGTACTGTATTAGTAGTATTGTATAGTACAGTAGGAGCTTTGTATAGTACAATGTATAGCATAGTATAGTAGTAGTACTAGCATTTTATGTGTGGCTGGGCAGACATATAGTAAAGACACGAATTCTGTAAATATTGAAGTACATACTGAGGTAACTAGGCGTCTAGAGGGCTTTTCAGATTGGAAATTATTTGAGTTTTTGAGTATTTTCTTATTCACATCTTTAACCATCTATATAGTTTTACTGTTCCCACAACAAAAGTTCAAAAGGCTTTCTTTACATTGCATTCAAATGTTTTGAACAGCTCTGGCTGCTGCATAATTCTTGCTCCAAATTCCAGATGAAAAAGGCAAACCCATGGTCAAACTCTGCAGAAACTATTGCAGGTTGTGCAAATCTTTGCAAATTGTTCAAATTTCTTAACTTAAGCCCATAATGTTGATTAGATGTTGACTACATGCAGCCATGACACTCAAATGCAGTACAGAATTTTCTTTACCTATGTTCAAATCCCGAGCTGGTGAAGTCGACAACTCTCTAACCATACCCTTGTCCACATTAAAGATGTAATATAAATCCTTTTCAGCAGGCAATGCCCACTCTATTTGTTGCTAGTTTTATGACCTCATTGTATTAAAATAATCTTTGTCCTGCTATGAAGAGACAAGAGGGATAACAGACCCATAGAGGGATAACAGTCCGTATAGCAGGATGGCTGTGGTGAAGGGTATGACAAAAACAAAATTCTTCATTTCCACAGCTCAGAAAGACTGCCTGATTCTCACTGTGGCCTTGTGCTTCCTAACTAAAACAGCGAAACAATATAATAACTCCCCTGAATACATTCTTTCATCTGTCAATCTCAGAATCTTTTAGAAATATTAGTTAACGAAACCTTATAATATCTGAAATGGTAGGTTTTGGTAAGGGGAGACAATAAGTAGAAATGTCACATTAAAATATAGTTTATACGGGAATTTTTGTTAGCTTTTAAATCCACAATTTACAAAAAATATTTACGTTTTATGTCACACACATATATTAAGGTCTATTTTCCTGTTATTATGCATACAGTAATATTGTATTAATAATAATTTAAAAAACACAAATCTGCTTTATTTCAGAATAAATTTAGAAGTGGCTAAGAACTGAAATATAGATTTCTTCAAATATCCACCACTAAGCAAAATCATGATTTTCTGCAGCTGTCGACACTGCTGGGAACCATAGTAGGAAGTAGGTAGTATAGGTAAGAGGTACTTCGATTTTAAGACAACCCCACATCTGCAAATTGGCATTATCCAGTGCTTACTGGATGATTTATGGAGTAAGAAATTATGCCCTCCAGGATCTTTTTAGATGTTGTGTGCTTGTTAGAAGACCAGGCAGGGAAGTATTCCAGTGTCCCTACATTTCTAGATTAGGATAGAGGTTAGTTCAAGGGTAGTTGTGGTGCGCAGGGTAGTTATGGTGCCTCATCTGAGTCCTTATCTCTTAAATTGATGGATTCTTTTTGTCAACCAGAGCCCCACTAACTGCCATTACTGATTTGCACTGAAACAAAACACACCAAATAGTATTGCTTATGCAATTTGCAGACTTCTCTTTAATTAGTTTTACATGTTTCTCAAATTAAAATATCTCAGGCTTTCAGAAATTCCTTGGGCATGAAGGATGTACTTCAGCCTGTTAGAAAAGAGACCTCAGAAACATTTTTCATACAGTTTTTGTTTCTCAATGGCTCAGGTTGAAAGAACAAAACAAAAGGCTAGGTTTTACTTAACTGTGAAGAAGATGCTTTGAGGACATTACGTAGAGCCTTCATTCCTCAATATTTTATGAACATATAAGAGTGTCTAAGAGGGAAAATATTTGATGAAAGTCAAAACAAGAACATAGGGCTAGATAAAGAGACTTTGGCACTGAAAGCAAAATTGTCAGTGCCTGGAAAGAAAGCCCTCTCTTCTCTATGGAAGCAGTCCTGGATTGAATGAAGACAGAACGTTTCCCAAAATGGTGTACAACGGTTACACGTTATCCCTGTCTCCTGCCAAAGGTTGACATGAGCCTGTGGGAAGGAATGAAATGGAGCTTCTATTCAGCCAGCCACCAGCATGAACCAGCTTGCCAGTCTTCAATAAGGTGGGCTACCAGTCTGCCTGGTCTACACGTATCAGCAGAGTTGTGCCTCCTATACAATCAGTCAGCTGCTGCACACTTGCTAAGGGACTTTTAAAAAGCTCAGTTCAGCTCAGAATGAATATTGATAAATGACTACAGGAAATGGTGGTCTGCCAAAATCAAGCATCTACACGTATCTTTTCCAGAATGCTGTGGTATGTAATAGCGTAGCCCTTTTCTTTAAATATTAGGCCACCGAGTAGGTGGAAATTATTTTTTTCTATTGAAGTGATTTTTGAAGTGAGTTGCCATATAAGTAGCTTTTCTACTAACAGTGTTGCCCAGTGCAGTGGAATGAAAATGGTAGTGAAGGGGAACATTTTTCACAGTATACTCCAAGTCAACCTATTCTGACATGACGGCAAGAGCACGTAGTGATTTGAGAGTGAAGCTGTCTCAGACTTCAGGCTTTGAAGTGTAGGAAAGAATGCCTTCTTTGAGTCTTATCACTATCTATTCATCTCTCTCAGCTATGTTTTTTTGAGATACTGTGAATTCAGTTTGTTCTTCTCCTGTGAGCTGTGTTAAATAAACTCTACAGGTTTACTGTCACAGTGTATTTAAAGATATGCTATAAGTTTCATTTTAACCCTAATCTACTAAGATATTTGTTTTACATGTTTCCTTGAAAAACACCGGGGAGTCATGATCATGGAACAAGGCAGTAACAAAACTTAAATCCTCTAACTAGGTCTTCTTTCTCCCCAAAGGAGGTACTGAACTGAATGCTTCTTGTCTTTGACCATACGAATTCCACATTCATCATTCACTGAATTTCACTCATTATCCCTATGAGTGACTATTGCTCAAATGTGAAAAGATAAAAAAAAAAGAGCAAGTGTTACTTTTCTAGTCACACTTAGGGTCTGGTTATTGTTTCATAAGGTTGATTTGCATAATTGTGCTTTTTAAGTTCTGATCAATGTAATGCTAAGCTTCTATTTCATGCATAAAATATGATCAATGAAAATGATGATGACTTTTTCACCCTAAGAAGAAAAATATTTTCAGGGCACTCAAAGTCTTCATGATTAGTCAGTAGTCTTACCAATTTAAAAAGATTGAAAATTTCCAATCACATGAGTAAAAATCACCAAACTGTTAGTACAAATAAGATTCTTGAAAAGAATTTACTATAATAGTCATGTATATGTAGCATATGAATGTTCTGTGCTAATTTGCAAGGTGCGTGACAATGACTCATACTCACATTCACGCATGTACTGAAAGGTAAATTTTGGCCCTTGTCATCCTTCCCACCAAACTCCCCCATTTCCTGCCACTGCTCCTACACTCCGCTCAGACAAAAAAGCTCCCTTCCCTTCCCTTCCCTTCCCTTCCCTTCCCTTCCCTTCCCTTCCCTTCCCTTCCCTTCCCTTCCCTTCCCTTCCCTTCCCTTCCCTTCCCTTCCCTTCCCTTCCCTTCCCTTCCCTTCCCTTCCCTTCCCTTCCCTTCCCTTCCCTTCCCTTCCCTTCCCTTCCCTTCCCTTCCCTTCCCTTCCCTTCCCTTCCCTTCCCTTCCCTTCCCTTCCCTTCCCTTCCCTTCCCTTCCCTTCCCCTCCCTCTTTTCCAAAACATGCCCATTTCCATATCTCTTGCATCGCTCTGATTACAAATTCTCAGTGGTCAACAGCATCTATCATAACCACAAGGTTAAATTCTCCTTCTCCTCTCCCAGCTTTCCCACCTTTCCCGACTTTTCACCACTTTCATCCTATTGTCCCAAGCCCACAAGGTACAGCTTTAGCAGCAACCTGTTCTCCCAGGACCCAGTCTGCCAGACAGGCAAACAATAAAAAGCTTCTCACAATACAAAAGCAAAATGTAAAGCTACCTTGGACTTGTAGACATCTTGTTCTCCCCTCCACGGTATGATATCAAAAAGTTATATCTACTTTCATCCCTGATCTTTTTGACAGCTTTCACCCACAGAGGTAGGCATGTAGGGAAGGGAGCCAACTTGATGGGACAAGACCTCTTGAGCTGGCAGGGACCTGTGCCTGCAGTGCCAGCCAGGACACCTGCTTAGGCAGGAAGGAATATGTCCAGTGATTCTGAGTGAGTTCTGACTTCTTTTTTACCTGCTCAGGTCTTTCTAGAATCCCAGAGCATTTTACATTGTGAAAACTTAGTCGGCTAAGTAGCCTAAGCATTGAATCATAGATCAAACTTGTCAAGTTCAGTTCCATTTAGATGAGTAAGTAAGCATCGATTGTGGATCACAATATATAATAAATGATAAAAGCAAAGTAAACACTTTAAATCTCCACAATTCTTTCAGCAGAAGAATTAAGGATTCATTAATGGCAGTGAGTCACCTTTTAATAAAATCTATCAACAGAACATGAAAAAAGCCCCCGTGGTTGTCATGGTATTTAATATAAAATACATGGGAAGATAAATGCCTGATTTTTAATGAATAGATCGCACTCTGCAAAGGCAGATATTTAGGCTCTAAAGCCTTGTAACGCACACAGCAAATTGTCTGGATCCAGGGCTTTGCTACCGGAATTATAATTAGCCTGTCTGCAGCTCCATCTGTAGAAAGATTCCTTGTCAGTGCGTGAAGAGATTCTGCTGTGGCACCAAAGAAATTTCATAAGTAACAGTAGGAATGACAGTCACAATATGGAAATCTTTTTACAAACAAGACCACCAAAAAAAAATCAAAAGAAAACAGATGCTAATCCTTAAGGAAAGTCTTAAAATATAAAATGCATAATAGCTCAGAACATAAAAAACATAACTGTGAGACAGATATTTGCTTGGGCAGGAATAAGTGTCAGGATCTCCCTAGAAGTCCAGTGAAAATTTCTTCCTCACTCACCTGGCATACAGTGAGTTGTCTCTGTGACAACCAGCAAAGCAGCCCATCAGTAACTGGGAAGCTGTCCCTATTTAGTGCATTTCCATTCCTTCAGTTGGTACTCCTAAGAATCTTACTCAGGACTCTTGCTTTAAGGAGTGGGAAAGTTCACCTAAATCCTGTTGCCTATTTTATTTGCCTCTTCGTTTCAACTGTAAATATTCTTTTTCATTACCTGAATTACATATTACTCATAAAGGAACCTGTTACAGCCACACAATTCTTTGCGGGGTGAATGATTGCATCCTGGCACAAAGTAGGTATTCCTGAGTCTTGTTAATGTGAGCAGACACCAAGATCTTGCAGAAATGGAGAGGATCTCAGATTGCCCATGCCACAGGACACTCATTCTTCTTTGTCTGCCAAAGACTTCAGAATAATGCTTAAGAATAAATGTGTATCTGGACAGGTTTGGTTAGAAGTGATGTAACAGGACTAAATTTGGCCAAAGCCAACTTTGTCATATAATTTTTGGGTAAGTAAGCAATGAAAAGTTAAATATTTCCACCTGTAAGGGCAATGTTTCATTAGAACTCTAAACAAATACTAAGAGACCGGTTTGTTAAGCAGGAAAAGATCAGATTCAGTGGGTAATTTAGATCAAAAGAGAACTTGGAATCTATTACTTCATCTTTACTGTTTTCTGCATCAGGAATTTATTTTAAACTTAACCTGTTCATCTCAGTTTATTCCAGAGGATTCCTGTTGTCCCTCTGGAAAGTTTGTCTGGGAGCCAGACCGCAGCCCTACGACCAGGCAGATGCATAGCCTTGCTCTCTGCTCTGTTTCTCTGATCAATGATTTCTTCTCTCTCTGCACTGGGATGCGGCACCAAGCTCAATAGACTACAAGTAATAGGAATAAGAACAGGAACTGGAAGACTGACTGATTTCGGGATCATTACTTGTAAAGTGCCTGAGTATAAGCACTAGAATACAAAAGAGAAAGAATTAAGAGGATTCTACTAACTCTTTATCATATTGTAACACAAGAAAAACTGTGTGACAGTTAATATGGTGATTATTTTAAGATTTTGTAAAACTAGAAAGTGTATGCTTTGATTAGTTATATTGAACTAATTATAGTTCATTTAGGTTACATGACATACAAAGGAAAAAAGACAGTACCCATATTGATTTTCAAGATCTGTGCTCAACAAAAAATTCTTGAATGCACAGAAAAAGCTGAAACAGCTGACAGCTTCCCTCTCACTCCTTTGTCTTTTCTCAGCAGAAATTTGATCATTTGCTTGAACTTCTTCAACCAGCTTCCCCAGGTAGCTCTCAGAGATAAGTGAGAAAAAAAAAAATATAAGGGAAGGAACAATAAGCCATCTGGCATTTGGTTTCAGTATTTGTGTGTTTGAGACGTGCACATGTAGTATCCACACTAATGGTAGAGGAGTAACAAATCTGCCGTGTTGCATTTACCCTTACCAGCTTTCATCACAGACAAGCAGAAAGTGTCACTCCATTACATGTTTGTCACCTGTTCTAATATCGCTACAAGGGGACAATTCTCGAAAGCAGTGTTTCAGTAAAAATATAAATTGGGTCGTGTTAAGACATATCTGGATTTTAGGCGTGGGTTTCCACTAAATTTGATCATAAAAAATTAAATGCTGCTTATAGTCAGAAGTTAACAGCGCTATTTGATGACCACCCTAACTTACAGTTTATTCTTTCAGAAGGCAGCCTAAAACCTGTCGTTTAATAAAGTTTTGGGGCCACAAGATAAACATCTGGTGCCAAAAGAAAATGTTGCCATAATAATACTGCAGTTGAATTTACATGCATAAATGAACAGATGTACACTTGTAGTCAACAGTTTACATCGATGCTATTTCTTTCCTCTCATTTGACAAAAAGTATTAAGAAGGAAGTTTCTCTGTATTATACCTTATTTCAGACAGTCCTCAATTTTCTGCAATTTGAGTACAAGCTGAGGACATCATTAGCGAGGACCTGATGTTAAAGTAGTTAAACTAATATTAGCATTTTATTCTGAACAGCTGGTGTTTGCTGAGCCAAATCATTTTATGGAACCTCTATTAAGTACTATGTTTGCTGTTCTGAAATTCTGTATGTTTTAGACCATATTCTGGGCTCTGTTTGACCCTTTTTTTTTTTTTTTTTTTCTGACCTTACTAGTATTATTACTGATACTGCCACTATTAAGTGCAGTTCATGGTCACATGTTTTAAAAAATTGGCAGTCCAGTCATAATTGTTTTAATTCTTGAGCTAGGAATAACTGAGTGTCTTTCTCTGCATTCTGATTAAATTTTGTAGGGCTTTATTTAAACATTTTAGTCACAAGCTTACTTAGCCAGTAACTGTTAAAAAAATATGCCCAACACTGTACCTACTAAAAACTTGATAATCTCTCTCAGCAGTCCTGACCTTGTCTCACCAAAAGTGCTGTTAGTGGCTTGTGATTTAAGGAGAAAGATACTGGACAATAAAAGATTTATTTAGTCTGTCATTTTCTGAAAATAAATGCAGTTTCAAAATCTTCAAAGAAAATTTAATACACCTTTAAATTTTGTGTGGCAAGGACTTGCTATGAAAACAACTATGTTCTTCCATCACTATCTCTTACTTTAATCTTTTTATTTTTATCAGCAGCAAAAAAAAAAAAGAAAGAAAATTCATGAATCAGCAAATACATTTACATGCCTAAGCTAAGTTGCCATACCATTCTGTTGCTGTATACATTTGCCTCCCATCTGCTCTCTGATCTCTGACAATTTTTTATAGAAGAGCCATATGTCTCAGGGCCTTCTTTGAAGCATCCAGCTTGTTTTTGCATGCTGACATATCAGTTATCACACTTAAAATAAGCAAAACAGACCTGAGCTCTGATGATTAGAGTAGCTGTGAATGCTAAGAAATTAACAACTTATGACCTATGAAAAGAGACTAATAAAACTTTTCCATCTCTGATGATAATTCCTAATGTGTAACCTAAAAATGACATAATAATCTCCTTTCATCACTATGTAAAGTTTGTGACCAGAACTGTGATGTTTGCATTTCCTGGCTTCCTAGTTCCTGATTGTAATTTCATGGTTCATGGTTCTCTACTCAACAAACCATGGGGACATGCATTACTACTCCGATTTCAGTGGAAGCTTTGGGAGAGAGAGGTGGGTCCAGGTTTAGTCTTCTAACTTTGGAACAATATTACATTCTATCCACGTGCCATAACAGCTTTCTCTTCTAGTTTTTTTTTATTTTTCAGATTCTTTTCATTACTTGTTTTTCTGAGGGTTTCTTATGGTTTGAGAAGCCCACAACAATTTATTGTCATTTAGACAATTATTCTATCACCTGATGACCCCTCCCCACCCAGGAAGGGGAATCAGGGAAAACAAGGAAACAGGAGGGTCGAAATATATACAGATTTAATAGGATAAGACTACATAATTAACAATAATACTAAAGAACCAGTATTGATCACAATACCAATATAAAATATACGAGGATTATATTCAGACAATTCTATCAGTAGGAAGCTGTGCACTCCCAGCAGTGGACAGCAAATGTCAGACACTGCGAGTGCTATGACTTCGGGAGGAAGGAAAGGCCTCAGGGTTCCAGCACAGGGACAAGAAGGTCTCTGGATCACCGTCACCAAGGGAGAAGAACTCTGCAGCAAACTTTCTCATTTATATTGAATGTGATGTGCATGATATGAAATAATCCTGTTGGCCAGCTTGGGTCAAGTGCCCCGGTCCTCATCCTCATCCTTGCACCTGACTAGGCTCGAAAACACTGAGACCTTGAAACCCACATACCATAGCTGGCTACAAAGCAAATATTTTCACAAATTCAGACACTAGAGTCTTCTAAAAGTGCAGTTTTCCCAAGCATTAGAAGAGAAATTAGTCCTGCATCACTCAAACCAGGACAGTATGTTTTACTGCTGTTTGGGGGATTCTATTCCTTTCCTCTACTAGAGGGTTTATTTGATTATCTTTTTCTTTGTTGCCTTTATTTTCCTTCTCCTTCCTCTTTCCGTCTTAGCTCTCTCTAGTGCTCTTGATATTGACCACTGTCCACTGTACTAAATAAAAGCAGAAAGTTATGTTCAGCCAGTAAAACTGGTTATCAGTCAAGTGCCCTGTTTATTGTGTATAATTACACTCTTGAAGAAGCTACCAGAATATTTGTGAAGTTTGAACAGCCATCCGCATGCAGTAGCACAACTGTGGCAAACAACTGACTAGTTCTACTCACCCAAAGCTATGAATACCTCTGAACGACAACCCAGAAGAACTCACCTCCCCACATTTTTATATCAGGATTTAACTGGTTTTTGAAAATCATTCATCAGGAGTATCGCGTCAACTGGCAACTACTATGGTAAACTTTCACCCATTTCCTTTTAACAATTTACAGTGTGCTGCTATGGGTAAATCAAGCTTCTTACTAGAATATCTTTCTTTGAAGACCAAAGCAAAACAAGAAACTCGAACCTAAAAAAAGCTCTATTTGTTACTGGTTTCACTCATGCGATTATGTATCTCATTTACTCTGTAGAAATTTCTTTGTGTGTTGCTGGATTATATCTATTTTTTTCCCAGAATCAGTGCCTCTATAAACAAGAAATACATTTAAATCCTCCCAGCCTTTTGACTGAGGCTATAGTTTTATTTAGCTTTAGTTTGCACAGAAGGAAAGATCTACTGGTGTAGAAACTTAAATCTAAAGATCAGCACAAAGATGATAGATGAGCAAAGATGGTAGATACATAAATAAGGTTATTTAGAGAAAAAGTTTAAATAAAGGAAGAGAATGGAGGACATGACCTATGGGGCATCCACAGGAAGCAGAGACATGGAAGGGCTTCTAAAGGATATGTCAAAGGAATGATTAGACAGGCAGAAAGAGAGACACAGGTGAGATCAGTCACAGAAGAAAAGACAGAAAAAGATTTCAAACAAAATAAAAGGCAGTGTAGAGGTCAAAGATGATGAAGATATATTGGAGAATTCTGAGATTTTGCTAAAGTGTCACTTAAGATTTTGGCAGAAGTAGTACCCTTGGAATGTAAAGGAGAAACTGAGTATAAACACATCAGGAAATCCAGGCTGCAGCAGTAAATGCTGTGTTTAATGAGCTTGAAGTAAAAGGGAGGAACAAGATAGGGCAATAAATGAGGAGAAAATTTAAGATAAAGGTGGGATATTTTTCAAAGAATAAAGACTGTCCTTTTGTACTGTGAAGTAAAAGATCCAGCAAGTAGTGAGAAGTTGTGTGGAAAATACAAGGGTAAGAGTGGTGTAGAAGAGTTTCAGACATGAATAGAGGTCACAAGAACAAGAGCAAAACTGAGGGAGAACTGGTAGAAAATATGCAGATCAGCAGCAAGAAAGAAGGAGAACTGAATTTCAGGAAGAAAATGAGGGAAAGGAAGGCGAGAAGAAAGCCATGCTGCATTTCAACAATGTCATCTTGCAAGAAACTGGAGGGGTGTCATATGGGAGAGAGGGAAAGAGAAACAGAGGGAGTGAGGGAGGGAGGGAGAAGGCAGAGGAGGCTTTGAAGCCTGAGCCAATGGTAGGAAAAATGAGATGGGACTATGGAGATCTAAAGTAGCTGGAAATAGTTATTTAGCTAGACAGATGGTCAAGTGAACAGAAAGAGCAGGTTTGTAGTGAAAAGAGACTGACTTCATAAGTACCTCAGAAAATATTCCACTGTGTGGGGCGAAGTGGGAAACACACAGATTCAGGGACATGAGAAAATGGTAGTGGTTGAATGAAGTGGTGGAAAGTCTGATCAAGAACCGGTGTGAGGACGGGAGAGAAAATAAAGGAGAAGAGAAAGATGCTAAACTCAAAAGCAAGCTCAAAGCTCATCAGAGGTTGTGAGAGAAGGCTATTCCATGACAGGAAAGAAACAGTCTCAGTGACAGCCGCAAGCCAGTGGGAAGTCAGTGTAATGAGACTGTGGGCATTTTTTAAATTTTAGAACAGGACTGTTGGATTACATCTGGAAATTTTATCCCTCTGGGAAAATGATCCTTCTGCAGAAATTTGTCCATCTTCTACATGAAATTCACATATTACTTTTTTTATCTTTTCAAAATTACCAGAGAACTTGCATGGTTCCCTAAAAAAAAAAGGTGTGTAAATCTGTATGGCATTCCTCAAAAGGTTGTTTGGGTTTTTTTCCCAGTTAATGCTTCAAGCTTATGAGGAAGATCAACATACAAGAAAGCTGACTGTGTACGTGCTTTCTCTCAGGTCCTCATTGCTGTAAGCTTTTTCTGCCGTTGTTCTTTCTGCGCAGATATGTATAACTGAATTCTCCCAAGTTATTTTGCCATGTTTAGCTTTCCTCTCATTTATTTAAATTCCTTGGTCAATTTATTAGGTATTCCCAAGAATGGTCATGCCACAGCATTCAAATTTGCTTTATTCAACCCACCTCTGCAAAGCACTGATAATTTTCTCCTACTGTTTTTTAAAATAGCAAGTGACAAGTCTTCCATTATTCTTTGACTTCTACACAGGCATTTAGAATATCCACTGGCAGAAATTATCACCAGCTCTACAGCTGGTTTTGTCCTGAGGAAACACAAAGCTGTAGCACTGCTAAATAGTGCCTTTTTACCTTATGTTTCACCCTGACCTCATATTGAATTAATAGAATCTTCACCTCTGTGAGGGAAGAAGAGTTGGTCAGTGCCACAGAGGTAGCGTATGTTTTCAAAATGGTAGAGAACAGATCAATTCCCATTGCTTTGATGAAATTCATTTTCAAAAAGCTTTGTGGCTTCTAATGACAAAATCCATATGCTGTAAAACTGAGCACTACAAAATCACCATACATATAAAATTTGAACATTTGAAACAGATCAAAATTAGGGTAAATCTGAATACTCAAACCAGAATAACTATACTATAAATTACTCATACATAACCTTGCATTTCAACAGTGACCTTGGTCCTAATCAAGAATTTAGGGGAAAAAAAAACCAACTCTGGAGAGGTTTTTAAATTCACGCCTCATCAAGTTATCATAATTAAATCATCATTTTCATCAAGCAGTAAAATGTGACCAAATTACCATGCAAAACTATTAATCACAGCACATATACATTTCAATTGCAAACAGTTTAGGATGCATTTATAAAAATCTTCCTAAGATAATCATGAGCTAAAATTATGTTAATGTTTTGCCATTGGAGGAGGAGCTAAAGGTATCGTAAAAAGTTCATTATTAAAAACATTAAATCCCCAATCCTGAAAATTATTGATATGAATAATGGATTAATTTTTATATATGATTATAGGATTATTGCATCAGGGATTAATAGACTGAAAAAGTTAAGTATGTTCTTTATATGCCCAATTTTATGTACACTGTACTTAAAGTTAGCTTCAAAGACAGACAGAAATCATTACCCCCAAGTTTAAGTCCTCTCTACTTAAAATTTACACATCCTTAAAAAGGTCTGGTTACTTTATCATAGAAATCAGAGGTGTATTAATGCACAGCATCTGAATGTGCATGCATAGTATACGTCATGTGAAGTCATCTTATTTAATTACATGAACACTTTAACTATTATAGAAAATGAAACCATGTAATGTAGAGAATATAACTGAGATAGCTTTAAGACTCACATATTCTGCAGCAAGGATGCAGTGTGCTGAACAAAATTAATCTCTGTTGAAAAATGTTTTGACAAGAAAAGAAACAGAAATTATTAAATTATTTGTTTCAAATTCATCACTCCAATCTTTTGACCCTCTTTGAAGAAAACGTCTCATATGATTTGCCACAACTCTGTACTGTGTGGGTATTTTCCAGTTTTCTTCATATTAGGTTCCATGTTTTTTATGCTGATATTGTCATGAGTGGTGACCAACCTCCTTTTGTAGGCATTATGCCTTGCTGATTCAGCGATCGAAGCATGACAGTTAGATCTGCCTTTCTACAGAAAATTAGCAGTGTTCCAAGCTCACCTTTCCGTATTAATTTCATGTTTCAGGGTATACAAATTATTTCTATCTTAACTCCACATGATCCTTTTTTTTGTATCCTCAGCTGTCCTTTCCTCCTACTGGTTTCTGTTGTTTTTAGTTGCCATCATTCTGGCAAATACAGAAGGGACAGCATCTCCTCCATTCTCTCTCCTGCCAGCCTATACATTTGCTTAGAGAGAGAAGGTCCAGAGACCTCAGGCTACATGACCACCACTTGGGCTAGTCAAGGAGGGCTACACTCCTTGATCCATCTGCCTACTTGGGCCTTCTATCTATCTTTGCCTTCTTTACAGAGGAAAGGCTTTCCTGCATGTGAAGTGTCCTGAACCACTTCTGTATTTTCAGAATGGAGTTACAACATTGACTTGGTGAGCCAAACAGACAAGGACTCTCCTTGCTGTCTGCCTGTCCATTGAGTAGGTCTGTTTCTAACAAAGATACAGTGGTCAGAAATGTTTCTGTATTTTACAAGAGTGTTTCTTCTGGCTTGCTTGGTTGCATCTGGGATTTTGCTGCTCTGATTCGTGCCCGGATCTCTGAACTCAATTTTCATCAGCACGAAGGTGATATAACATCCATCTGAGAAAAATAGATGGGACAAAACATCCCACTCTCCAGATGCTATGGATACATCTACACTATCATTTTGCTGGGAGGGCACAGGTGCTGCCTGAAGGTTAGCAGAGCCCAACTCCACGTATCTTCACTGCATTTGTGAGCAGTCCAGGCTCCCGCTCACCCTGCAGCAGACAGTGCCAAGGCCATCTTGCCTATTCAAAATCAGCCAACCCAACATCACCTCAAAGAAATGGGCTGCAAAAGGAAGACAGCAGTCCCAATGGGCTTTGCTCCTTCAACACTGTAAAGCATTAACTAATGCAATAATAAAGTATCAATTTAGGTGTGCTTTACAGCTGAAATTATACCTGAAGCTCTCTTCCCTAGGAAAGAATACAAGCTGATTTACCTCAACCTCAGGCCCAAGTAGACTTCTGAAAGTAAGTGGCACATGCAGTTAGCAGATTTGGCTTTGAAACTGGCTCTGGGGTTATTCTGCAGTGGGGGGTGGGGGTGGGGGGCGGAAATCCCAGTGTAAACTCTAGTTTAGAACCAAAGGAATAATTTTAACAACTTCTTCTACACCAATAAAGGACCAGGTGAATTCTTATTTGATCTGTGTTACTCTGTCACAGTTTTGTGCTGCTTGTTAGAGAGATAAAGGTGTAGATTGTATCATTGCTGATGTAACTGCCCAGGAGGACAGGCCAGAGCCCAGTCTAGTGCTTGTACACAGTCCTTGACTGGAGGTGATATTCTTGTAGCACCTGGAGGTGGTATACTTGTAACACAGAGGCCTCTTTTTGACTTTCCTGCCATTTAGAAGAGAGACTGATAGCATGATTTTATGATTTTTGCAAATCTTGGGAGAACTGAGAATCAAGCCTATTTTGACAATGACAGAAATTGCTTGTAACTCATCATTTCAGACAGTTTTGGTAATGTGCAATTACTTAAGACACAATTTCTCTTTCTAGCGGTGGAGCTTAGTACAGAGCTAAGTTATGGAAATTGTTTCCTTCAAGAGGACCAGTTTTATTTTGTTTGGTTTTCTGTCCTTATTTTTTTAAGTACTGCTGCCCACACAAGTAATACAAAGAGCTTAATAAACAATGAAGTCTGTTCTTGGACTTGATGAAAAGAAGATCATCTTTAATATTGCAGGTTCTGATTAAAAAGTATTCCCATCACTCCTATTTAGTGGGCAGGTAAAATACAAATTGGAGAGCTTTATCTCTGTGGTATGTGGAATAAGATATTGCTATCAATAAAGCTCTGCTATGTTTATTACTAAGTTGCTGATCTGTAAAACATCAGCTCTATTAAATTAGTTAAAAAGAGTAATCATAAGAACATACAGCTCTAGTTTCTAACATATGGAACTTGGTTGACAGTGACAATCTGGCTAAGGATCATGTCTTCATGAATTGTAATATAGCTTGAGTAACTAAAATTAGATTTTGGGCCTGGAGAGTTAATTAGTTATAATCTCCAGTCACAGGGGAAGGACACATTCACAAGAAATAAAAATCCCAAAAAAAAAGAGTCAAAAGGGAAAGTCCAGGACATCTACATGTACTTCATATATATTAAAAATATAATTGCAAATTTAAAAATATCCTAAGAACAATCTACCCTTAGTTTGTTTCCTGACTTTCATTAAATTATAATGCATCGTTTTAACTAATAGTGATACAGAAGACATCGCCTGAGGTAAGGCAATCTAAATAAATGCTTTCAAATACCTCAGTGAGAATCTGTGCTTATTTCTATGATAGTAAATGAACGGGAAAAGGCATGGGCTTCATCACTGGTCCAGGATTACCACAAATTTTCATACTGGTTGGCGCTGGAAGGAACCTCTGCTCAGAGTCAGACAAAGCAGGTTGCTCAGGCTGCATACCGTCAGGTTTTTAATATCTCTAAGAATGGAGACTCTACAATTTCTCTCTGGGCAACCTGTGCTCGGTCACCTTCATGTTTTTCCAGATGTTTTTCCATCTGTTCACATGGAACCTCCTGTGTTTCAGTTTGTGCTCATTGCCTCTTGTGCTGTCGCTGGTCACCACTGAAAAGAGTCTGGCTTTGTCCTTTTTGCATCGTCCCTTCGGGTATTTGTATACTTTACCAAGACTCTCCCTGAGCCTTCTCCAGGCTAAAAAGTCCTAGCTCTCTCAGCCTTTCCTCATGTGAGAGGTGCTCCAGTGCCTTCATCATCTGAATGACCTTGTGTGGACTCTCCCCAGTAGCTTCATATCTCTCTTTTACTGGAGAGTCCAAAATTGAACACAGCACTTTAGTTATGGCCTCACCAGTGCAGAGCAGAAGGGAAGGATCACCTCCCTTGACTTGCTGGCAACTCTTTGTCTAATGCAGCCCAGGATACTGTTAGCCACCTTTGCTGCAAGGGCATAATTTTGGCTCACGATCAACTTGTCAACCAGTACCCCCAGGTCCATCTCTGCAGAGCTGCTTTGCAGCTCGTTGGCCCCCAGCATGGTGTTATTCCTCCCCAGAGGAGGTGCAAGTCTTGGCATTTCCTTTCGTCTAATTTCATGAGGTTCCCATCTGCCCAATTCTCCAGCGTGTCCAGGTGAGAGGCAACACAACCAGCTAGTTTATCAGCCATCTCTCACAGTTTTGTACCATCTGTGAACTTGCTCAGAGCGCAATTGTTCCATTGTCCAGGTCATTAATACAGATGTTAAAGAGGATTGGATCCAGTATTGACCACTGGGGTACACCACTAGTTACTGGCTTCCAACTAGACTAAGTCCAGCCTTTCAGCCAGTTTTCATTCCACCTCATTGTCTGCTCACCCCACCCATACTTCATCAGTTTCTCCATGAGGATCTTACGGGAGACAGAGTTGAAAGCCTTACAGAAGTCTAGGTAGACAATATCCAGTACTCACCCCTCAAATACCACTGGCAAGCAACAAACTTCTGTAGACAACAGGTCAGGTGGCCATATCCACACTATTTATCAGCACATTTCTTAACAGAGTTTCCACTCAGGCCAATATTTTCGACCTTAAAATGCCCGGGTGTAGTTCAGGCAGTATAGGCAGTCCCCAGCAAGCAGTAAGGACAAGGCCATGATGTTTCTTCCCCTCTGTGGGGACAAGGGAAGGAGTTTAGCCATATTAAACCATGCTGTGCCATGCTGCTCATTCTGAGGTCAGCCTAGTGGGCCTTGGTCTTTTCTCTTTTCTGGAAAAAAATATGTAAGAGGCTGAGGAGCTGAAAAGACAGATCCCTCAGAGGAGAAGGTGTGTTTAGCATCATGAAAGTAGAGAAGGAGAAAATGCTAGTGTCAAATAGGGGAACGTAGGAAGAGATGGGAACAGAAATCATCCAGGATACATTTGATCTATAAATCTTGATACAATGACAGAGAGAAACAAGTTTTATATAAGCCACAAGGTGTTATTTGGAACTGAACAGGTCGCATACTGAAAGAATTTGAACCGAGGATGACTCTTTGTTAGTGGACTGGTTTTTAAAAATGAAAAACATTTTTCAAAGTAGAACAGAGCACAAAAAGGTAAACACAGTAGTATAAAGCAAAGGAAGAAATGTGTAAAGAGATGTTGATACAAATAAAGATAAAACCAAAGTGTGCACTCAAGGCAGAAATGAGCTAAATAAGAGATTACATTTGTATTTATGGAGACTAATAAAGATGGACATAAGCTCGTTAATAGAGGATTATTAAAGTCCATCCAGTATCTGCATACTGATAAATGCGTGATCCTATGAGCCTAACAAGAACTTTGCTAGAAGGTAACAATAAAAATATATTAATATCATGGGATATAAATTGTTTTGAGAAAATTGTTTTTAGAATGGACAGCCAGTGTAATGATGCTCGGGCAATTAAGACAGAGTGGGAGCATTATAACTGTGATACATAGGTAGGTAGCTGATTTTGCTGATAAATATCTTGTGTATTCTTCAGTTAAAAATTTTTACAAGTGTTGCAGCTGAACAGATCACTATGTGGTCTGTATTCAGAGAGTAAAAATATGGGCTCCTTAGGCAATCACAGGCTTATAGGCCAGATTTTCCAACGTCTTAAGATGGAGTGGAATTTATTAAAGTGCTTATCCCAGCTAGGGGACAACTTGTGCTATCTTCTTTTATATTTGCTACTGTCTGTATAGGTGGAGGGGGGGGAATGTCATTTCAACTCAATACTTAGCTGCTGTTGGACATGCCTCTATAAAGCTATATCCTCTGTGTCCATAATCCCAGAAGCTGTGATTTAGTCCCCCCTTTGTGGGTGTCCAGGCTTCTGAATTAGAGCCTTTGTTTGTGGAGCTCTCTCATGGAAACCTGAGACACTGTAGAGCACAGGATGGTAAGACGTGGATAAAACCATAGGTGTCTTTAGTTCCTAGACATAAATGCATTAAGTTAAAACAAGGAAAGTGGATTAAACAGATCTCAGTGCCCATGTGCATGAGTTACAAGAAAGCACAAAATGTTGCATTCCAAAAATGTGATCACCTTATCACTTATGGATGAAAGAGCCAATATTTTAAGGAGATATTTTTGTTCTATTTCAGGAACAACAGGGGAAAAGGTATTATCCTGTAGAATACTTTTAAAGAAACAAATAAGGAGAACACATAACCTAACACGAAGTAGGGACATATAAGAAACAAAATTTTGTTTTGGTTGCTCTGCCATTTTTAATGATGGAGAGAGATCTTTGCTGACTCCACTTTTTTGCCAAGAAAAAATACATGTACTTCTTCAACAATATACTTCTAGTGGAAGACAGAAGTTTGATAGAAAGTTACAAAATAGTTGACATCAACTTGATAAAATACTTTCAGCATATTGTCTGATACTGAAGATTTATATCCTTCAGTAAAATTACGCTGTCATTCTGTGTGTTCCAGTGGGAACCTGGCTAACCCATTGGTTATTTTAATATATATATCGTAAATCAAAGGCTCAGGCTCGATCAAAAAGAGTAAAAAAATCCCAAAGAGTAGAACAGAAAGGACTTTTTAAAATCCCAGATACTTACTTTTTGAATTATGGAGGTTATTTACTAGCAGACTTATAATGAAAATTTAAACATGCTATCAAAGGCATCATTTGATTTTGGCTTCAGTAAATTTACTTGTATGGTAAACTGGTATGCAGAACTGATTCCTGCAGTACTCAGGGAGATTACATTTCCATGGAAGAAACTGAGGTCTGAACCTGCCACAGGAGAAGCCATTTTGCCAAGACCAAAACAGACATTCAAAAAGTGATACAGAAAGCTTTATGCATTGAAGGGAAACCCAAATAGATTAGAAATAGAAATGAAATAGAAATAAAAATAGAAATAGAAATAGAAATAGAAATATAGAAATAGAAATGGAAATAGAAATAGAAATAGAAATAGAAATAGAAATAGAAATAGAAATAGAAATAGAAATAGAAATAGAAATAGAAATAGAAATAGAAATAGAAATAGAAATAGAAATAGAAATAGAAATAGATAGAAATAGAAATATTACAAAAAATCCCAGGTAAACCCAAAACATGCCTCATTTCCCAAGTGAATATGTTATCAAAAGAAAAATGAAATGTTATCTACAGCAAAAAAATTCCAGAAAAGTTGTCTAAAAGAAATGCTAAACAACCTTCTGTAAGTGGCTGAACTTATCCTTCCCTAAGGAGTTTGATGCAAAAAGGAAACATTAAAATATTTTTTTTGTCACACACCTTTCACTTTTATCTTGATTAAACTAAAGTTAGCTTATAATATTAAGACAAGAATTTTGCACAGGAAGAACAAGCCACCTTAGTAGTATTTATGATATAGAAGAACTAATTTGGTAAGAAATAAACAAAAAAAAGTAGCTCTCCACAAACTTACATGCAGTTAACTTCTATTCAGCCTCCTTGAACCTCCTTTCAGCCCCAGGTCCATTGACTGGTCAGGCTGTTAGAGCCAAGCAAGACCTGTCAGACCCATGGTAGGGGAAACTCCATTTTCCCTAGGACCTCTGGCAACAGCTGGACACAGAGCTGTAGGCAGATGGGCCAACCTGTGGCATTTTAGAGGGCACCAGCTGCATAACATTCTGCATAAAATTCGAACCTGGAGGTGAGAATGAGTATATTAAGGCAGAGCTAAAATTTTTGTCTGTTGAGGTTAGTGTAGTGGTGCATATCTTTCCCATGAAGGAAGGAACAAATAGGATGATTTGTAGCTTAATAGACTCTGAAGACAAAAACGACCACTAGAGCTATCCAGCCTAAACCCCTGAATGCAAAGTGCAGAATGATAAATAGGTTCAAGTATTAGCTCATGGGATGCAGAAGATTAAAATCAAACCTTTTTAAAGTTTTGGTTTTTATAATGCCCAATTATTTTGTCATGATACCTCACAGCAGTAAGAATCCAGAACCAAATATGGAAAAGAGCAGTTAGACTTTGAGGTTTTTCCCATTGTGATATTTTGTTTCATATTTTCATTAAAAATGGGATTAACAGAAAGACATTTCAAAAGTATTTTGCTGAATAATGATTCCTCACTTTCCAGTCAGTTTCATGTATAATAAGGGCTAATGAAAAATAAAATCTATTGAGAGAAAACAAGCCATGCATTCCCTGGAAAACTCACCTTATCATATCTCCAAGAGAGTATTACCATTGTATCACCAATAATAATTGTCTATAGGATATAGTATATTTTTATCTAACAGACTGAACAAGCTTCCAAACCAAATTTCTCAATTTCCCCCGCTTACTACACTTTGTTTCATGCTTTGAGAAGTCCTGGAGCATGCAAACTCAATTACTTTTGGATAAAACTAAAATTGATGAGCGCACATAACATCTTCCAGTTGCTAAAGGGTTTGCAGTCCACAGGAGCACTCTCGTGCTGCTCCAGAAGAAAACCCTCAAAGCACAGTGTGGATGTCAGGTCCTCAGCACCAGTCATTTGATTGTATCTGTCCTCTGATTGCAGCACACAACATGCTTACATAGACACAGTTTTTCTCAAATCAGTTCTGGGATCAAAGCTCAGGACCTTGAAGGTATTTAAATACTTATCTTCTAAATCCATAGGTGTTAGATGCCTGAGAAGCCCTGAGTGTGCAGGAATAATCTGATGTAAAAGATTAAAAAACAGAGAAATATCAATATGTACTGTCAGTGCAAAGTATTAAAAACAACTGAGATATATTCCTCACAAACAATACACTGTTCTGTGTTATGTTTTTAACTTTTCTTCAGTCTTAAATACTTTGTCTATCATTAGCTGGGGGGGGAGAAGTAGATTGAATTCTTGTAAATAACAGCTTGGTCTATTAATTTCAGTTTAATGAGCCTATATTATTACTCAAAACTTGGGTATGCTGTTTGATTTGGATCTGGTTTTAATTTTAGTCCAATGGCTTTTAAATCAGGTCACTGACCAGTACATTTACTCATCTTCAGTTAAGGCAAATATATCCACATTATGCTTTGTGGACCATTTCAATGTAGCAGTAACGTCTAAGATTGAATTATAAAATCTTGCAGATAACAGCATACAATTTTATCCAGACAGCAAAACTAGTTAAACATAACATGTCAGTACAGTTTGCAGCCACTTTTCATTACAGTTCTTTACCTTTTGTATTTAGCACCAAAAATTCCTGACTGTCCGTTAAAACAGTATTAATATCAACTGAGATCTCAAGAGTTGTGTAGCTGAGAATAGGGGCCATTTTTTTTTAAATTCTTGAAGAGGAGTTGCAACATTGTGCAGCTTTGGGGCTTGATTACCTATCAGTTCCTATCGTTAGTAGTGACACCAGTTACTATACTTAATCGTATATAAATTTCTTGTTAAAAGTTGCGGAGGGGGAGGGGTTGAGCTATGCCACATGGCATTAGGATGAATTCTACATTGATGAATTTTTTAAGATAGATATTTTTTAATTTTGTGGAGATTTTTTCATTTTTGTTATTATTATTTGTTTATTCTACCTGTTACAAGGCCAGCCAGAAACCCTTACTGCTTTATAACCCATGTAGTACCTCAAAGGAGAAAAACACTTAAAGGCAGATTTTAGTAACCTTTAAAGTTACATGATATAAACTTCCTAGAAGCATTTCTGCAAATCAAAACATCCTAAAATGTTTGTCAAAAAACCTGGGGATTTTATGGAAATATGAAAGAAGTCTTTGATACCACAATATAAGCAAAGATATTAGTCACACAATGGGAAACAGTTCCCTGAGAACGGAATTGAAATTTAGGTGGACTAATCTTCATCAAAAATTGACTCAGATGAAAAAATATCTGATCTGCAAAGAAAGCTCTCAACTACTATAAACTTATACCGTAATTCAAAAGTTACTATAAACACATAAATTCAGTCAAATAGCTAGAGCTGAGAAAAAAAATCTAAGGACATAAATTTGAACATTGAAAAAGAGTATAGTTTCCAGCATCTTAAGTATCAGACCTTGAGTAACAGCATGCCAGTTATCTGCTGTAGAAGAATTTGTTGATAAATATGAGCTATAAGACATAAAATATTTTGCATCTCTTGCCATTTTACTTTGAATAAAATAAATATTAATGGCATTTAGGCTTTTTTTTTCCTTCGTTTTCACTCTAGATTCATTAGATTTCACATACTACCTTATCTTTTAACATTAATCTAAGACATATGTTAGGAGTTGCGTCCAACATGGTGGCCTTCCAACCCAAACTGTTCTCTGATTCAATGATCTGTGTACCTCTGTTTCTTGGTGATGGGAAGGATGTGTGCTGCATCTCCTCTGCCACACTCTTGAATACCCTCCCAATGGATGAAGGTGGTTTACTGCTGTAACGGAGAACTCCATCCCCACACGTGAAGAGATGTTAGTTTTGATGTTCTGGCTAAACATGGGCAATTAGTATGTCAAAACTAAAAGTGCATATAATAAAATTCACTTTTTCTTTTGAGAAGAGAACTGTTACACACTTTTCTGAGGTTATGGGCCCTACCCAGGAGAATTCAATCTATGAGGGACAACAAGGACCACATGATGACAAAATGTTTCCAAGAATTCCTTTTTATCACCCCATGCCACAGTAAAGGACCTTCTTGTTTAGAAAAAAAAAAAATAGGAAAAAAAAAAAGAGCTCTGATCACTATGGTCATAGATACGCTTGATATAAGCAAATTCAGCAGTGGCAGCAGTAGTATGATCAACACTGACTTGCTCCAAAGTGTGCAATCTCAGTCTGATGACTGAATAAAAACACAGAAGTAATATTTGACAGTAAAATAGTAGAGCAATAGCTACAGCAAAGAAATATTTTTTGTCCTTCTCAATTTCCTTAAATCCTGGGAATAGTACATGCTCTGCACATGTTGTACAATAATCTGACAGTTAAAATAACTCATTATTGTTTTAATATGCAAAGTGCTTGCTACTTAAAAGCAGTCTTCATAATTTCCTAATAGAAACCTTTTAAGGAGAAAATGGATGCAATTATAAAAATAATATTATATTTTCTCATTTATATATTAATCTGTTTTCTTCTACCACACTGACAGAGATGGTCAAGGTAAAAGAATATTGCAAAAGAATATTAAAATTTGAAAATGGTCTTACAGTTCATTAAGGATTTTAAAAGAAGTGCAACCTAATCAACATTCAACTTTTGTGTTCTAATTACGTGATAATCAGTAATCACCATTGTCTCGGATTATATGAACTCATAAAAGTCTTTTCCAAGTGCCCAATAAAGTGCCACAACATTAACTGAATTACATAGCAAGCAATTTTTGGGTTTAACATTTTCAGTAGACTTGGTTGCATTGTTCAGAAGTTGGTTTTGGTTTGTTTTTTTTTAATTATAGTGAGTAGGTGGAAATGAGGGAGCCTTTCCAAAAATAATTAAAAAAAAAAAACAACCCTGATTCGTAAATCTCATTTAATGAGCTTTAGTTAGTTTCTATTCTACCGCAGTGTGTTTCAGGACAATCTCCAACAGAATCCTGTAGTGGGGCTGTGGGCGGCAGGCTGTACAATGGTTTGCAGGAAATCTCCACCTCTCTCTCAGATAGCTTTGATATTGAGTTTAGAATTGAAATGCCACTGAACTAGTAACATTCCAATCTATCAAACCTGGAGATGATTCATTTCTTTCTCTTCTCTCCTTATTGAATAAATGATACAGAAATTATTGGTGAAATGGTCATATGCTACTACATCATACTAAGCATACCAGCTCAGTCTGTAATTTATGCTTTTTGCTCCAAAAAAAAAGTAAAATCTATTTACAGAGAGTGACAAATGTCAACATTCAGCACCTTGTGATCAATTTTAATTTCTGTATGGTGTAAACACATATGTTAATTTCCTGTCATTACAGTAATCTTTCAGTAATTATAATTAAAATAAATATGTATCTGCAGTTACTTTACAGTTGTACCTTAAGCTATTATTGCTGTATCTGATTCTAAATATGTGTACCTAACTGTAAACTTCACATAGAAATTGAACTAGTTTTTAGTGTAGGAAACAGTGAAAAAGCAAACATAACCTGTTATTACAGTTTGGGACTGGAACTGTATACTCTCATGTGTACTGATGATGATAATGAACTGATGAAGCGAGGAGAAAGATTTCAGAAGCAAGACAGCCTCATACAAAAGCAGATTGTTTACCTTCTTGATGTCTGCAGATATTTGTATTATTTTGGTAGATCTTTACTAAAGGTTAGAACAAAATTCAGAAATTGGTTGCTAACAATTATAAATGTTTGCCAAATTTAGGAATCAGAATTTTTAAAGAATACCTAACATTTTGAGAAAAGCAACAAATAAAACCTTTTATTGGGTAAAAAGTACTTCCTTCTATTTTTTTTTTGTTTGAAAAAAAGATTTTAAGGACGATATTCACCTACATTTAATAAATTTTTACAAGACCCTGAAAATAACATTAAATGGTTTTTCTTTCTGATCAGATTAAATTCTTTGTTCTACTTATAATCAGGTTGAGATGCCTTTGTGCATTATTTTGTTGGAGGAATGAAAACAGTAGGCTTTAAAAAAAACACCCTGCATGCTTTATATTCCAGCATTTGACCTTGGCTGAGGGAGGGCTGTGAAGCAGTGAGAAGGAGATGTAGATTCCTGTTGGCATATTCTGCAGCTTTGCAAAAGAGTTTATTGGTCTCACTCGTAAGAACAGTCTCAGCTGTGCTCCAGGACACTAATTCCCTGCCCGCCATGGTACTTTCCTGCTCTCAAGATCAACACAACAGCATTTATGCTGCAGAAGAGTCGAACTCAGCAGTGCCCAACCTTAAAGTGGCCTCCCAGCACTTTCTCAAGGAGGAACAGGCCCATACTCATTAGGCACCATAGAAAAAAACCCACATATTCTGTGTCTGTAGAGCACACACACCAGTGTGTGTGTGTGTAGAGCACACACAAACCAGTGTTTGCTTGCGTTCATGTAAAAGATGCCTAGTCTTCTTTTACCTGGACCATCGGGCCACAACAATAAGCAGCTGAGGTCTTTCCAGAAAGAAAGACACACAGCCAAGAAATTTTTTAAAATCTCAGGACTGCCAATAATTTCTTTTCACTGAAGGAAGTCTCCCCTTTTGCCACCCACCTCACCCCCATAGTTAGGAGTGGGGAGGGCTCCAGGCAGACTGATACCCCAGGCTAGCATCCAGAAAGCCTGCTTGATGTTGCAGACTGAATGCTGGCTTTTAGTTTAGAACACTGGCAAAACAAAACCTCTCTAGCGATGGAACTCTTTGATACCACAGGAGGAAATTATGTGTGCTGGTAGCCAGTACCCTATGTATCGTAAAGCCCGTTTTGGCTTACAGCATCTACCACACGTGACAACATCTGATGCCTTCTAGGCACATTTCTTTTCCCTCCACGCAGCAGAGGGGTCGCCAGGTGCTCGGCCGTTTTCTGTCATCGGCACTGTACATTCAGAGTCCTCAAGTCCAAATCAGAATCTTTATGTTTCAGACCTTCCCCAGCCCTGACCAGCAATGCTGGTGCAATGGAGAGAAGAAAGACTGCACACAAATGCCAGCAACCTAAAAAATGGAGTGTCACTTCTCTCCCAGGGCCACATTTTGCCTTGTCTTGGGACAGGATGTTCACAGCTTTGGGGAGGATAAGATGGTACTTTCTCAACTTTCTCAACCCAGCTACATCCAAGTCACTTCCTGGCTCTTCAGCAAATGGAAGCGGAAGTCAGCTACGTGAGTACTCCATTTCCAAATGCCAAGTCCAGAGGCCATCAGAAGCCAGCTGTAGTACGTGCAGGTAGAAGAGCAGCGTGGGTTCAGCACTGGCTTTGTCCTGTGCATGTCTTTGTCTCTTCTACAATGAGCAGCAGGCACCAGACACCAGGCCAGCGAAGACACCAGGGACTGCCCAAAAGCCTGACACTCGTGAAACTTCACGAGCTTGCTGTTTTGTCTTTTCCGTGCAGGGAGACACCAGCCATTCTCATGGCAATCTCGCCAGCCTGGTCAAGACGTCTGGGACTATGGTTGTGCTTGCAAAGTGTTGCCAGGGCCACAAAGTCAGGCCCCTTCTTTACTATTAAGGCATAGAAACATAGAACAGCCCGGGTTGGAAGGGGCCTTGAAAGATGACCTGGTTCAACTTCCCGTGGGAAAGGGCGCCTAGACGATCTTATCTAGCACCCTGTCCAATCGCGTATTGAAAACCTCCAGTGATGGGGACTCTACTGCGTCCCTGGGGAGGTCGTTCTGGTGATTGATTGTTCTCATTTATTTCTTATATTGGGATGAAACTTCTCCAGGTGCAACTTGTACCCGTTGCCCCTTTGTCTTCTCCGTGTGGCTCCCTGTGAAGAGAGAGGCTCTGTCCTCTTTGTAGACACCCTTTAAATACTGGAATACTGTGATGAGGTCCACACCTGACCTTTCTTTTCTCTAGTGAGAAGACACCTGACTCCTTCAGTCTTTTCTCATAGGGAGTTTCTCCAGCCTTTTGATCATCTCCAGAATTTTGATCACCCTCTTCAGTCTGTCCTCATTTTTCTTGAAATGTGAGGACCAGAACTGGGCACAGTACTCCAGGTGAAGCCTGACAAGCACTAAGTAAAGCGGGGTGATCCCTTAGCCTTAATATAAAATGGTCACATGCAGGTTACCCACTGAGTGTAGTCTTTGGCCTGTGCCAACTCGATGGCATGCCCAGTTGACCAGGACAGTACTAGCTGGGCCAGGCCAAAAACTGTGCCAGGGAGCACTGCAACAATTCAGCAGTACAAGCAATTCAGTTCAATTGCCTACTTGAACACTATTTAATTTACTAGTATAGACACAGACGACTATTTTAACTGATGGGATTATACTGTAGGTTCTAAGGGTCCTAAGGTTCCTTGTTTTCCAGCATTTAGGAGAGCTGGGGAAGATCACCTCTCACTGTGAAAGCACCTGACATCCCCATAAGTCATGCTGCAAAACAGGTTTGTCTTCTTCTTCAGTGCTCACAATTAACACACCAGGCGATGCACCGGGAGGCTGTGGGAACTGGAGGCACAGGGAGGAAAGCACCAAGACTTAAAAATTCTTATGCAGCTGATTATCCCTACCCTTTCTGCAACCTTCCTCTTTATCCACAATTCCATATCCATTCCCATTACCCTGTGTCCCACAGCTTCGTAGCCTTATCCTTGGGAAGATCAAACTGCTAACTCACATTCCTCTGAGTGTACATTTACAGTAAAGGAAAAAATTACAACATACCTCATTTATGAATATTTGTCATTTCTCAGTTTCCTGTAGCTACCAGTTTCTTTTATATATATATATATGTATATGTATGTATGTATACACTATTTATGAGTTGTGATTTCTAATTTAATATTCGCTACATCTCCAGTAGTCTTTCTCAAGTTAGAAAGCCTGCACTTAGTAAGCAGCACATGTGAAAGAGTTGTTTGGGAAGTTTCTATTCCTCATGGGTCCTTTTATCATTCTTCACAGACGATGAACCCTGATGATACTAACAGAGCTAGACGACTGCAGCCTCTGGGGGCTGGAGGGAAAACTCCAAGGTGTTTAACAACACTTTCAAGCAATTGATGCTTGTGCTGTTGCATTTAGAAGTCAAGATATCAGCTGTGATGAAAGGGGTTCCTTTAAGAAAATACATGAAGGAAACAAGAGAAAACTCTTGCTACAGCTTGGCTTTGTTTCACAGCTTGTACATACTGAGAGTCTGCAAGGAATATTTCCCCTGAACACTGAGGTTGCATGAGGGTAAAGGTGTATAGGACTGGAAGAGATCTCCTGGATCAAATCTGTTCTCCCAATACCACAAATAATGACAACTGTGATAAACTGATAAACTGACCAAGATTCATCTAACTCAGATTCCTCTCACTATTCATAATGGAGCTTCCCAGAACCTCAGTCCTGTGGTGACAAGACTCCTAATTCCCAGACTAAACATATGTATAGCTCCTTTACACCGCTTTGTTCCTATATCAATATTGTCTAAATATGAGCACTTTTGGTCTTTTACCTTCCTCTCATAAAGTATTTTTTCATCCTTTTTACTATCTCAGAATCCTTGAATGATCTTAATTGAATGTGTTTTCCCAGTGCCTTAAACTAATAATACTTCTTTATCTTTCCTGGAAAAAAAGCATCACCCATTAATGCCCATGATCACATTCATTTTTTTCACAGCTACATCGCAGTGATTGCTTCTAGTCATCCTGCTATCAATGAATGCACCTTCTTCTTATTCTGTTTTCAGAGGCATGAAACAGATACGAGCCCCTATTGTTTAGGACTCATCTGGGCTAAGATTAGCTTAAAAGGTAGCAGAAGAAAATCTCTTTAACAAGCTCAACTATTACTGAAACAGCATTATGCAGCAACCTCAGTAGCTAAGGCTCCATGATTTTATATTTGAAAATTATTTCTTTATACTTACACTCAAATTTACCAAATTTCAAACTTCCATAATGGCATTTTCTGCCTCTGCTTTCTGCCTGAGGCATTTTTTCGTGACATGGGTGAAAACTGTTCAGAAATTTTTAAGTACAGTGAGCAAAATAAATACTCTCTTGCCATTATTTAAACATTTTTGAATAAATTTAATACCTGTGGTTTGCAATAAGCCCTTGATATTTGAACAAGAAAAGTCTTGGAACAATAAAGGATCAACAGCTTTGCAGAGAGCCTACATCTATGTGTAAACTAAGCAGAATGATTTTTAAATCCAAATATTCACAAGTTTTCTTGGTACCAGATGTATATCCATAACAAAGGAACTGAAATGAGGAATCCATTAAAAAATTCTCTGTGATTATATTTATAATATAAAACAGGAACTTAATTTCATTCAGCCAAATTGAGCAACCAGAAGACGAGCAAAGAGGCAATGAAGGGTTTTGATTCTGTTCTAGAGGGAGGCGGCCTAAAGACCACTAGTCAGATTTACCTTGCTTAGGGGAGTCTGCTGTTGTGTACTGCACTATTTGGAGATTTGAAGTAGCTGGTGATTGTCTATTTGTCTTCTTTTACTGAATCAGAATTAGTGCCCAGAAACTTTCCTGGCTATGGGTGGTCTTTGTAGACAACAGGGCTTGATCCACAGAGAAGACTTAAGACCATGACATTACTAGTACACAAGACGAGCCAAGCAACAACTTTTAAGAGAGACCTGCCCAGGCAAAACAGCTTTCATCCATTCTACTAAATCATCCTTTTATATAAGACAGCTGACTGCAAGTTGTCTAGTGAGAGTGGTCCGTGGACCATGTTAACCCTGAACTATGCCAAGGGATCGTTTGAGAAAGTGTTAGCTCAAAAGCATGCTGGGAACTGCTCTGGCAACTCACATGATGAAGTTTCAGCATGCAGAAATGTTTTTTGGCATTATCACATTTACTAGTCAAAGTAGCAAAAAGACGTAGTCACAGCGTACAACCTTTATGCCCTTCAGCAGGATTCAGCTTTGGTTAGATGGCTACTATTTTCTACATAGTCTGAGAGAAGAATTAAACATCTCGGAAAGTATCTGACTGCAAGGACCCATGGTTAATACCCAGTGAGATATATGGCAGAGAAGAATGTGCCTAAGTGTCTCTCCAGAAAGAGATAAGTTCAACTACGATGTCAGTAATGTGGGCCTGAACCCCAGAGAGGTCCATGTTCCTTGCTCCATCTCTCATTTCTGAAGCTATGTTTGATCTTTCTGATCTTCCAATAAAATCCAGGAATAATCCTGTGAGCAGAGAAATGAAGCTACATCATCCATCCAACAGGAATTTCCTGCCTTATGAAGTCATACTTATTCTTGTCTGTTCTTATTATCCAGAAAATCTTGCTACCACCTTTGCACAGCAGTGCAGAAAGTGGAATTCCATGGAAAGGCTGCAATGTACGTCTACCAAGAAACGGTCATTTCCTTATGGTTGAAACAGTCATGGAGAACACGGGCAGGAACACACAAGCTGAGAAGGGAATTAAATTCAAAAGAAAGTGGTAATTGCAGATGTATTTTGTTAGGTACCAAACACTGTTGGTGTGAGTTGGGACACACTCTGAAGATTCAGCCTGTTTCTATAGACTTATTTGGAAAAAATCACTTATTTCTACATCTTCATTGGATTTAGTGATGGAATAGGCTGCTCAGCCAACCTGGATCTCTTTGAGATATCATGTAGCTTCAAATCCCACTGCTTTTACACTTTCTTTTATACATTCTTTCATCACAGTTTGATACCATAACCTTTGGCTGGAGAAAGAAAGGGAACAAATGAAAAGAAGCGATTCTTTTTTCTTAAGTCGATTTACCAGCCTTACAGATAAATTCACATGCTTTAAAACTCCTTTCTCAAAACAGGTCATCTATAAGCACACAGAAGGACAGGAAACAAAATCATTTCCTCCACTTACATATTCAGTTTTCTGTGTAGCTTTTATAATGTGCAAACCATTCAAGTGAAATAGTTTCTTGGATCAAACTGAGCTGAAAAAGCATTAGTGACTGCCTAAAGCAACATAAATAAAAGAACAAAGTGATGGGTTTTTATTCAGTGTTTGAATTTTGTTCTTGTTTCCTTTTCCATTGCTGAACCACACTTCTCAACACTGAATGTTTGCAGGTCACTTACATAATTTCACCTGGGGACTGTAAGCTTTAGTTCTCCCAAATCTACTCCAAACACAGTCGAAAACACAAACAAAAAGATCAACCACTTATAAGCAGGCACTAGGAAGCTTCCAATTTTGAATTCTGCTGTAAAGGAAATACAAATTTCAGCATATAGACATAAAGTCAGCACCCTTGTAAATAAGTCTTCAAGACACCCATATCCACAAATAACCGCACAAAACTGCAATGATAAGGGAGATGTAACATGAGGAGATTCAGATGCAAGGCTAGTACTAGTAAGGACGGAGCAGGCTTTTAAGAGGAGGCACTTCTCAGCTAAGGTCTTTACATTGCCTATACACATACATCACCTGTAGGGCTCATGAAACAGAGGGATTTACAGCTAATTTACAGGTCACTCATCTGAAAATACGGTAGTGATTATCTGTCACCACTTGCCAAGCAACAAACAGACCACATTATCAAGTTTGATTTTCATTTTCATCAGTGTAACCTCGAGCATGCCCTAGACCTGTGTAAACAGACATTCTGTTAAGTATTATAATTCTTATTTAAATGAAGTGAAAAAGTAATAATTTCACATATTGCAAAGCAAAGTTAGTGATCTCATTGTCCTGTTGCGTTGCATGCATATTTGTTTATCGGTATGAAGCAGCTTCTTATCTCTTTTCCAAGCCCAAGGCAAACAAAGTTAACATTTAATTAGAAACTTCAGTTTCTAAACTTATTGACGTTGTTGCCTTACAGTAATATCCCTGTTCACTGACAAACACGCAAACAGCACAACTTTCTAAACGCTGGTATCTACTGATGTGGGAGGAGTTGGTATTAATATCACTGATTGTCTGTTCTTACACAAACTCCTTTATTTCAATGTCATTTGAAGAACCATGAGGTTGATGGTTTAAGTTGATAAAATAGCCTCTAGTGTTTCAGTCCTGTGAATACATATGCAAATGGATGATGATGACTTTAATGGAAATTTTGCCTGCATAAATATTGCCCTCTAATGGGAGAGGGGGAACAAGAGCTACTCAGAATTTATATTTGGATCCTGTGGTTCATAACCCTTTTAAAGGAATGGGCCTTATTGTGCTTTTATGTACTACTTTGATTAACTTTCCATCGCTTCATAGAAATTGAGGCTTCAGGGATCTTCAGATCATCTAGGCTGATTTCCTGGATATCACAGACCATTTATTTTCACCCAGCAACCTTTTTATTAGTATTAAAAAAACCCCAACTGTCTTATGTTAAAGCATTTCACTCCCCAGAAGCTGGAACTGTTGCATAGCACAAGCAGAGAAGCAGAGAAGCTCAGGGTACAGCAGCAC
This sequence comes from Larus michahellis, assembly GCF_964199755.1. NCBI lineage: Eukaryota > Metazoa > Chordata > Aves > Charadriiformes > Laridae > Larus > Larus michahellis. Next base: position 108,612,652 of record NC_133898.1, read on the forward strand.
TTCAGGGCCCCAAAATAGCAGAGAACTAAATAGAGAATATATGCCTCAATAATCCTGCAGGTGCTCTCTGCTTCAGGCTGCCAAGGAGAAAAAAAGGAGGAACTCTGCAGCCCTGTGAATCGGAATGGCAAGAATGTTTCTTTCCAACCCCAGCACTGACAGTTGCTCAGGCTATATTTTTCTGAGCATAAATTGTTGGTTTGTTCCCCAGACAGGTGACGTGGTCCACCACAGGGCACTGCCTTACACTGTCTTGGTTACCTCTGAGGTGAGAGGCTGAAAGCAAAAAAAAAAAATATTTTTTTTTATTTTAAATCAACCAAGATACCTGCTTGATTGTGCCTTGAGGAAAACTTCCCTTCAAACCCTGGGGAAAATATTAGAAATGGTGTTTTCTAATCCAGTTTGTCTTAATGCTGAGCTGCACTTCTTTGGGCAATATGAATGCTCTCAGAAGGTGAATTAAAGATTTCTTTTTTTTTAACTATCCAAACTTATTTGTATTTCTCTGAACTATGGTGAATCCATCACCTCCCCAGCGTTTAATTACCTGCATCTTCATCTTACCTTTTCATCTTACCTTAAGGCTGATTTTGTCTCATATTAACTTCCAGTCACTGAATTCTGTTTTGACTTTTTCTAGGAATGTTAGAAAGTTTCGACCCATCATATTCACAACAATCTTTCAGCCTGCTTTTCAGTAAGCTCAATAGGTTGAGCACCTTAAGTCTCACGTTGTTTTGCAATTCATAGATCATTTTGAGCGTCTTCCTTCAAGCTGTCTCCATACATCCTCCTTAAATTACGGAAGCAGATGCAGTGGATTATCATTTCAACCTTAACAGTGGTGCAGCCAGAGGCAAGCTCATGACCCTATTTCTACTCTTTACCTATACAAGGATCACATTAGCTCTTTTTGCCCCCAGCATTACTCAGTGGAGGACACGGGGAGCTGGTTGTTCCTAGTATCTTGAAACCCTGTTTTCCAGGATTTACATTCTCCTCCCATAGACTGTGTTTCTTTCCTAAACTAACTCATTTTTCAACATTAAAGTGCATTTTCACAGAATCACTGAATTTTGCAGAGTTGGAAGGGACCTCTAGAGATCTTCTAGTCCAACTCCCCTGCTAAAGCAGGATTGCCTAGAGCACATTACTCAGGACTGCACCCAGGCGGGTCTTGAAAGTCTCCAGAGAAGGGGACTCCACAACGTCCCTGGGCAGCCTGTTCCAGTGCTCTGTCACTCTCACCGTAAAAAAGTTTTTTCTCATATTTGATCGGAACTTCCTATGTTCCAGCTTGTGCCCGTTACCCCTCATCCTGTTACTGGGAACCACTGTTGCCAACATTTTGTTGGCATCTGACCACTTACCTTAGCAATTTATGTCCCTACATAAGAATATGCAGTACTCATTGCTTATTCCTCCATCAATAGTCATATCATGGCTGGATTTGTCTGGTAAGTTGCTTCATCATCATAAAGAAAATTGCTATATAAATAAATACTAAAATGCTAGTCCAAGCCTTCTTAAATAGTTCCTTTAACATTCTTACATACAGTATCTATGTCACAAACTTTTAGTATCCATTCTACTGACTACAAGATGTATCTTTTTAACTCATTTTAATACAAAACTTCCCAAATATTTTAAACTTACCTACCATTTTGTATTACTACTGATGATTTTATTATCTGCCACCAGCTGAAGACATGTTTTTAAAAAAGTTTATTCCTAAGACGTATCTAAATCCAAATAGTTGATATTCAAGGTTCACCTTTGCCAAACTCAAGAATGATACATCCCAACAAACAGGAAATCAAGTACAGGCAGCAGGAGGTCCGCATGGAATAAAGAGATGCTGTCTGATTGTGCAGGAGCGGGGTTAGGAAAGCCAACATCCACCTGGACAAAAAAATTGGAGAAACATAAGTCCACGGGGCCTGACAGGTTGCACCCACAAGGTGATTGGGAGTAGTTGACAAGGATCCAAGGATCAACTTGTCCCCAAGTTGACAAGGGGGAAAATATGTTTACCCAACCTAACAGCCTTCTAAAATGAGGTGATTAGCTTGGGGAAGGAGGGGAGAGCAGTGGATGTTGTTTACCTTGACTTTAGCAAGGCTTTTTACGCTGTCTCTCATAATATCATCATAGACAAGCTGACAAAGTATGGGTTACATAAGTGGACAGTGAGGTGTATTGAAAACTGGCTGAACAGCTGGGCCCAGAGAGTTGTGATCAGTGGCACAAAGTCCTGCTGGAGGCCAATAACTAGTGGTGTACCCCAGGGATCAGAACTGGCGCCAGTACTGCTTCACATCTAACCTGAATTCTGGGACAGTGCACACCTGCAGCAACTTCACAGATGATACAAAACTGGAAGGAATAGCTGATACGCTATATGGTTGTGCTGCCATTCAGAGGGACCTGCACAGGTTGAAGAATTGGGCAGAGAGGAATCTCATTAAGTTCAACAAGGGGAAGTGAAAAGTCCTGCACCTAGGGAGGAACAACCCCATGCGCCAGTACATACCAGGGGCCAACTGTCTAGAAAGCAGCTCTGCAGAGATGGACTTTGGGGTCACGGGCAGCAAGTCAACCATAAGCCAGCAATGGACCCTTGCAGCAGAGAAGGCCAAGAGCATCCTAGGCTGCATTAGAAATAGTGCTGCTAGCACACAACTGAGATGATCTTTCCTCTCTACTCAGCACTGGTGAAGCCACATCTGAATTGTCCAGTGCTGGACTCCCCAGTACGAGAAAGGTATGGACATGATTAACCAAGTCCAGCACAGAGTCATGAAGATGATTAAGTGATTGGAGCATCTGACATATAAGGAGCATCTGACATACTAGGAGAGGATGAGAGAGCCGGGACTGTCAAGAGAAGGCTTGGAGGGGATCTCATCATTGTGTTTAAGTACCTGATGGGAGGGAACAAACACTCTTCTCAATAATGTCTACTGGCAGAAGGAGAGGCATTGGACACAAACTGAAACACCTGAGACTACAGCTGAGGACAGCAAAATCCCTTTTTCTATAAGGGTGGTCAAACACCAGAACAGGTTGCCCAGGGAGGTTGTAGGGTCTCGATTCTTGGTTGTGTTCAAAACCCAACTGGACATGGTCCTGGATAACCTGCTCTGGCCCTGCTTGAGGAGGGGGCTTGGAGTAGATGATCTCCAGAGGTCCCTTCCAACCTCAATGGTTTTCTGTTTCTCTGATTCCATAAATATGTTGTACTGTTTTAGTAGACTTCAGTCTATCAGACTCCAATAGTTCATTGAGTCTTTCAGTTTCTCTTTTTAGCGAATGAGAATAATAATACACGACTTAACCTGAATTACTATCTGCTCTATTTTTTACAGAAGCTGACACGTTTGTACAGACTGACTGAATATTGACAGGAGCTGCCTGCCAGCAGCAGGGTGAAACATCCAAGACTTTGAGGTGATGGAAGGAATATTTTCTTAAAAATCCATAGGGTACTGCTTGGGATTTTTTCAAGAAAACCCCTGATAAAAACTAGACTGGAAAGAAGACTAAAGGAAGGGATCAGACAAGAAAGGACACACAATCAAGGTAGCCTGTCATGTCTGAATTTCCCCATGTTTAAAATTCACCTTGTTCCAGTGAACAATGCTGTTAAAGCACTGATTTCAAGCTTGGAACATACCGATACCTTTTGGTGCACTCACTCTGAAGTTCAGCTCTGACATCAGTGCTTCCTGACACACCTTCACCTGCAGGTGTATTACAGTGATTTCAAGATGACTGGCAAACACCGAAGTATTCAACTTTTACGCATTCTTATTTTTAAAACAGGATACTCACACACTAAGTTTTAACATACCTGTGTAGTGGTACCTGCCGTGCCCCGGTACCAGCAGCAGGGGCTGAGGGGAGGCCTCTGTGAGGAGAGGCCGGGGCTGCCCCGGGCCGGACACAGCCGGTTCCAGCCGGTTCCAGCCAACTCCAACCAACCCCCCGCTGGGCACGGCTGAGCCCCACAGCCACGGTGGGGGTGCCTCTGGGGAAACATATTTAAGAAAGGAAAAAAACTGCTGCACAGGCACTGATGAGTGAGGAAAACCAGTGAGAGAAACAACCCTTTGGGCTGGGCACAAGAGGAGAAGGATGGGAGGAGGTGCTCCAGGCCACCACAGCGGGTATTCCCAAAGGGACTGCAGCCATGGAGGACCTGCGCAGGAGCAGAGGAAAAGTGTGAGAAGCATGGAGCGTCAGAAAAGAAACCCAAAACATCCAGGCCACAACGCCCCTTATGCCACCCCATTCTGTCACGGAGGGGACAGAGTGTACCTGGTGAAATGCCAAGGGGAGGAGAGGTGTATCTTGAGCCAGGGGAAGGTGGACGGGTGTGTTTTCCCTAACTGTTTTCATGTTCGTTTCTTGGTTTTGTTGTTATTGCTCAATATCCAAATTAGTAATTAAATATTTATATTAGTTCGCAAAAAATTAAGTTAATTTCCTCAAGTCAAGCATGTTTTTCCCACAGCAGTAACTGGTAAATGAGCTCCCTGTCGTTACCCGTGAGTTTTCTCACTCTTGTTTTTCCCATTTCTCGCCCTGTCCCGTTGAGGCGGGCGAGGGAAGGAGCAAGTGGCTGCACGGAGCCTTGGCTGTCAGCGGAGGCCAACCCATCACAGACCAGAGGGTCCTGGCAACTAGATTCTCAATACCTCACATCTCCCGGAGCTGCAACAAGGGTACACTTGATTGGTGTATTCACTGGAGACAGAGTTTGTTGGGGATAGCATCAGTAACACTGGTAGGAGGCAGTCATATTTTACGTTGAGTTGGTTTTTTTGTTTCTCAATATAGAAAATAGGTTCTAAAGAACGTAACAAAATTCCAGCTGAGGTTGGCATTTGACAATGGGGTGCAGTTTAGCACAAATAACCCATGGCAAAGCCCTGGGGTGGTAGATGTCTAGCTTCCCCTGAAAAGTAGACACAGAGCTGGAGGATTCAACCAGCCTCCCTAAATTACATCTTGATTTGTGAATATGTATTTTATCTAGAAAATTTGCTCCTTTTCTTCCCACAATACCATTCTAAGGATCAATCTTATACTTTCAGCTAAGCAGATAACCATGGGGTATAAACGGCAGGAAACCAGGAACAAGAAATCTGCCATTTGTCACTTAGTGCTATAGTGCTTAGAGTTTAAAGAGTGGGGCTGGATGACTTGGAGGCAAAGCTTTGCCTTCAATCATGACCTTCCCATCATCTCCTTGAACTGCAGGCGTGGGTTAACCTGAGAAGTCCTTACTGTAGATTGCCTGTGGGTCTGGGCTTAAAGCTTTCCTTTAGTTTGAGTGCAAAAATTAGCAGGCATCGGAGCCTCAGTAATGGTGAAGAACTTTCTGAAGAGATTATTTATTAAAGTACCATCTAAGTGAATGGAAAAGTTAGCCTTCTTTATTTTGCAGTGCATTTACAGAGAAATTGCTGTTGTTATTGTTCTTCACTTGTCTTTCATTGGCTTCCAGAAGAAGTATAATAATTTAGTCCTCAATTTTGCACAGTGTTCCTAAGGGATAGAAATATTACTGCAAAACCAGAGAGGTCTCAAAGGTCCCAAGACTTATTGTCTTCAAAAATGTTAAGACTCCTTGCACAGAAACACCTCTTCAAGGCTTATTGACAGATGCTGATTCAGAAGCACATTCAATAAAACAGCTAGTCAACTCAAGAAAGTGACAATAACAAACAATAAACATTCCATTAGGAATGAGAACATCTGGTCATCTGAAGATGTGGAGTGAAAACTACAGCACTTCAGGCCAAGTTCCCATTGTCTTCTGAATATTTTATTATAAACATCCAAACTTACCCAGCCTCTTTCTGCAATTAATGTCAAAGAAAGTATTCCACAGGGCTTTGTCACAGGACAAAAACACAAAAGCAGGGAAGTGCATTAAGAGTGTAATATATAACTGAAATAATGACTATAAATTAAAAGTGCTACAAGCTCAAATGAGAATAAATATTTGATAATCAGACTTGTCCAACATTCTTAGGGAGCTAAAAAGACAGACACATGTTCTTTATCCAAAAAGCTGCTATAAAAACAGTACATTCTATCATAAAAAATAACGTTGTATCTATGATGTTTCTAAGAGCAGACAAAATGAACCGTGAAATATCATCATATATTTAAAAGCATTGCGAAAATAATATGTAGCTCTGTATTGCTTCTATGACTTGGTTTACCTGTTTAATCTGATTCGGGGGCAGGAGGGGGTAATGTAAGGAAATAATTTGTTTCAACAGACACTCTCTGGAAGTGGCAAATAGCATGCACATGTTCTTTGCATCAAGTCATCGTATCTGTTTAGGAGGACTTGTACATTTCTGAATATGCCTACCTGTGTAAATCAGCATGTACAAGATAAGTAAAGCAAATTCTTCTGTTCTTGTCTCAACTTGATCAAAAGATTAAAAGTAGATGATCTGTGGTAAAATTAAGCTCAGATATCATCCACCACACATATTGCATCTGTGTACTAACATAGTTTATTTCTCATTTGAGTAAATTAGCCTTCATTTAGCTCTGTGTTATGCTGCCAAACTGCTTCCAAGCAGTTTGTTTTATCTCTACTTAATCCCTCAATTTAGACATCCCATAGAAACTAAATATGAGTGCAGACTTTAGAACCACAGAAAGGGGAAAGGAACTATAAGAACATGCTCTTGTGACAGAGAGAATTTGTTTCTGTTACTCGATCAGCTATGAATGAACAGACACAAGTGGACAAACAGAAAGAAGAGGAGTGGCACTCTGTGAGTTTATGACTGAAAGAGAAGACACGTTCAGGAAAAGACGCTCTGGAAGGCTCAGACCGTATGCCAGAGATTATTTCTAGGTGTTAGGTATAATCAGCAATATGTATAGGTGGCTTATTTCCTGTGTCTAGACCTACACATCATCTGTGCCATGAAAATTAAAGAGTAGTTGTGCTATAAACCTTTTGGCAGTCCTTCTGTTTTGTGATTGTACTACAGATTGACCATGAAAAGATTTGTTTGATAACAGATACCTGCACAACAGCCAAGGTGAGCATTGGCACCAGGCAGTAGGGAAGCTAGATCACAAAACTGAAGTGCTGTGAAGATTAAATCAGAGCCTACAGAGCATGACAATGAGACCAAAGAAAGGGAAAGTTATGGAACATGCTTGGACCACAGGAATCACAACAGTCCTCTGTAGGGAGACTCAATTACAGCAGATTTGTACACATCAGAAATTTGGGACTTGGGACTTTTAAATAAATCTGCCTGATTCTGTGAAATATAAGCTGCAGGGGCAAGAATGTGCAGTATACGTTACTGTACACAGATATATAGGAAAAATATATTTCTGAAATTAAAAGCCCAGGAAAATCAGTGCTTTGGATATGCCTGGCAATTACATGATTTTGGTACAATGGCATGAAATACTGAGGAACACAGATAGCATTAAGCTATTGTCAACTTATGACTATATTTCCTATACCTCTACAAATCTCAAAATTTACATTTGATATTGTTCTAATTAAACTCTGGCTTACCAACACCTACTTTTACTGGGGTAGATTTATCAGGCTTTGTACCAGAATCCAACCCCTATGATAATAATTGAGATGTAATTGGGCTGCTTGTAAGTTTATTTTACCTCTTCTAGTTAGCTCCAGGGCATATTCTCTTCTGAACAATTGACGAGATGCAGAATATTTACCAAATTAGTTTAAAAAATTAAACTCCAGTAATTATTCCCCTTACTCTATCAATACAGCCAACAAAAATGCATAATCTAGTAAAGAACAGAGGAATTAGCTTTTTTTTCAAAAGCAAGTGTTCTGTTTCACTAAACAAATTTTACCAAGGCAGCAATGTGGTATTCATATCTGAATTGATCCGTGGAAGATTGCTCACATGCTTTTTTAACTTCATTTTAGACATCTTTAATCAAGAGAAGAATTCAAATAATTATGATTATCCTTTAGGAACAAAAATTCTGCATGTAACCTATAGTAAATTCCATTAAACTTTTAATAAGTTTTGAATATGTTATTAGCTACATCATTCAAAGACTGAAAAGAAAAAAAGAAGTGAAAAAGCCAGTTTTATTTTTACCACATTCATGTACAATCACTAGCTGTAACTCAAGGGTTTTTTTATAATATAGGCTATTCTTTTAATTTGTCCTTCAGCCAGGAAAACATAATTAATTGTATATACTTATTTCTAGAGCTGTGATAGGAATGCACGTCATGACTCTTATCACTTCAGTCTTTCAAACATTTCTACATCCCTAGCAACAAGAAGATACTGAGGTGGTGGTGTTTTGTTCAGTAGAATAGTTTCACACATTTGTTAATTCCTAATCATTGCATCTGTTATTTACACATACTGAATGTTTGAGGTTGGAAGGGGTCTTAGGAGGTCACCTAGTGTGCAAGCAGGGTCACCTAGAGCCGGTTGCCCAGGACTATATCCAGACAGCTTTTGCTCCAAGGTAGGAGCTCTGGGCCACTTGTGCCGGTGCTCAGTCCAAAATTACATAGAGGTTTCTTCAATGATTTTTGATACATATGCATGTCTCATGTATATGTAACAAATTCATACTCAGAAGACCTATAGGAGATGGGACATATTATTCAAGAGATCACAAATTCTCAGAAGTAGTGGGGGACCTCACATGGCATTCCTCTCATCTAGCCTCAGACACTGATGTCTACGCTACTGTCCAGGACACAAATCACCTTCTTCCAGTTTTTCCTCCAGAGAAGTGAAGATCAATTCACTTAACCTGAGGCCTGCGGCTCAGATGTCTACACTTAAGATAGGCACCTGACGTACCCATTATAGTCAAAGAAATTAGCATTTTTTAATGAGCAAGCCATTTGATACCTTTAAAAGCAATGAAAGAGTTTTTGATTAGCACATTACAATAAAATAATGTCTGTAGTATGACTACTTATTAATCAAAAGTATCAGTAACAGTTAAATTTAATGTATATAGAAAATCTACAAAAGTTATCTAAAACTAGATTGATTCGCTCAGTTAAAACATCCATGTTAGAGGTGTTGGTACCATTAACCATAAAAAGAAAAAAAAGAAAAAAACAGTGTTTGTCTTATCACAGTTAGTGCCCAACAAGTGTAAACGCCTTCCTTCTGTCCCTTCTTTCTTCGTCTTTCAACATTTCTGATTATCTTCTACTCTGCTTTTGTTTTACTTGAAGAGCTCTCTTGGGGCTTCTTTCAGCATCTTTCTGCTGTGTATTATTCAATGACCTCTCTTTTTTTTCCCTCCCTTCAACTCATTATGCAATACTGTCTCTGCTCCACAGTCTCTAGATTCGACATAACGGAATTTTTGCACAGTGTTACATATGGTACATGATGATGCCTGAACTTATTTGGTGGGCACCAGGAAAGTAAGATATTTGCAATAGAAACTGTTTGAGAATGAAGCCTTGGTCGGATATTAAAAATACACTCTTAAAAACCAGGGCAGACCTTCAGCCAGAGTAGATGACCATAATTTCATTGTCTTCAATTTACTGATGTACCCTTGAGTAACCACTTATTGCTTTCTGCTGTGGAAGTAAATATGTTGTGGTGATTTGCTTGAGCCAATAGCCTGTGAACAGCTTTTCAGTGGCGGAGAGAATGAATTGGATAGAGGACCACTGCCCCTTCACCCTTACAGTGAGCAAAGCCCTTCTGCTTTGCAAATAGCATCTTGAATAACAGCAGCCATGCTAGGTTTGTATGAGTGGGATGACACACATCACGCTAAGGGAATGAAAGGGAACATCAGCAGTCAGCCTAAATGGCAGCGTATTTACTTCAGCACTATTCATATATTCACACCAGCTGAGGATCTGGCTCCTGAATCTCTCTTTCAGGCCAAGAAAGCAAAGTGCCTCATCACAGAGCAACAAACTGCTCACAGTTGGTGCCATTCAAGATGCAGTTTACAAAAGCACAAGTACTTTGGAAATGCTGGGAAAAAAAGAAAGGACAGTGGTTTCATACCCAGTTCAGCGAAATACTCTCTTCTCAGATTCAGGTGAATCACCAAAGCACTATAAGATTTACTGCCAGTTCTTAAACTACTGAGGAAGCAAAAACATGCATAGTTACTGATTATTATGTTTGAAAATTAATAACTCTTCTGTTAACATTTATATTGTGTCATAAAAATCGTTGAGAGTGGTTTGTGGATATGAGATTTTCTTGTTTTCATAATTCAAGAAACTCCCTTTGCTAAGCAGGCAAGCCACCCACTCAAGTAAACGTATAAATCCAAAAGAGGCAGATCCCGTTAAGATGGATGTAGTTCAACAGTGCAGAAAATATGCTTTGTTACAGAAAAATAATTCCCTAGCAAGGTATATGAACAAGTAAAGTAATGATATTGGGTTTCCACATATTTCTTTATCAGGAATTGATTTAATTTACAAGCTAAAGCCAGAAAATGCTTACAGAAGTAACATTATTCAATTATATACTGTTCAAATTATTCTGTTTATTATTTTTCAGGATGAGCGAATTTCTTTTCCCTCATTTTCTGCGCACTCTTAAGCATCATGGGCCTAATTCATGCTCCAGAGGAGACTTTGAGAAAGGTTAGATTTTGGAAAGATGGCACTGGACAGAGAGTGACTACTCAGCAGTATTGCCCAACTGCAGTTTTGCCAGCTCAAAGAGTTAGGTTACAGCCTACCTCCATATTCCCTCTGCACGCCGTGTACACATGGAAGAGGAAAATCTGCAGAACAGGAAAGAAGTCTGGCTGTGGTAAGTCCGCATTTCAGCAATCCTCTCCCTTCATAGCAGGCCAGTACAGTTGCAGTCAGCGAAGAGCTGCAATACGTGCTGCTGTGACCTGTGCCAGAAAACATTTCTGAGCAGCCAAAATGCACAAAGCCACTGAGGCAGGCGGCTCGGTGCTTGTAGGTGTCTGCAGTGGACCAGTGACACTGAGACATTTGCATTCGCCTGCATCTCCTCGCCTTCCAGGACATCTGTGTATAAGAATTTGCACTTGATTTCTACTCAGTTGCTTCAAAAACAGTCCCATCTCCCCTTTTTCATTTAAGAAAAAAAAAAAAAAAGATGAATGGCACAAAGGACACTGGAGAAATGCAGAGAAAGACAAAGACAACTCACAGAAAGCAACTGAAAGTGAGAGAGGGCAGCACGCTAAGATCAGTTTCATTTACTTCGGGAACTTGGTTGTGCATCCTGCTTGTCAGAGATCTGCCCTCTATTCCTGGCAAAAGCTGCTCTGCAGCCAGGAGAAATTCTAACCCATAATGAAGATGACAGAGCTTAAAATATTCACCTGTTTCAGCTAATAATATTTAAATTTTTCTAAGGTAAATTAACACTCATCTTAACAAACTCTTTTTCTAAATCACCATCTTTCAAATGAGGGGCTGGGGGGGATGGAAAGTGGAGTAAAATTTTCCCCAAAATGAAGAGACTAGTAATCAGTCTGTGTTAGAAACAAGCACAAGCTACAACTTTTCTGCACAACAGTTTCTCTGGCACCCCTCCTACCATCGGCAGGCCCAGCCACAGGCATGAGCAGTCCAAGAGATTGCTCAAAATCCCAGCTTCCTGGGCTCCTGAGCTTGACCCATTACCCTTCTCCTCCATCCTACCACCTACCATCTTCGGCAAGGGATTTTGTTCAGTCCATTTTCCCCTGGGTCTGCTTTCACACAACTCCAGGCAAACTTGTATTATTCTAGTCTGCAGGCAAGAAATTTCTAGACAGCAGACGGAAGCTGTTCCTATTTGAGGAAGCAGGTTGGAGCTCCAAAGCCTTCCCCAGTCAAGTCTATGTCAGGGTCTGCTTGTGCCTGGGAGTGGGGATTCAAACAGCAGACTTAAAAGATGGAGAAGAAGCAGGAGCTGGGGGAGTAGGCAGCCATCTGGGACTGTCCGTCGGAAACTGAGACTGGCCAGTTGGTTTTTTTGGAAGGCCATCTTGGACCCAGACTCTGCATCTTTTGTTGAGCCTAAATTTTATGTGTCACCATTATTGTTATGTTCTCTGCTCTGCACTGGAATTGCCAGTCTGGATACACTTTCAAAAGCCGTCTGTAGACTGTATAGGTGGTCAACATGCTTTCTGCATGACCAACATCTGTTCTTTATCAGCTGTAAACAATGGAAATAAAAATGATTAAATAGTATGCACTTGCCTCTGCAGCCAAAATAACACACCACTGACTGTGCATAACCTACACATTCACACTTTAAGGTACCAGCACAAATATGAAAGATGAAAACTTTCCTTGTTCCTTGTTGCCATATGTTCAAAGGATAAAAATCTAGACAGAATCAATCATTTTCTATATAACCCAAGTATTAATTGGAGTGAGACTAATTAGTTGCCTACCTTTGATGAGAAATGAGAAATGAGATATCCTCCTCCTCTCTTTTTTAAAGTGAAAGATTTACTGCTCAATTTTAATGGCATTTTAAATGTTTCCTTCTTTTTTAATCTGTGGTACTAATTTAATACAGATACCTCTGCAGCAGAAAAGCTATTTGCAAACTGATTCTGATACATAAGGTGAAGCAAGATCATTTTTCAATAAATTGTAGGAGTCAACAGTAAGCTGAATATGATGCTGTGCTGCTGAGCTCCATTAATAAATTTGGCCTATGGATTTAAAATGTCAACAGCTGATGTAAACTCTAGTAAATTATATTATAATTAGTATCTCTGACTATAAAATCCCCATTCCAATCTCTCTTAAAAGCAAACAAACTAATATATGTTGCAATTTGGTGTGTGGACCCAATAAAGCCACGCTGATTACCGCACAGTAATGAATATACATATCATAAATAGCTTCGGTAGCTTAAGAGCTGTAGTATATGCGAACTATATCTTAATGGCAAAGAGCCTTTCTAGAAATAATTTACTAAGTTGTGCTGAATGTAAAAAAATAATCTACTCTTTCCAGTGTCTGAGATTTGATGAATGATACTCACTGTTCTCACTACTCATAGTATTGACATCATTAGTGTAGCCACTATGTGCTGAAAGTATAAAACACTCATTATGGAAATATTCTTCTTTGCTAGAAGTTGATTTGAATGAGAAAGCTGAACCTTCTGAAAATTTTTCTGTCAAGAAAATAGATACACAACAGTTCTCCCTCAGATCTTTCTGGATTTGGGAGGTCCTAACATAGCTAGAAGTCTGTTGGTACATCTATTTTATCAGCTAATGGCACGACAAATTAAAGAGAAAAAGATTAATGAAAGCTTCATGGACTACCTCAAGCCTCCTGAGGCTTATGCAGAACAATTCTAATCTTTCATAGCATGATTTAGTAAACCGCACTAGTTCCATGCATTTTGAGCACACTATGATTTAACTTAGAAATCAAAATGTAGTATCATTATTTTGGGTAACAATGTGATAGATAATATTTTATCAGCAACGATTTACCAGGATCCAAGTACATCCTCAGGACCTTAGCCTGAATGTCGATTTTCTATTGAGGAATTCACTTTCCCTTAATAATACATTCAAAGGTCATCAATCCTGTGGGGAAAAGGTTTCCTTACATACCTTTATATTTACAAACAACAAAAATAATAGCCTTTCTCATAGCCTGTGTCTTTTTATTATCGTTATAAGTTCAGATTTTGTATAAAAATGTGATTTTCCTTACACATAATTTTATTTAATTGGAAACCTTTATAATGTTACATATGGGATGAAAATACTGCACATTAAAAAAGACTTTTGAAATAAAAAATTCTTAATGATGTACAATTGGACTCTTGTGCATATAATATGTTATTAAGGATTAACAATAATGGTTCTTTGCATGGCAGTTTTGTCCATAATATCCATACTGTAATTTCTGAAATACTCTACCTAGTATATATTACTACTTAGGGAAATATTGCAATGCTGAACTTGCTCAGGGAGTGTGATTTCAATGGAAGTGCATGGGTCTGTGTTAGCTCTGGATCTGGGTCTAGACTGTTTTCACAATGTCTAAGTATCAGCTAATTCATAATCAATGATCTAAATGCTGCTGAGCCACCCTAAAATATTTGTTAAGATTTTGCAACGTATTAACCTAGTAAACATCTAAGTTAGTATCCTAAATTATTTCACAAGAAAAATTAACTTTTAAGTCATATAGCGACATGACAAAACATAAATGAAATAGCGAAAAAAAACAGGCAGTGGGACTGCTTTAATTCTGCTACTGTTCCTAACTTTGATTGTGTTTGTTCCCACAAGTAAATCACTTAATTTTCTGTGTCCTATTTCCCTACCTCCAAATCAAAGGTGATAAAACATACCTTGTACTGTTTGCAGGGAACTCGCGATTGACTCCTGCCTTACGCACTTGGTAGCCATGTCAATGTTTCGGTATATGGAGGTCACATGACAGAGAGGATTCATAAATCTTCCATCTACTGGACCAAAAGTCCAGAGTAAGAAGCAAGTGTTGTTTTGCCACAGTAGTATTTTGCAGCTAGAACATACCACCATGCTGAGACCGCAAGAAACAACTCCCCTGCCAACCACCCTGACCATCTCCTGTCATAGGCTCCATCCTCCCCCTCCCTCTGTGTGACTCAAATCCCCTGCCTGCCTTCTTCATTAAGTGCCTTTCCAATGGGAAAAAGCTACCATTGAGGGGGGAGAAAGGGAAGCCAGGGGCAGTGGTTCCCCCAGCTGCAAAGACTGCTCGTGCTGAGGGGAGTTGAAGATACTGATACACACATCCCACAATGGCCTTTCTTCCTGACAGCTATTCAGTAAAAGGCACAAACTTCAAACATTTGTTTCTAAAATAAAAAAAATAAATAAATAAAGTGTTGAAAGAGGATATGGAGGGAGGATAAGCCTTGTGTGTAGATAGAAAGCCAAATGGAAAAAAAAACAGCTTATCAATTGCTGAGAAAAAAGCTTTGCATGATTAGCTATTTACTTGGAAAGAAAGAAAAAAAGGCATTTTCATATAACCTTACAATGCAAGTCTAACACAAATTCATCACAAACCAAAGATATTAAAAACACAAGTTACACTAAGGTCCAGAAAACCTCACAGATTATGAGATGATTAATGATGAGAAAATTACACTTAACAGAGCTTTGGTTATGGCTTTCATATAGAATAGATCCACAAATGTCAAGCACTTGCCATCTTGGTGAAATCAAAGATGTAAGTAGAACCCTCGATACATTCCATGCTTCTCCCAAAATCTAAAGCAGCGCTTGTTACATCTCTATATTTTTCCACCCTCACCCTCTCTTTTACAAACTATTAATTCCAATGAAAGTGCATCCAAACTTATGTTTACCTCTTCATAACCCACTGCATACTGTCAAAATTGACAACAAATCGTTCTCTTCCCAAGAAAAAATGCACGTACAGTTCTGCACGGTGATCCAGTAAAGTGTCTTCCTTAGGAACTGTTGAAATACTACCCCTTAAATGACTACTGAATGACAGAAATCCAGATTGTGGTCCTTGCATCCACTCTGAATCCTGCCCTGCTCTGCCAGGAGCCCAGCTAAGGTGCAACTTGCTGAAAGGGGAGTCAGAGCTAGATTTATGGCTTAATTTACATGCAATCATTTTAAGAAAGGACAAATAAATTCTCATAAGTATCAGATGGTCTCAGAGCTCATCAGGTGCTTTTTAAATGTTAGCTGGGGGACAGACTAAAGCAAACCAGAGGGCTGTGGTCAAGCAGATAGATTCAGTGAAAATGTTACACCTGAGTGGGCGTGCTAATACAGGAGAAGCTTAAAGCACTGGAGATGAAAAGAAACCCAGTTCGAAAAGGCTGTGATTGGTAACAGAAATCAAGCAACTTCAATTAGACTTGCCCCCAAGGAGATGTCTGAAGCTGCAATATGGGCACAAATTGCATTGCATTGAGAAAATACAGAAACTGTCTCTTTTAGAACCACAAAATCTACTTTGAACAGACAATAGGCCTACTAGCATATCAAGTGGAACAAATTAAAACTGTCAACATCACAGCAACTGTTTTAAATTGGTAACTTAGCATGGCCCTAAAGCGGAATAGAAATTAGATGTTCTGATAATGTTCAGAAAAGTGAAGGCAGAGATCAGAAGCCTGCCCTAGCAAACGGCAAAGTTGGAACATGCAAAGCCCTTCTATGACGTGTTGGCTCACCCACGCAAAACACAGCTTTAGAAACTTCTATAGGCTGTGCGATAATCGCCGACAGAATAATCATCCAAGGAAAAGAAGTCATTAGCAGTGAGTAATCATCACATGAGTGATTTATCACTAGTCTTCTAAATAATTGGTCATGGTGATTGCGAAAACTTGAGCTAATATTTTAAAAATGTTATGGAATCAATATATAATCTCTACTATATTGAAATACGTAATCAACAAGAGCATGAAGAGCCTAGTAGCATACATCACGGCTGTCTTCTTAGTGCTGTTGTTTGGTTAAAAAAAGTTTGCATGTATATATATATATGTAAATTCAAGAAAACTAAGCACCCATTCCTGGCATACTTTTTCAAATTCAATTGACAATTTGACAAATTTGATAAATAGATTAGAAACTTCTTACTCCCAAAATATTCCCCATATACACAGAAACCAGTCACAATCAGCAAAATATAAGATCCCACAAGAATTTAGAATTCAAAATGTTAAGTGGTGTGGTACCTAACCTTTAGGTGTATCGATGCAGGACAGACAGACCAACAAAAAAACAGTATACCAAGCCCAGGGGAGCCTAAAGGGAAGTCCTGAGGAGAGGCTTCGCATTGAGTTAGTGCCCCAGCGCTACCTGGAGCACAATCTTCCATTTGGGATCCGCAACTTGGAAACTTCTTAGACTTTTTTCCTTCTACCCTCAAAACAAAGAAGAAGAAAAAAAAAACAACAACAAAAAAAGGGTAATGTTAATGTTCTATAGCAGGTATTTAGCAAATGTAAATGGTGAGGATTAGATAGAAGCAGGGTGAGGGTTTGTGAATCACGGATTTGGTGTTAGGTGTTTCCATTCAGTCTAAATCCCCTGTCAGGCACCCTGGCCTTTTTCTAATCTTTGAAAGAAGAGCTTTAGGATGGCCTACAGAAGCTGCCTCGTTCATTCAAAGTCAAGGAAAACAAAGCACGGGACTGCAGCTCATTTAATGCCGGCCCGATAAATGTAATAATGTGGTATTATGCTGAACTGATATGCTTGAGTGGTTGCTTGCTGACTGGCCCGGAGTGTGCTGGAACCGCAGTCTGTGACCTTTCCGGGGTGAAAGTTGCTCCACAGCACTGACATTTACCCAGGCTTTGGGAGTTTCTGTCTCCTAATGCAGTGACTGCTTTATGAGACTTCGTGGCATATTCCGGGGAAAAAAATGAGCGGAGTGCAGTGCAAAAAGGACTTCAGCAGCCTAGGTTTCCAGTACAAGGAAAGGAGAATGTAAGAAACCTAGACATTTAGGCTGACTGTTATCCCCAGGGAGTGGCAGCTCACCAAAAAGCCCATTAATTTTACAGCTGTGGCTTAAACTGCGTGGATTTTATTGCACAGATGAACAGTGGCTGTTCCCTGCTAGGCCTGTCCTACTTTCACATGATTCAATTGCTACCTCTGAGCTTCTGTTTGTTGGTGTCCCTGGCTGCAGATGTTTCTTCCCGTTCTTCCGCTGGATTAATTTCTGTTAGTTTGTCTGTAACAATTATCTGCAGATGATAAAACCTGAAGATCTTGGAATACATTCAGAAAACTGCAAAATATACAAGACTCTGACCAAAAGCCCCTGCAATATAATAGATAATACTTATCACTAAAAAGCAGGCAGCAGAGCAGGCAGGCAGCCTTAACAGGCACTAATATCATCACACTGTGAAAACTGTAGAGAGGACGCTCTTGCACTGATGGATAATTTTGTCAATAACGTTGCTTTTCAGTTACCATTTTTAACCCAGCTGACTAGCCTTTTGATACCATTAAAAGCATTTTTTTGGATCTAGGCTTTACAATTAAAGCAAAATTAGTGTCCATGCTACTACAATAGAAGAGAATGTAAAACAGAAACAAATGCAAACCAAGGGAAAATATATTATCTTAGCTTGTCCCTTGAGTTCAAGATGACTTACAGCATTTTACTGGATTAATACGGCCAGCAGCAATGGAAAGATTATTCAGGGTGTGGTAATTTTCTAGCAGGGCAGAAAAAATGTAGCAGTTCCCATGTTACCTTCAACCCTGCAGCCAGAGTAAAGAAGGAAAGGGAAGAAAAGGGGGAAAAAACTCGGCAGGGACTCAGCGTGACACTGGCATTACATGGCTGCCACAACAGCCGTTCAGGACCACTCACAGCAGCAGTTAGAATATTGTAACTTATGCCACCGGTCTGGTCTGATACACAGCTGGCCCAGGGTCATGGTAATGGCATCCAAAGTGATTTACAGCATCTGTGCACCTCCCCCAAGTTACACTGCGTGCCTCGCGGCTGCAGTGAAGAATTTGGATCATTAACTTTAGAGTCATTTAACTTATGCTTGCATTATGACTGCTGCCTGATGGCATCCTCTATCTGTTCCTAGGTTGCCATGACAAGCGAAAAATCTTGATGCAACGAGAAGTTAGTAAATCAGATGAGTTCCATGAGAATTTAGGGGATAGTAGCTCTGCCTCTGATATCTTACCAGATAATCATTTTCACGGCCACTTGACAGTGGCAACAGTTATGACTTCTGCATACTGCCTCATTAACATTTCTAGGATTAAGCACTCTGCAAAGATGCTGCCGTTCTCTTATTCATGAACGCTACAGCACTGCACAGAGGCTACACATGGCCAAATATTCATTAGCCCATATTTAGGCACCTATGGACGTGACCTGCTTTTCATCATTCTTCAGAACCTTTAACACATCTCTTTGGCATCACAAGAGTGATTCCACTCATATTCCGACAAGAAATCAGCTCCTCTCTCTCATCTTTGTCTTCACCATTAAGCTAAAAGAACGTTTGTTTCATGAAGTTGTAAATGATAATTTTAGATGTTGGTAAGTTGGTTTTTTTTTTACCTGTGAATGTGAGTTAAAATGGTTGATTTATGCATCTTTTTAATGAGCACATCTAGGACTAAGTATCTCCTAGACCTTAGTTTTCCCCTCTAAACAGCAAATACTGAAGATCTGCCTTTATGTGAGTTCAATTCAGACTAATCTTCATTTTTATAAAAGTACTTCTAGAATTATTTTTTTTTTTAATTCAAAAAGTATCAAAAATAAGGGCTTGTATTTCTCCTGTCAGGAGCAGAGCTATTATGTGACAATTATGTTAATGAGCATATAAAATTTGCTTTAGAGCACAAGCACAAGCTGCAACAATGAAAAGGACAGCACATTTGGTCGGATAAGGAAGCTTATTTATGAGTTTATGGCTAAAGATAACAGTTCTGTCATTAGAATGGTACATTGCATTACTGTATGTTGCAGTAAGTAGACTATTATGTGAATACGATCAAGAAGGCTTCTAACACAGATAAGCACATTGCTGTGCCTGGAAATCGGACTCCCGTATGAAGGAAAGCTTTAGGTTTGGTATTAAGCGGGTTCTTTTCTGATAAATCTTGAACCTCACACCATTTTAATTACAGGTGAAGATAAAATTTCTCTCACTGTGTTCATACATAATTAACTATCAGCCAAATGCCTTCAGGTTTATGATAAAATTATAACCCGGGGATGTTCAACTCACATCCAGTGGGACTTCATGTGGCCCATCAGAAAAAATAATCCAGCGTAGAGCTGCTTTCAGCATCCCTCCCTCCCTCTGACAGTTCAGCAGCAACCAAGGAGTAGCAGTTAAGTCTAATAAATTGATTTGCTTCTGTCGTGTCATGAGGGAAGGATCACAAGGAAAAACTGATGAGGCTGTGGTTATAACAAGGATACTTGATGCAGCCTGGGGAAAGGTTTCCCCACCCCATGCTACCTCCGAGGAAACAGGCTCCATAGCAGATAGTTCTCCAGTGGCAGAACTATCCAGTTCCAGTGGCAGCAGCACACTCCTGGATGCTTTTCTTTGAGTGCACCTGGGGAGGCCACCCTTGTGAATGGTGTGGTTAGAGTGGATAGAATAAGCCCGATTCTCCTGGGAAGTGCTAAATGCACTTGACTTTTTTCCCCCCTGAAGGGTAAATTCTTCTATTTCCTGCCTTCTCATTTTTCTAACCTTTTCTAGTTCGTATTCTCAAGCTTTTCTGCACCACCACCAGATTAGAAATGTATTCTTATGTTTTAAATTAAAACCGAGCTACTCACACCACTCTAGGACTTCGAGCCTAAATTATGAGGTGGTGCAGCAGAAATTGCAGCCATTGGTAACATTATATTTCATTGATGGACCTGAGGCTTTTTGTACAACTTCTACCATTCAGCCATGATTTTTAGTAGAAATTTGACTTTTATTGTAATAAAAATGATGAACACTTATATTTTTAGTATGATTGTTGGACAGCTTCTTTTATCTGTCCTGTATCACAAACACCACTTGAAAGATAAACCATCCTACTACTGAAATGCAAAATGATTTAATGAGACACGCTACTGTAAACTCTCTCTTATTCTCATCAGCCTTTTTCATTATCAAGGGAGTGCAATATCAAATTAGTTTAACTTCTTGACTCGCAAGAGAACACAAAGAGCTCACAAATTAAGATTCTTCTGCAAGAATTTTTTAGTGCCAGGATTAAATGTGAACGAACAGTTGATTGATAAGCAGAATTAGCATGAGTGAACAAAGTCCTTGGGGGCCAAACCTTCCCTGTGCTGAAGAACATGTCACTTAGTGTGACCCCATTTATTTCAATAATATGACAAGCTTGTGACTCGAAATTTCAGCCTGATAATATACAAGGAGTTGCACCCAACTCAGGATCATTAATGATCCCCGTCTCTGAATGCAAAGACATCTCTATCTTGTCATATATCTTTTAAACTGGGAAAAGCTTCATCTCTCCTCCCCAGTAAGGGAGGAGATGTCTCACAGAAACATCTAGTTGAACTTCCCCTTTCAGTAACTTCTCATTTTTACTGGGTTGTACACCCTTCATGATGACAGAGTCATTTATTCTTTTGTTCAAGACCTTCTTCCTAAGTCCATGAGCCAAAGAAAGAATGAAAGTTTCACTTAATATAACAAGATAGTATGGGAATAGTGCAATTGCTTTATATATTTTTTAAGGCAGGAAGAAAATAGTCAACCAGCCTGAACAGAAAAAAAAGACACAAACTAAGTTACCAGCAATGATTAAATAACTAATGTGTAACTATTCAGAAAGACCTCTATCTCAATTGCTGTTGAAAGCTATGCCTCATATGTTAATTGATTCTTACTGTTGAAAATTAGCTACTTGCTTCCAATTTGAATTCTGCTAGCCTCAAGGAGGGTCATTTCCTCCTAATACCTGCTTTTGAATGTTTATCAGCTAGTAATGTTTCAAGCGACAGAATGAGGGCTGGACTTTAGTAGTGATATTTTCACACATTGTTTTTTTCGCATGCTTTCATGAATGCTGCATCATACAAGACACAGACTCGTCTACTTGTTTCTAGAGGTATATGTGCTGTAGCCCCTATGAAGAACTTATCCCTCTAGGGAAGGATACCCCAGAGAAAAACTGAGATTTTATGGTGGATCAGTCACTGTGTAGAAGGGCTCAACTTTCATTTTTTTCCTTTAGTTTCTTCTTTAAATCTTAACAGGTGGGACAAGCTACAAAACGTCTATTTTTATCAGGTTCTGTTGTCAGAGCTTCCCACGTTTGCACTTGCTAATTTTACTGCATCTCACGACTTCAGCTTTTTTCAAGAAAGTCTCACTTGCCCGTGATATTTCTTTCATGAATTTCTTTCTTATGCCTGAAGTGCACTACCTTTTCTCTGCTATCCTGCCCTTACCATTTTGTTTTTCTGGGAAGAGTTTAAACAGTGGTCTGTTAAACTTTTCACTACAAAATGTGCTCCCAGTAAATTATAGCTAAGATGTTGCCATTCTGTGTTGAACAGGAATATTGTAGCAGTTGTTATCAAGCTTCTCAAATGTGATTCATACTGTATAAGAGTTTTCGCACTTAATCAAATCCCTGTAAAAAAAGGATGTGATACTCGTGTCCCATCTGGGATTAGCCACCAAAATAAAATTTTTTAAAAAAAGGAAAATGAGAAATACATGAAGTAGCTTCCATTTGTCTTCCAAATTAGGTGTAAGTTCATCATTGAAGCATTTATTATTATTCAGGAAAATAAAGAAATCTAACAAGGCAGGGCTTAAAAATCAGAAAATGGCAGTTAAAATGTACACATTTTTTTTCTGCAAATGCATTGCTGAAACTCTTCATAAAATAGCTCATGGCCGCAATGGCAAGATAATGGAAACAAAAGAAAACCTTGAAAACAAAGTACTTCTACAGGTGAGAAAAATATATGCTAGGTTCTTGGGTGTTGTTTTGTACCATGCCATAAGAGCAAGAGAGTCATAAACATTAAGGTTATGGCCACAATGTGTCACTGGAGCTGGGTACAGAGAACCAGGGACACATCAGTGAAACTGGCAGGCCACAGTATCTCTGATTATTTTTTCTATTAAAGATTTTGGCTTTGTAAAACCAAAGCAGAAAGCTGTGTGCAGCTTGACAGATGAAATCACTGCAGAGAGAATACTGATAGCTGTGCAGTTCCTGCTCTGCCCTAGTTGAGATCCATCCTACTGCCAGTCGACCAGAAAAGAACATTTAATCAGATTGTGTAGCCCAAACATAAACTTTCTTTTGTCAGTAGTTCTGTTGTTATTATTATTTGGACGGCTGGTAAGGAGAAAAAATTCCCCAAACTAAAGAATTCCCTATCAGCATCCCCTCAGATAGAAGAGAGTTTCCCACTTCTCATCAAGAATAACGTATTCAGACCACTCTATGTATCAAGCTTAGCAGATCCAGTTCTGTACCAAGATCCTGGGAAGGGGACGGGTTTAACTACCAGAAAGTTTCAGATCGAGATTTTGCAAGTTTGTCTCAAGGATCTGGTCGCAGCCTTTCATTTATTTATTTGGACTCATGTAGCTGAGTCCCTTAGTGAGCTTGGTATTCTTCACATGTAGAAGATCAGAGCTTTGCAGGGATATGTCTGTTCTAACTAAAAGAACAACTGTTACATTCGTCTGACTAGCTTGAACCGTCCTGTGCAGCTTGATCACACGTCTCTGCTTCTGATGCCAGTGTCTTCTGCCACCTAACGTTTTCAGCAAACTGAAATTCTGACACTCCCACTGCAAATATCCTCGTATAGCCATGAATATACCCACTATCAATCTCCTTCTCAGCTTGCAAGCTTGGTTGAATGTTTAATTTCTCTCTTTCTTCCCTGCTTACTCTGCTTGGTGTGGTTGCCAAGTCTCGCTTTAGTATCTCAGAGTTGGTACCTTTCCATATCACTCTGGCTTGTGGTCTGACATGGTCTTCCCCAGTCGCAGCAGCATCTTTCCCTCAGTTTCCCACCAGTGTCTATCTTCCTGTTGCTCTATCCTACTGCTTAGGTCTTTTGATTCTCCTGAATTTCAGCCCAGCTACCACACCACCTGCCATGCTCTGCTCCCTTAGAAGCTGCCACCAATCATAATTTTGGCTATTCAACAGCAGTTTTCATTAAATGTATTAAGCTAAGATACACAGAGACATCCATGATCTCAGGCTCTGGAGAGCAGTACATGTCATCCAGCCCATGCTTTTGTCCTTAGTGCATTTGTGCCTTCCTATCCAGCTGTATTCTGTTTCACCATTGCCTCTTCCACACACAATGAGAGTATTCATCTCAGTCTGACTGTCCATCCCCTTCATTGCAGTCTCCTTCTCCTCTATCTCAAGCTACCCCTGGTAGTTTCAAAACTCTCCTCTCTCCCTGCTATTGTCTGTTTTCACAGACAGGCCAGTGTCCCCACAACCAGATGCTCTCTGAAGCTGTCCTGCTTACTTGCTCCATCAGCTGCTCCCCAGCATCTCTGTGGTCCCCCTTCCCCTCTCCTCCCTGGCTTTCCTGTGGTCCCAGGCTTCCCACAGCCACCTCCCCTTGCCTGGTCTGCACCAGCATCAGCCAGCTCCCTCTTACTACCCTGCCTGAGTCTGGCAGGGAAGCAGGAGGAAAAGGAGAGATGCTCTTAACTTCAGTATCTATTTAGCAGGAAACCAGGCACTGCCTCTGGCATCCCCAAGGAGTCATCTCAGGAAAAGGGCAAGATGCTGTCGGCTGGAGCTTGACCTGAGCACACAGAACCATCAGAGACTTTTACCTCTAGGAAATCTCTCCTCATGTGCAAACCACAGTTTACCAAATTGGCCACATTTAGACAGGTTTTCAAGAGGACAGCAAGAGGGAATTTTCTTTCCTGCTCCTCTCCATTCAATCTCAAGAGAAATTTCAAGGCCATGTCCCAAAAAAGAGGACTTTAGTCTCCATAAAATGGTTAATAAACACATTTTGCAAATATACTTTGTATTACATGTAACATATATGCACATATGTGCATATGTTACATATCTGCATATATGTAATGTACTTCACATAATTCTTCCTGACTTCAGTCATAGGAACAGCTGATGTGTTTTCAAAGAAATTTTCCTCACAAAATAAAATAATGCTAAAAGAAAAGCATTCTGAGGCAGAGATCTGCCATAAAGAATTTCAGCAAAAAAATTTAACAGTTAGTCAAACATGTAAGCAACTGCAAACAGGATTTTTTTAAAAAGAGTTGCTGGTGAGCTTCCATATGTACCATCTTTAGTCAGTGGGAATGCAGATTTCAAAGAGAAATAAATGCTTAATTATTTATTCACATAACTTAGTTTAAGTTTATTCACATAACTAGACCAGTGAAAGAGAAATTTTCTCTTGCACAATGTTGCTACTTAAAATCACCTCAAAAAGTGTTAGGATCACTAAACTTGGCTTCTAGTGTGTACTTTATTGCCTTGCAGGTAGGATCAGGATTGCAACATTCAAACCATAAGTGAAGGTACTATTATCAGTTAGCACAAATACTGTACATACTGTACACTTTTGTGTTTGTGTGGTTCCATGTGTGTTTTCTATCTTATTCTCCTTAACAAAATCAGATCATTTAGTGGAAAACAAAAAATCAATAGTTGCATGAAAGACACAGTTAAAGAATTAGCAACAATAAAAATGGCAGGGGGGTGTGGATTTTTTTTTCATAAAACTTATTTATTGCCTGTGTACATGTTATAATAACTCCATAGGTTGTTTTGCATGAAGCACTGAAAGGAGAGATTTAATTTTTTCCCCTTCTCTTGGTTCAGACAATGAATATAGACCAACCAATTGGTATTCTGCTTGTTTGTGTTTCTAGTCAGTTCTAGTTTCTTTGGCACAAACCCAGTTTTGCACTATTTGAGTTGCAAACACTGCAGAGGTCTGTTTATCTGTTGGTCCAAAATACCTGAACACGTTGGGAGTGTTTAGAGACTAAGAATGCTACCAGTGGTTTTAGATTTTGCAGACTTGGTAGAAACATTATTATAAAATGCTTATTTCAGGGATATTTGATGTGAACAGAATCAGAGTTTCCTCAGTGTTGTTTTAGACTTAGTTTTCATTTCCTGTACTTCTGTGATTAGGAATTTGAAATGAAAATATTCTGCATGTGAATTTTCTATTTGACAGCTGTTTATTCACAATCGCTTGCCCTGAATGTTAATAGCACAGAGATGTCTGGGACATGAGTGCTCTCACTCCCCCTGCTACCCTATCTTTCCATTTCTGTAAAAGAGGGATGGAGAAGGGCAAGAATTATGTGGATTAAATAACATAGGTGATGGAATATAGGCAAAGAAGTAGGTCATATTCTATGAAAAATAGAAAATTAAGTTAGTCCTTGGTCCATATCAGCGCAGTAGTTTTGTTCTCCTGCTAATTTTTGGTATTTTTTCCTGGGACAATAAATGACCTCATTCAAGCCTCCAGAAATCCATGAATGCCTCACTCAAATTCAGCAACTCTGCTTCCTACTCTCTGTGAGGGAACTGAGTTATATCCTGCTTTCCTTCACCCTCTAGCAGATCATGGAGTTCTCTGTGCTTATCCTGGATTTTCAGGTGCCTGTTCAAGCATGGAAACAGGTCCACTGTGATAAATCATGGGTATCATTTGTGATGCAGCAAAGGAGGAGACGGTCAAGGAAAGACTGAATATGTGTGAAAAGACAAAGCACTTTAAATAATAAATAAATTAAATAGGAAATCAAATGAGGCTTGGGAATGTTTGAAAAATTTTTCAAAGTTCAAGTGTGAGCTCAATGTAGGTGACTTCAAGTCAAGCATGTGATAAGAATCAAAGCCCTCCAACACATGCATGGGTTTTTTTATTGGCAATTGAACCATGTCATCTTTCTATGCCTTTTATTCCCTTTTTTCAGCTATCTGGCCCCAGAGAACTCCTGCTTGAAGGGAATAAACACAAAGGGATGTCTGTGCACCAAGATTTTTGCTGTCCCAAATAATTTTTATAGACTTTGTTGAAAAAAGCTTCATGCTATAAAATTAGAATAATTCCAAAGAAAGTGTTGGGAACAAATGTTCTTTCTACTGTCAGCACTTACCAACTCCTCTACACCTCTGAACAGATCCTCAGGAACTGAGAGCCTTCAAGGAAATGTCTAGAGATGTACAGGTGCAGAAGACAGTTTTTCTACATTTTGCACTTTCATATCAGATGTTTGTGAAGCTGAGGAATAGGTAAGACACCATGATGTAACAACCAGAACACCAAAACAGAAGATCATCTGAAAGAATAAAGATGAATATAAGCAAGCTGCCAACCCTGAAACGCTTGTGGAGCATCAGTAATTACAGCCTGAGGCCTCAGGAGGAGACTTGGGAGCACAGTTACTGCAAAGTCATTGGCCCATGGCATTTTCAATTAAAGCCTGTCAGGCCCAAAGGGACTGTGCTCAAATGGAAGAGGAATTACTAGCTGTGCTCTGCAGAACGGAACGGCCATGTCAGTTCACGTTTTGGCATGGGATGGACATGATGCCTGACCAGAGCCCATCAGAAAGTATCATGCAGAGCTCTCAAAGTGATGGAAATTATGTTTCTGAGTCTTTGGTACTACGAAGTAAGGATAAGGTTCTGAGAAGGGAAATCATAGTTAATTAAATGGACTACAGTACAGGTGACTTGCAGGAGAGAGAGAGATCTGTAAGAGATATTCTCTGATTTGCGATGGGATACTTCAGGAGTCACAATAGGATGGGACACAGACTGACTTCAGATAAGAAAGCCTGAAAAGAGTTAGATCTATAGGAATTCAGCTGCCTGAAATCAGTAAAAGGAGAGCTGTGCATGTAAAACATGATTGTTTTTAAAGGGAACACAAAAGCAGGTTTAAGACCTGACGACAAAGTGAAACAGGTCCACATGTCACACTTGGAGAAAAAAGGCACACATCTGAGGCAACCTGGGAGCCCATTGACCAGGCATAAATGCCAAAAAGACTGGAGGAGCAGGGAGTATGCACCAAGGTAAGGAGAAAGGTCTCATGAGAGCCCAACCTGTTCCTGAAAGGTCAGAACATAACCTTTAACAGCAAAAGCTGACACAGATGTGGTTACTGTACGTGACCTGGAGGTCTAACCAAAAGCCAAGAATAAAATCAGGATGTTTAAGGTCTAAGCCTGCAAAGTGCTGTATATGTTACAGAGGAGTTCAAGGACTAATGTGCCAGGTAATCATAACCCATTTTTTCCCCCAAGTTACCTCCAAGTTGGTGAGAAGACAATCAGTGACGGATGCTGATAAAAAGATATCATGAACAGGAAAGGGTCAACATCCAGGAATGCTGGGTTCAGCTACCAACAGTACAGAGACACCCAGGCTGCTGAGCCAAACATTTCACTTTCATTAGGATAGGCTTTGCTTGCTGAAAGTCGTGATGAGAACAGCAGGCTATGTAGGCTCAATTATTTACTTACTAACAGGACACTAAGTCATGATGCTATCACATACACATTTCACATGGCTACTGGTGCTTGGACACTTCAGTTACAACCTCTGCTAGTAAATTAACCAGTGCTAAGGCATCAGCACTGAACGTAATTAGCTAACACTTTTGTTTGTTTAGCCTGACCCCCGCAAAGTTTTGGTGCAAGTCAGCTCACACACTCCTAAACACCTCCCGAACTGAAGTTAGGCTGGGTAAGTACTGTCTCTAGTGCGCAGTTCAGATGATAATACATGTTGGGGTGGATGCTAGAGGAGGTTAGTGTGGTGTGTACAGGGTGTTGGCCTAAGGACTAGGTAATCAAGCCTGGCACTGGTTTATTTACTGATACAGATTCTGCCATTAAAGCAGTATTGAAAGATAGCAGACTGAACACAGGTCGTACCAAGAAACCACAAAGTCTAGAGAGTAACAGAACTGAACAGAAAGGTAACTGGAAACTAGTTAGAGACAACCAAAAGACAAAAGCAAACAGGGTCAAGCCCAGGAGCAGAAGGATTCAGAGCTTTGGCCAGTCGCTGAGCTGCCTTAGGCACACTGGAAGAAGTTTGGCATACGAGAACCACAGAATCGTGTTTCTCCAGCCAGAGGGTGTGCCTGGCCAGCACACAGAGAAACTGCACAAGGCATATCTTATGGGCTTAGCAAAAGGGCACTAATTCACCATGAGAGGCTTACGTCATCTATTGATTGAGATGTTGCCACAGAGCAATGGCACTGACAGGAGCAAAGGCTGAAAGTCCCACACTAACAGCAGCATTGCAGCCAATCAATAACTGGGTTGAAGACTAACATATTTAAAAGAAGTCCTAACACAATGTTTTGGTAAAAGCCAAATCATGAGAGTCAGCTATGAGTTGGGACCAAGTGGCTGCTGGAAGTCATCAAATGCTTGCAAAAAGTTTTCAAAATAACATGGATATCAGAGAAGGCAGCCAAGACTTCAAAATACAAGAGAGCTCAGTAGATGAAGCTAGCCTGTAAAAACAGCAAAAATTCCAGTTATTATGAACCATCTCTGTAAATAGATTTTTCAACTAAAGAGCGAATTAGAGAAACATGGTGCAGAATTTATCACACTTAACTTCAAACATCGGCCATGTAGATGTCTCACATCTGGTTATACTAAGCTGCCTTTACAGTGGAAAGAATAGACATGATTCATCTCATTTATTTGAGACACCTGCTTTAGAATGACATGACTTGTGCCCTACTAGTACATGTTTCTCTCCATTTTGTAAGAAGGGAGTTTCAGTGATTAGCTCAGATGGAGACATCTGCATGTGGCCTCATAACTCCCAGCCAGGGAGTCATCTTGTGTTTTACCTCCCATTAAGCACCACGCAGGAGGCTGATTGCCATTTTCATATGTGGAAGGCATTTTTTCCCAGACAGCAAAAGTGGCACACGACTATGTGGGGTTCTTTTTCACATATTATCTTGCAATCAGGAGGGCTGGCTTTGGGGTTGATTTGCAATTGATGGATTAGCTTTTAGTGCACTTTTTAGTGCACAGAATGGTCCAGTGGAGGTCACTAAGTCAGCAGACTAAGATTTTGATTATCATTTTCACCATGATTTAAAATGGTAAAGAACTACACTGGCTCTGTCTTTTACAGAAGCTGTAGTTCTTTCCATCTGCCTCTCTCCTACATGCTGTGTGCACCAACGTCATTGGGTGGATAATGGCTTCCCACAGAGGCCCTTGGCAGGGTGGAGGGCAAATTTCCTCTTGGGGGACACTGGTGCCCGGTGAAATCTGCATGGGACAACCCTGCTGGATAGTTTAGGATACCATGGGAAAGGCTTTAGCTGCAGCTATTAACCATAGTACTTCTAACTGCAGTAGGGTGTCTGAGTCTCTTTTTTCTATCAGACTCTCAGCTGTACAATATTAATGTAACAGAGGAGCAACAATAACAGAAAATGAAGTTACATTAACTTAAAAAATGAGACAAGTTTATTACAAGTTAGCAGTCCTTTAATGCACCCACACAAAGTTCAAATGTTCATAAAGGAGATGATGTGAGGTCAAGTGTGCTATTTTTAAAATATAACAATCTGATAAACCTTGAGCTAATACCCAAGGACAAAGCTGGTACTGAGTTACTGCACATTCCAATGAGGAATGAAATATTAATATGGAAGGCTACTGGTAGTTTCTTACAGGTCTTGACATCACTGAATCTTGCAGTGGCAGTGTGGAGAGCCAGACCCTGCGCTCTTTGCTCCAAGACCTCCTGTTAATTTCAAATGGAATCATTCCTCTGTAAAGACTGAACAAAAACTGTAGGGCATGGGCCTTGAGGTATTAAAAAAAGTGTTTTGAAAACCTATGGAATTTGCCAAGTCTGAGAGGTTTGCCTTTAGAGCTTGAATTCAAATCTCCCTTCGTAAATATAGTCAATATGCTGTGGTTTTCATATCCTAAGGAGAAACTCGATGTAACATGAGTCTTGCAATATTTTACAAGGCATGCTTAACCTCTTAATGTCCGTCATGCAAAGATTAAAAGGCAGCGTTATTGCTTGCAAAATCACCTGCTATTTCCGGGAAACAGTCATTTGCTGGACCTGTCCTTGTCACTGGCATAAGTATAATGCTTTTAATAATCTCCCATTCCCTAAGTGATGTGTTTGCATCAAAATGATGGATATGCTATAGCTGGCAGAATTTTTTAAGATCTGTTCATTTCTACCTTGTTCTTCTGGTGCCATCTAGAGGTTTTATGCTTATTTCTGCAAAACAGCAAATAAAGTACTTTATTATAGTTCAAAAGTTTCCTTTAAAAACTATCTGTGCATTAACATCACTTAGGGTGCTGTTATCACTGAACCTCTGTCTCCGCACAAGAGTAGATTAATGAAGTGCACA
The DNA here is from genome assembly GCF_964199755.1 of Larus michahellis. NCBI lineage: Eukaryota > Metazoa > Chordata > Aves > Charadriiformes > Laridae > Larus > Larus michahellis. The sequence goes on from NC_133898.1 coordinate 108,643,619, forward strand.
AGTTTTTGAGCTGTGGGATGCAAGTGAACCTTATGGGCTGGGGAAAGATTTACACTAGAGGCGAATACTGTCATAAAAAAAAATAAAATCTTTTCCTCATAAAAAGCACCTGTAAATTGGCCTTAGGAGGAATTTTCATGGAACTTGTTTTCAAGAAAATAAACAGTAAAGTGTCAAAGCTGATTCAAAGGAAGCAGGTGCTTGGAGAAAAGGCGGCCTTGCCAGCCTGGTAGCAGAATGCCAACATGACAGACACAGCCAAGACTCTGGCCCATCAGCACAACTGGCTGACATCCTCTCTGCCTCCCGCGACAAGTCGACGACACTCCATTTCACGCTAGGACTGCCGAGAAAAACGCAACATGAAACTCGGGCAATACAAAACTCACCAGTGTGACAGAAAATCATTCTAATAGAAGCATTTCTTCTTAAAGGTAACAGAAATAGGTAATTCGCTGTAAAGGGGCCCTGGATTTGTAAAAGTAATAGTCTAGATTCACATCCAGTATACCTGAGTCAATCTCCCTTGACCTTAGCGTGGGTTGTCTCATTTGGCATCAGACCTTCTCCAGCAAATCTTACTTTCTTCTCTTCCCCCTTCAAAATGTTTATTAATTAAACTAATGCTGACACCCAGTCTGTGAAGGGTGTGTGCAAATGCTAATATGCCTCATCATGTATTCCATCTGACTTGATTACCAGAGCATCCTATTTGTCCCCCTAATATCCATCCAATTGTATTGCCCCTCCAGGCAACTAGATGCACGTTCACTCTGAAAAGACGGTCCCTTTTAAATAGAGTTGACCCGATTCATTTCCTAGCACTGATAACAAGATTTTTAAATGTGTACAAAAGAATCAAAGGTACAGTGAAAAATGTGAAACAGTTTATAGGAAGTCCTTAGCCTTTTGAATACAATGTTCCTGTGAATGATAATTTCTGTACTTCAGCAGAGGATTAACTGTCATAATAAATTATTTCTGTTTGCCTGGAAGGAAATAAGTGAAGATTGCTTAACTAAGAAGGCCAGCTAAAGGTACAACCAAGATGAGACTAACCTTGTCTCCTGTGCCCAAGGATACCCCTGAAAAGCTGCCATAACATGCAATAATTTGATAGTCTCAGCTAAAATTAACCTGTGTACTGTAGAAGGAGATAAGAATAATATTAAATTCTTGCTGATACTCACTTTGTATGCTACAGAGACTGGCTCTGATGTTTTGTGAGCCTGCATAGTAAGATTTTGAAAGCCTTAAAGGCTTTTAATAAGAAATTAGAATAGGAAAGAAGAAAATTTGAGTTACTTTGTGATATTTTATTTGTGATGACAGATTCATATAAAAATATTTTTTCTTATTTTGATAGATATTTGGAGAATAAATCCCTGCTTTGTTTTCAGTCCTAAAATCTCTTAATTAAACTATTTCATGGCAGTATCATGTTCTTGAGTCTTAACCCTCTCAGACACCTTCATTCAATGACCAGACACAGAATGTGGTTCCACAGCCACAAGAATTTTTGACCCAGAAGAAGCATTTTTCACCACTGTTCTATGTAATTCCTGGCTGTATATACTGTACTTAAAGATAAACTCACTGTTCATTGGCTTTAAGTACACAAATCTTTCAAAAAGCTGTTAATTTAAAATCAAAGTATCTTTTAATACAGTGTGATTAAAGACTGTTTCCTTTCCAGAGCTGTCCTCTTGGTTTTTATCACGACTATTCACAGATATCAATGAGTTGCAAGGGCGGTTTGCAGTCTTTCTTACCAGAGGAATTTGAAACTACAATGAATCCATCCTCATCCTCATCATCATCTGCTCAAACCATCAGGTTCTTAAATAGTTTACAGTACCACACCTCAATCCCTCGTTCATACTGAAAACTAAGATAAAAGTATAAGAAAGAGAGAAAACCTCTCAGGTCTAGCATTTAACATACTCATGTGAGAGATAGAACGCCTGGGTTTTCTCTCTTTTTCAGTGTCTGTTTACCGAGTCAGACAAAGCAAAAAAGGATAAATAGGAGCAGCACTTCCAAATACAGGGAAGACTGGGGATTAGTGCACTGCCCTTGGTGGTCAGAGATACAGGTTCAAATCCCCATGGAAGGAGAGGAGGGGGAAGGGGGATGTTGCTCTCCTGTCTCCCAGATGACTGCTTCAACCTACTCTATCTGACAGCTTGTAAATTAACTTCTCATCTCCTCTGCTTTTCATCTGTCTCAAAAAAAAAAAAAAACAACATTTTTTGAATCAAGTGAAGTACTTATTTGCCAGACAAAATAATGAAAGGTTTATGTCACTTAGATGAGAAAAAAAAATGGAAAAAAACCCTGAGATTAAATTTACTCTGAATCTGATAATTTTTCTGTTTTTTCAGTTTGTCTGCTGGGGAGGGGGAAAAAAAAAAAAAGCCAGAACAATTATTTCCATACTTTCCACACTTAAACTCAGAGACTGTCAGAGACTCAGCACTGGCTTTCAGCCATGACCCCAAACACAGGTTACAGTCCTGACACTTGTGCCAAACACTTTCATCTGGTTTCTCCAGTGAAGATTTTGCAGAATGCTATTTCTCCAGGCCAATCCTCATCCAAGCTCCCCTGTCTCCCACAACGCTCTCTTTTCCTCGCATTTAACCTAAGACTGGGAGAAGTCACAAGAGCGGAGGGCCGCATCCAGGATGTTTGTATCACCAGTGTTACTTACCACTAGAAGAGCTCTTTTCTGGAAGCTGCTTAGCAGATTATAAAGGTTCATCTAGGTAGATAAATGGACTTTTACTGAACAGGGAACCTGATCTGAAAAAGCCAGCCCGGCAAACACTCAATCGTTTATTGTATGACAGATATGTGAGTAATCCCACAGAAGCCCATTCTATTTGAACATGTCATTATAACCATATTGTCCTGGTCTGAGGAAATTATTGAAATCTTTGCCTAACAGAACATCACTTTACCCATGGAAGAGTTCTATTGTTCATTTTGGATAGAGGAGAATCAAAGACATAATTATTTTAAGTGACCGAATTGTATAAAAGTCTTTTGGTACCAGTTTAAGCTTGCATCTTGACCTGTATTGTAAAGAGAAAAAGTAATGTCACAAGTGCCACCCAATGACTGTGATTAACCATAATTTGCATTCTTTATTGAAAGTCAATAGTCTGCATGCTACCAGCTGTGAAATTGTGCAATAAGCAATAATTAAACAATGAAAGAGAGTAAACAGAACTAGTTAGGTGTGATTTGGAGCATTGAGTACCAAAGGTGACTTTTAAAGTTTTATTAGCACAAAGCAAGAAAAACAAAATACAACCATGTGACCCATGCTTCAACGAGTAAACAGTGAACATTTGTGAAAGTCTACTAAAGATAAAGTCACACTATAAAACAACAGTATTACTACTAAATAGAGACTATCCACTAGACTTACAGGATCAGAGGCTTCAAAGACAAAGGGACTGTGTGTGGAACAAAGCAGGAACTATCTCTGAATATGTATCTAACTGCAGTTCACTACCTTTAGTGATGGGACATTTGTTCTCAGAGGGTTGTTGGGTCGGTTGTTTTTTGCAGCAGGTTGGGGAGGGTGGAAATGGAGGGTTACAGTAGGTTTACGCAACTTGCTGTTACATAGTTTGGCAAGCATCTGGCTTTTTGCTACTTGCAAGTTCCACCCTCCTACATGTATTAAAAATGAGATTGTTGCAGATGTGTACAGCACCATAGCACAGCTATTTCCCTACAGCAAACTCCTAAAAGCTCAGTTTCCCCTTGGACATTACCAATTAGTTACGTGTGGGAATACTTTAACTACAGCTCATGTATTCTATTTTGTTTGTGAAATGTAGCGTTAAGCTTTACTTACTGGATTTTGCCTTGTCCTTAGGTTTGAGGACTTCCTCTGATGGTGGTATTGGCCTGGGTTTAGCAAGCTGGCCAGGCTTAATTTCAGGCATTTTTTCACCATGTCTGTACACACTTACAGTGACATCCACTGTTTCCCCACCATACTTGTTCTTGACATGGATGCTATATTTGCCTGAGTCCTCTGAGGTCACTCCCTTGATTGTTAAACTGGCATATTTCCCTTGTTCCAGAGAAAACACATAGTGCTCATTAAGTTCAAAGACCTTGTCATTCTTGAACCAAACCACTTCGGGGTCAGGATTTCCAAATACAGTACAGGTCAGATTCAGTGTCTGAGGGAGGAAAAAAAAGGTAATTTTGAGGATCAGTCAGATTTGTTTAACCAGAATATTCTCAGTATTGTTTTCAGGCACTTCTTACTCCTCGTTAATTAAAGTAAGACAGGTATCATATTCTTGAGGACTGAAAAGCAGAGTTCCTAACATATTTTTTTTCTTTGATTCAGTCTTTCCACCATTTTACCAGTGACTGTGATGCAGTAGCCTCAGGGTAACAGTGTCTGAAGATGGTAAGTTGGACTGTCATTGCAGTCCTGCCTGCAGGAGACTACTGACAACCCATTAGTCTGACATGAGGTTTAGGCAACGATAGGTTTAAAAACATCCTTGAAGTTCCCCTGTACACAGTAGGGAGGAGAACTGAGCAAATCTTTTCTGACCAAGGCCTCCTGAGGATATTGCTTGAGATGATAAAAAAAAAAAATCACTTAAAAATAGAGTACATAACATGAATCACTGGACATTGATTCCAGGTGCTGCTGACTAGTAAAATGGAAATATTTCATAAATAATACATAGATGTTGTAAAAGTGTTACACACATGTATAGCATATTCAGATAATAGCTGAAATGATCTAGTAGGCCATCCTGGCAGTTCAGGTATTTTCCAAGGACTGAATTGAGATTGAAGATGCCCATAAAATTTTCATGGTCATTCTTCTAAATTTTTACATAGTTATTCCTGAACTCCATTTTGACCGTCATATATATATATATATATATGTATGTAAACTTTATGTATTTAGGTGCAGTGATGACAGAATAAACAAAAGAATCATTTGAGAAGTTGCATTGATTAGCGTCTACTTTGTCCACCTGTGCTTGAAACTCATTCTGCCCAAAATTCTGTCCTAGATAATTAAAAGTTACCTTAAGAATTTCACATATGCTCCATTGTGTTAGGGAAAAAAAAGAAAGACAAAAAACCAACAATGAACAACCCAAAATTGATGTTTTCTACCAGAATGCTTCCTTATTCCTCTCCATATTCCCCTTCAGGTTTCACCAAACCCTGACCCAGAGAGAGCAGAGGAAGTCTGCACACGTGCAGGGTTTTGTGCAATATTTTTCTTGAATGATGGTGACTGAATAGGTGTGATATAGCTCAGAGGAAAAAATAAAACAGGAAGAAATTTTAAGGGATCAAAAGTACCGTATGTTCACAAATGAAAGCAGTCTTGCATATTACATGCCTCCAAAGTCAGCAGGGATATGCTCTGGGTACAACCTAGCGAGGTTGTACCTCGCTAAGTGTGTGAGTGTGTGAGAATACTTTTAAAGAAATGATATCATGTAGGATGTAAAGTTAAATAATAGCCTATGGCAACTAGCCTTTCTATAAAATATTTAAAGAAGTAATGATGCAAACACAAAAATAAAATTTTGGTAAATCGAACTAATCTCTAATAACATGAGTTTAAATCTTACTGTCTTTTCTGTAACTCAGGCAACATTTCATGACCATTACCCTCAAAAGTAACCTCATGTAAGAGCAATTAATAATTTATTCATAAAAATTAATCAAGTCTTAATAAGTTAATATTAAAAACTTACCAGGGAACAGATATATTCTACAGTCATTTTAGATCAGTCGGGCCTGTTTTAATTTATTAAATTATAGATGTGACCTAAAATCATTTATACTCCCTTAAGAAGCACTAGTGAAGCTTTGTCTTGTGTTCATATATTTGTGTAGTTATATCATTCCATAGCATGGGAAAAACACTCTGCTTTTTTTTCTTTTTTTTTTTTGTATAGTTACTTCTCACACTTGTACTTACGCAACTCTTGCATGGTACCTGTTCATATTTAATTTAAAAGTGATTTTAAAGTTGCACTTCCTTGTGTTCCATCTTGTTTTGCCTGATTTCAGGAATCAGAGATTTTCCTCTTCACACATTCAATTATTAGGATGAAACCATTCTATGATTCCATGATGCTATGATTCTATGATTTAATCCGAACGTGATTAGGTGTCTTTTGAAGCCTTTCACTTCTGGAAACGCATTGTGTAGCATTTCCTTAATTTAAGGTTGTAGTTTTTAGGTCATGACTGTATGAGGAAAGTGCAGCTAGTCTGTGCATGCAGTCAGAGGTGACTTCACTGAGCCATTTCCTTACAGTTAGTCTGTTTTAAGACCTCGGTCATAGAGTGGCTTACATCTAACCTCCTAAAAGACTAGCTTGCTTGCTGTGAGGTGCCTCTATCTACCACAAGAATGAAGGCACCTCGAATGAACAGCCATTAGAGACAAAGGAAGGAACGGGCCAAGAGGAAGGAATGGGCCATCTCTGTCTCCTCCAGAGCTGAGTAACTTTCAGCATCCACTGTGAGGACCACATGTTCTCCCATCTTTCTGAAGAGACTGCTCCTGGGTATCCAGAAAATGGCCAAGTACACAGAAAGCTGGAAGAGTTGTGTGCAACCTCTTACTGCAGTGATAACAAAGGCAGTTTCCACACAAAGTAACACCACTGTAGTCTCTGAAGATGCACTTCATACTAGAGATGTAAACAGCCTGATCAACATGCTTTTGATAGCCAGCAGATGGTAAGAGTCACATTGGCTCATGAGCTGATCTGCTATAGTCAGTCGGAATAAAAGTGCACCTATCTCTTTTAGAGGTCAAAATCAACTGCTTAAGAAAGTACACAAAAATACAGAGGATGAATAGTGTGATCCTATTCCCAGTATACCTTCCTGCTTTCTGCAATTTGGTAGCTTTTAAACTGTTTATAGGCATAAGTTGTATTGAGAACATTGTAAGTAACGGCCCCTGATGGAGTTCCTTTCATGATACTGCCTATTTTCTTTTTTGGACACGAATCTATTTTTGCCTAAGGTACTAAGGGACAAATTAATTATGAACCACTTGAAAAAATACTTCCTTTTGGTTCTTTAAAGCCTGCAATGACCATGTAATTAGGCATTCCCTAGTTCTTGAGCTGTAAGAAGTGCTGGATAATAATTTCTCAGTACCTCCTCTGTACCATGCACAATACTGCAGATTTCTTTTTCTTTTTACTCTGTTCTCTTTCAGCAATTTTTCTTCACAGACTGAAGACCTAGTATCTCCTCATAGGGAAGGACAGGGCACCCAGCAGAGGAAGATTTGCTTCAGGAGAAAGAGACAAGAACTAGCTGTCTGTGTGGGAAGGATGAAAAGAGCTTGTCTTTCCTGGGCTGAAGGCTTGGGTGTCTGAAGTCTGGAACTCAACCTCAGGATGGAGAGACCGAGTTCCAGTACTTCCTCACACCTGCAAGGACTAACAGCAGTTCAGACTAATAGTCTTCTACCTTAGTATCCAGAGAGTTTGGCCTGGGGTTGCATGAGACCCTGCTCCACCATGAATAATATCCCAGTGAGGAACACCAGTCAGTCAGCATCATGAAATTTCATCGCCACCAGTCAAGCTGACCTGGGAAGGGACTTTGTGAAGATTTATCAAATTTGACTTTGCAAATAGGCATTTAGTTATTTTTGATGTCCAAAAAATATGTGTATTCACTGGCTTTCAATCTCCCATTATTATATGTTTTAATGGGGTTATCTGCCAACATACAGGAAGAAGGGAGAGTTTAGCCCCTTGGCCCAGGTAGGTTCTCTGCTGTCCTTTACTCTTACCAGCCATAACAGTCTATGTCTCGCATGCTGGAGTATGGGACCTAATTTTTGTTCTGGTTTCGTTTTTTTGTTTTGGTTTGGTTATGCTGGCTCTCAGAGAGTGGCTCCTTCCCCCTGCCTCTTCGGTTTCTTCTACAGGGCAGGAGTGGACTCTCCTGTTGAACTGCTCTGCTCAGTACACAGAGCTGAAAGCCAGCCCAGGTTTGAGTATGCAGTTAACTCAGAGCCTCTACATAATCAGCACAAGACCAGGTCCTACTGAAGCTGACCTTCCTTGCCTAAGATCTGAATGAGGCTCCTCTGCGCCTCCGCTGACTGTACTGTATGGTACCTCTGTGGCTTGTATCGTACCTCAACTTATGGTACCTATACCCACTTAGAATTTGCATGCGTCTCAATTAAATGACTACCATTAGATTGTTTAAACTATCCTGCTTCCACTTTCAGCTTTTACAAAATCATCTGCACTCTCTCCCCTTCTGCCATCAAAGCAAACTTCTCACCAGTCGGCATGACTCTTTGAAAGAATCTGTCCTTACCTTCCCATCCATTATAGTAACGACGTCAGGCAAACCACCAATGACTTTACCACGATCTAGGAGTTAAAGAAAAATATGTGGATCATGTGAAGTTTAGACCTCAAAATTGCTCATTTCTTAATGATTTTACAGCTTGGTGCCATATTAGTCACAGCTTTTGTTTTGGATTTATCTTTAAAAAAAACTGTAGTCCCTGGTTAATTAAACATAAAATAACACATTTTTTGGTGATATTTTGTGTTATTTCTTTTTAATGTATTTTATGATTCCCTCAGATTTTTTAGCAGAGATTGCGCTATAGTATTCTAAACTGATAAGCATAACAACCTTGAAGCTACTGCTGACCATGACAGTTTGCGCTTTGGGCACAGAGCAAAGCAAGGAGGATGCTTTTAGCATCTTGGTGGTATCTAAGATCTAAGGAAAATTTGTTCTGCCACTGTCTTTGTGGGCAGAAGCATCTTGTCATTACCAGGGGAATTGATATCAAAGTACCAGAATTCCTACAGCCATTAACAGTAACAAGCTTCCCCACTGTCTGTCTCAGCAAGCACTGCTCAACAGGCATTAGCAAGTAATTTTTTACTTAATAGGAAGACCCCAATACTCAGTATCATCAGCAGCTTTCAGAGTCAACATCTCCTTGTATGACACTCAGAAGTTCACACCTCATAAAACCTCTATGGACACAAGATGATACAGTGGAGGCTTGCAAAATGTGTAGAACATTTAGTGGGTTTCCATTGGAATTAAAACCTAATAAATCCACAAAATAATATTATTATTGCAGTATTATGTGCTAACAGGGGATTCCTGCAGCCACAGAACTTAGAAAGCTATGGCAGCGTATCATGATGGATGCCTTAAAGAGAACACTAGACTACAGTGTAGAACACCTTTGATAAAATGTAAAATAAACTTACTCTTCTCAGCAAAAGCAGCTGCCCTAAAATTGTCGAGGAAGAGAGAAAGAGAAATATGTAATGTTATTAATGACATTATTAATTAAATATATTTTTTTTTGTAAGTAAAGACACTGTTACAGCATTAAAATGCAAAAGAGGTAGCACTTACTTGAGTCGCTGGAATTCTGCATATGCATCATCAAAAGCTGTACAAAAACAATTGAGAGTTATTGTCCATGAACATTACTTGCACTTGGGGCTCAGTATAAACATTTGAACAGGTACCCAAGTTAAAGCTCTTTTAAAACCCATACAGGGTTACACACTAGCAAAATGGGAAACCAAATCCCTGAAACCCAACGTGAAAACACATAAACCCAATGTGTGAAAACACATAAAAAAAGATCATAACAGTTATGCAACTAAACTACAACTGGTTTGGACCAAAGGCTTTCTGTTTTTACTGTAATTCCTCTGATTATTACCAGTAAATTCTGTGTAATCCATGAAGAGTTCTCAATTAAGTATGGTCTTATAAATATACCTTGCCCAGACAGATCGAGTGTGCGTTTGTAGGATTCCTTGTCGCCAAATATTTCAAAGGTGTAGTTCCCCTTATCCTTTTCAGTGGGTTCACCTATCTGCAGCCACGCAACATCCTCTCCACCTCCGATCTTCATCTTTTCACCAGAAGAAATCTTAGATTCCCTGGAAAAAATGAATAGAAATGAGTTTGAAAATTGTCATGTATATTCTCTATAGGATATCATCTATAAAAAGTTACAAAGAATAGCATACTATTCCTAAACTACAGATAAATTGCAACTAATGGGAGCAATTTCTCAGGAGATGCTTTTCTTCGTAGTTGGGGTATGAAACATTTTGGAACCATTAACTTGAGCTTTCATTCCAAAGATAAATTTGTTCACCCTCTTTTCATTCTCCTTCTCTCCACGTACAGAATCCTCTGTGTTTATATCTACTTACACATAAATGTCTGTATGTGAAAATGGTGCGTGACTTCAGACTTCTGTACAATTCATACGCACTAATATACAATACATCAGAATAGTATACTAGAGGCAAATATTTTCTGATGAGGAAAAAAATCTTTACATTTCATTAACGTCAAAAATCGATTAAGAAAACAATGTAAGATTTGCATATAATTTATTATTCTTGCATCAAATCAAAATACACCTTTGCACCTTTGTTTTGTTTTTAAGAATGAAACAAGAAGAAAATTTCCTAACTGCAGATAATTAATAAACAAATCAATAAACAAGTCTTTAAAAAACAGTGGTGTTATACTGATATATGATCACTTCCTCAGCTAAGAATATAAGAAATGCCCTCCTGATTCAGATCAGGGGTTCTTCTGGTCCATAATCTGTCATGAAGAGCGGAAACAGAAAAAGCTATTTAATGAGAGCATGCAAACCAGACCACTTTCAATGGTTTGAAGAGACGTTTTCTCTCTCACTCATTAACTGAAGAAATATTTCTTTTCATCCTTCCTCCCCAAGCATCTTTAGCTGGAATTTTTAATAGATGAAGTCAGCATTAGCTTCCTTTTGATCAGTTATTTTATTTGCCCAGACAGGGCTGATTTGGCTTCTTAGCTAGCGAGTTACTTTGATGGGGAAAAGGAATATTTACTATTTCCCTTTCTGTAAGATGACCACATTGAGTTCAGTGTACCAAATTGGATACCTGGACAGAAACTACTATGTATTAGAAAATATTACATATAATATTCCCCACTGTGCCATGAGTGGATGATGCATACTGGCTTTAGGGCTTGTATTATGTTCCCTGCTATGCAGTAGAGTGGATAATTCAAAACGAGCTTCAAATTTACGTGGTATGTTTCATGAAGTGCAGACCACAGTAAAAATACATGGATTGACTAGCCTTTCTTTTTTTCCAAGAAAAAAAATTGCTAGATCCCCATTTAAAAGAGCAGGGATGTTTGGAGAGGCTGGAGGAGGTTTGTTTGTTTGTTTGTTTGTTTGTTTGTTTTAGTCTTCATTTTAGCTTTAACAGCTCTGGTTTATAATCTTTATACTCATGGAAGAACTGAAATTTTTTTTTCCAAATCTGTGTTCAATGATCTTCAAGACAACCAATGTGTAAGACATTATAAAATATGAAATATTAGGAGGGAAGGAAGTGTCTGTATGTAAATATGAATATGCCCACTATTTCCATATTAGCCATGTAGCATTCTTTAGTTTTATATTTCTATGAATTGAATAGTGGAATGGTCTAAGTCACTTTTAACACTCAAGCCAATATAGTAAAAGCCAGAGGCAAAAAATATTTTTCTTTTCCTTACCGTTATGTTAGTATCACACTTAATGAAAGAAGGAGCAGAACTTACTGAATTGAAAGCTTTAGTTATGAGTAGAGCTGCACACCCTTGCAGAAGTGCTCTCAAGCTCCCTGAACCTGATGATCACTGACACTTTTCTTGTGTTCCTGTCTTCATAGAAATCAAGGGCTGGACAGCATTACAAAATTAGGACAACATACTAATAAACCAGCCTCTTCCTGCCCAAGTCAGACCTGTTCACTGTGTGTCATCTTTGTAGGCCATCAAGGAATGTGAAAGTTGAAACCACTTGAAGAGTTTTAAAATCCTTCTAAACCTTACCTGTATTTTCAAAGAAATGAAGGCCTGACATAGCAAAGAATTTGAACATGCATTTAACTGTAAACACACAGATGAATACAGTGTCTCCAAAGTCAAAGATTAATGTAACATGAGGGTGGAAAACCATTGGGAACTTTAAAGCTCATTTCTGGTCATAGTCTCAGCTCTGAGTGCTAGTCTCAAAGTATTCTGTGTCCCATTGAATATCTTTTCAAAGAGGAAAAACAGAATTAAAATATTTTGGGTTACTTGAGACTATATCAGTTTGAAAAGTAAAAAAGATTTCCTAATACAGACTTTTATTAAACTGTGAGAGCAGATCCTTGGTATTCACCTAGTACTGGAGGAGAATTTCATTCTTTTAAAGAAAAGGGCAGCCCTGAATAGAAAACTGTGCTTAGATATTTTGCTGTCTTTAAACTAACCAGATAACATAGTGGAAGACAAATAGTTTCGTGGAGTCTCTGGAATATTGTAAATTCTTTTTTCTTGGCTGTTACAGCCCTCCTGATAGGTGAAGGACAAGCCTGTTAGTATTTCTTCGACTGTATGTACTAGCTATGTGAAAAGGGAATGTGAAGTGCTGGAAAGAGAAATTAATTAATGTGGTCCAGTTACTAAATGAATGCCACAGAATAGTAAATAGTAAATCATGAAGTCAGCATTTTTTCTCAAAGAAAATTGGAAAACATCTTCATCTACCTGTGAGACCAGTTGACTTTCATTTCTTCATTGTAGTACTTCAAGAAACACTGGAGTCTTATTCCTTCCTCAGTGCAAAGGATCTTCAGTGGAGAGGCTGTCTTACCTACGTAAAATAGAATAGACGCAGATCAAACAGGATAGTGGAATGAACAGGAAGCAGTCAAATGGACTGCTTGTACTGTCAGGCCAAAAAAATACTTCAAGATCTGGGCCATGATTCTCAGCTGCCACAAAGAGACAATGGTTCGTGCCTCTCAAAGGAGATGTGCTGATTATCAGGTGAAAGTTCAGCATCAGTTTATGGTTTTACTGTTTTACAAGAATTATGACAGCAAAATCCATTGTGAAGTAATAAGCTAGTCATGTAATTGCTGTGAAACAGTACTGTCGTCATTTTAATTGCACAAAAATTTTGTTCTTGTGTAACTCCTGTTCTTTCAGTGGAATGACTCCCAACTTGACACTGGGAGCAGGATCAGAATCTTGTTCTCTCTGTATTGGGGCTCACTTACTAGTGGGAAGTAGGAAGAAAATTATTGCTACGACATTGTCACAGTATCTAAACCAAAAAAGCCAGGTGGAAAAATACCTTGTTCCATTTTAATAGTGTCAATTAGCAAGGTCAACTGTCTATTCAGAAACTTAATAACATGTCCATAATAATGTAAGCATCAGGACTCTCAGAGATTTCCCACTTACAATAAAAATTGTCTGCCTCAGGCTCAGATGACTTAAACATAAAAAACCTACATGAAAATCCAAGACAGCTTTTACTTACCACTGATTCCGCTCAATGCGAGAATTATATCATCATACACTGAAGAGAAAAAAAAAAAGAAAACGTACCATCAAAATTCAACCAGAATATAGTTTTGTTATGTTCAGTTTAATTAAAGCAATATGGGAAACCTTCACATCCTTAGGCAAAGAAAACCATTACAATTGCGACAGGTATGTGGGAAAAACTGGAGACCGTCTGAGTATAGCATATGATTTCTGTGCTGTGTCACTGAGTGTCTCCGCTATGTGTGGAGTCAGCTGTCTCCTGTCAAATCTTTGTCTTTGTATCCCTCCGGCCAGAAACAATAAAAGGTCATTAAAACTGGATTTATGCACATTCAAAGGACAGTGCAAGGGAAAGAGAAATTATTGCATTCTAGGTGAAAATAGTTTTTACCTGCTCCCTGTAGGATGGCATTTGACAAATGTAAACCCCTTCAAAAAGCAGGTGAAAGAAACCTGGTATCTTATCAAGCTTTTGAAATATCACAGAGCTGATGGGTTTGCAGAAGGGGAGAACCCTGGAGACAAGCGCAGAAGAGCGGGGAACTCTTTCATAACAGAAGAAACCTATTCAGTGTCACTGGGTAAGATGGAAGAGAAAGAAAGAAGCACCATAGTCTGAAGAATGCATAGTCAAGACTGAAGAATGCATAGTCAAGGATGAAGAATTTTTGTGAATAGGGAAGACAGTGAAGTTCAGTGAAGCATGAAGTTCAGAAAATACTGCTTGTATATTTGGTCTGTATTGATCTGTATCTGCACATTTTTTGTCTCTGCTAAAATAAATTGTGCCTCTATTCCATAACTCTCTGCAAACTCCAGTATGCTTCTACTGACTGGCATGTTGACAAGAGGACATGAATTACATAAAATATATGTGGGGAAGTGGGGTTATATTGCCTCTACTGTCTAAATGAGATGTTTTTTCTGAAAGAATGGTGGACAGAGTTTATACAGAGGGAACATGTCTGAAAGACTATCACGTACTAATACAGCATTTGGAGAAAACCACAGCTTAAGAACTCAATCTAACATTCATCTTTTCCTCTTACTTCAGGTACTTTTCCAACATGCTGAAAATAAATATTAAGATCTTTGGTGAACTGAATTAATTTTTGAATATGTCTTTCTCCCTCTATTAGGACCTGGCAGAAAATATTCATTATTTGAGTAAAATGACTCCATGCCGGTGGGATGAATCCATGTCCACCTTGGCCTAGTTGGTGGGACCTAAGTAGAGAAGCACCTAAGTAGGGAAGCTCTACCCAACTTGAGTAAAATGAATTTATGCTGGCAATACATTGGTCTTTGCTATAGACTCAGAGGTAAACAAACATTTTTTACTGAACAAATTTAAATAGACATAAAATTACAGTAGCTCACTGTGATATCTGATAACATAGGAAACCTTATTTAAATGGCCATCATTGATGCATTTGAGACTAAATTCCCTTACCCTTATTTGCATTTATCTTTATTTGAATGCCCATGAACATTGAGCTCAAACTAGCCTGCCCCATACGATACTCAGTTTTCCAGGGCAATAAAAGCTGGGGGAAGAAGTAATGAGTATTTGGACTTATATCGTTTGTCTTCCCAAGTCATCTTTACACGTGATGGAGACCAGCTTTCCTGGGGATGGCTGAACATCTGCCTGCTGATGGGACGCAGTGAGTGAATTCCTTATTTCGCTTTGCCTGCATGCACAGCTTTTGCTTTACCTATTTAACTGTCTTTATTTGAACCCACAAGTTTTCTCACTTTTCCCTTTCCAATTCTCTCTTCCATCCCACTGAGGGTGAGTGAGCGAGCGGCTGTGTGAGGCTGAGCTGCACATTGGGTTAACCCACAAAACAACTTTATGATTTTACAATCAAAATAACTTTCCATTCTCTCTGAGAGTCACACCTCAACTTTGAACATCTTGGTACTTTAGGGGGTTTGGTAGCCATTAAAGCTTAACAAATTTGAGAGAGGGAGAGAGCTCTCTACAAAAGATCGTACATAAAAAAGGGTGTCTGCCTGATCAGAAACTTACTTCATTTCTTTCCTGTCAGGGTGCTAGAGATTAATCATTACAATGCCCAGTGTCACCCCTTCTAAACTGGTGATCTGCAGTTCTAACATAAGAAGAGAATGGAAATACAAACAAACTAAAAAATGTTTACCAACTCAACATTTGCAAGGACAGGTCTTTGACATCTCTTGAGAACGTGTGGAGATCATTACTTCAATATAGCAAACTTCATTTTACCTTTTCCTGACAATTCAAGAGCAGATACATCATGACCTCTGTCATCTGATACTGTCGCCTTATAAACTCCTTCATCTTTGCGAGATAACTACAAGGAAAGCACAAGATGTTTACTGACAAACTTGATAATAGTACATTTGCTCAACCTCTGCATGATTTTCTAAATCAAACAACCTAAATTGTACCATATTCTGGTTAAATAATCTTACTAGAGATGAGATAGAAATTATCAATGGCTTGTGCATGCTTTTTTATGAGCTGTAGTCACTCCTTAAGCCTAAAACATTCAGATTTCAGATCAATTGCCTCTGGGAACCATGTTTTGTCTTTTGGTCCAAAAAGACAAACAAGATTGAACCTTGTCAGTAGAAATTACAAGTACAGTAGTAAGACGTAACAGAGACTAACTTCAACCCACACAAACTTTAGAAAGGTAATTTTTCTTCAACTGGAACTATCACTCTTTTTTGAATCAATCTACGTAAATCATAACAAAACATCTACATTCTTTAACTGTCCAAATATCAACTCAGTGGCTTTCATTTAAGCAGCAGCTGTAGTCAAATTATATCTATGCTAAGTAAATGATTAATTCATTACCCTTGGAGAGCTTTCATTCTACAGTCTAACACAGTGATATTGCTTTAAAGCCAGTAGGGGTTTTTAGTTTGGGTGGTTTTATTTTAATTTATTATAAAACCTGAAGGACAAAATATAAACAGTTATATACAGATTGGAGGTTATATAATGGAATCTTAGATTTATTCAAGTCCACAAGCAAGTCCACAAGCCACAATAATATAAAAAGTGTTCTATAATTGAATGACAAGTAGCAAGAGCAATTGAAGGCAAGGAGAAACCACTCTCCCCCACAAAAGTCTACTCAAGAAACATGAAGCCACCAGAAAGCCAGGATTCTCTTGCAAGCAAAATGAAGGAAATAAATTAGAAGAATATGAATCCAGTCAATAAAATAAATAAGTCAATTAAATGGAATGCATATTTATGCTGAACGCAGAAAACCTTGATTTGGGGAGGTTTTGGCACTTCAGACACAAGTTAGGTTATCCTGTTTGCATAAAGATAAATCTTAAGAAGGCATATACCTCAAACCTATTCATTTTAGGCAATAAAACTGAGACACTGTCAGAAATGAGGTGCTTGAACAAATTGAAAAATTAAGGAGCGATAAGAAAGAACAAGATACAGTTCACCTAAGGACGCTGAAGCAACTTAAGCATGAACTGTTTGGGCTGATAACAAAAATAGATACTCCTTTACTAGCATTAGTTACTCACCAGCTAATTGAAGGGTAACAAATATGCCTTTTCTTAAAACGGTTCACAGAAATCATGGTAACTGGTTTAGTGCTCTGCCTGGCAAATATACAGCATGTCAAGCAGAAGCTGTCATTTCTAATCAGTAGGCGATACTGTACCCTGGGAATACTGAGGTGACATTCTCCCTTCTGCAGATCAGGCACCTCATGAACGTCAATCCCAGAACCGTCCTTATACCACTTGAAAACTGTTTCCTTCTTCGTGTTTGCAACCTGTACAACAGAAAAGGCACATAAGGCTGGCTATGTCCTGAGGAAACGTATCCCACTGTAGGTAGTCACACAGGTACTTTTTCAACATAAGAAGCCAATTTTTTTGTAACACATGTCAAATAAAGCTAAGTAAAAAACCAACTTTAATCAAGTCCTACTGAGCAAGTCTTAGTCCTACAGTATTTTCTTGCAACACAGAACTGGTCAGAACTACGCAGCTTACAGCTTCAGAGCCCTGTCAAATCCTTAAAGGAAATCCTGTCAATCTCTTCCCTTAAAGGGTTTTGCACCCTTTCTATGTGGTTGTAGTTTGTCTAGAGATATCTGTGAGAAGTATCTTTGAATTTAGAGCTGCTGAACCCTCCTTTTTTTTTTTTGTGTTTGCCGTGTGTCTCCAGAGAGCTGTAACACAGAACTTAGGCCCTATCTTAGAGAGTCTTCAGCCAATTTGCAGATTTATCCCAGCTACGTAAGCAATTTCTTTCAGGGCTAAACTGCAGAGAGCAACTGAAATTACTATTCTGAAAGCATTTGAGACTTCAAAATTGCGAGCTGCATCAGAAATCATGTTTTTTTCTACTACATTGTGTCCTATGGGAAGTACAAAGACTTGAGGAATCCTACAAATTGCAGTCTTTCCCAACACAAAGGGGCTTAACAACGTAGTGCAAATGCAGAGAAGATGCTTGAAAGCCAGATTTTATCTGTAGTAGCAACAGCTCATCTAAGCAATGTATAAATAGACTACAGCTATACCTCAAGTACTGCTATAATTTTGAAATATAAATTGTGAATTGGTGATGCTTAAAATATTGCTGGAGGAATGACCTCAAACTGTGAATTCAAAGAAGCTAAAAGCCCAGCTCTTTCTAGAAACCCTGGAAATATATTTTATTTTTCTGCCTTTCAGAAACACTATGGTTTATTTGATATCACTATCCCCATACCCTTCTAAAAACCACAAAAATGCAGTGGTATTTCCATGCATAGCCTGAATTCCCCATCAGCGTGGCTTTGGTAGGTAGGACAGAGCTGGCAGGACATTTTTCAGTCCCCAAGCAGTTGCTTTAAAAAGCCTCCTTAAAAAAGAACTGAACAAATGGATAGAGGGCAGCCCAGAAGTTAATACAGATCTGCAATAGTTTTCAAGTGGCTTGCTTGGAGGAAAAAACATGCACTAATTTCTAACCCTTTCACATTAGAGAAGTCATTCCTTAGATGAACAGCTCTATGAAAGCTCTCTATAGAGGTGACTAGACAAGTAGAAGGGCATCCTATAACAATTCCTGGACATCTCTATAAAACCTGCTCAAATTAATCACGTATATTGCTGCTTAATAACCAGTGTGGTTGCTATGGATCTCTGACAGAGTATTTGAGATCACAACCTGGCCCAAAGCAACGCCTTGCTTGAGAAAAGTGAGCAGCATTTTACATTTACTAGTAACTACAGTGGCTGTTCCTGTAGTCATATGACATGAGTGGCAATTTTATTTGAACAAAGCCTGAAGGAACAAGCCTTTAATGCTTTTCAACAATTTTTCATCCAAGACTGTTAGCACTCAATCTGACAATAAATAGACTGAGTTTCAGACACATGCAATTTGCAGTGCTGAAGTTATTTCATGTTGATGTTTACTATGAAAAGTTACCTTTTTCACTGTTTAGCCACACACCAAAAATCTTGCTTTTAACAGACACAGTACAAATAAGGGTCAAAGTTATGCAAGAGCAGGTAGCTTCTGAACGTTCTGAAATTTAGGAGTACTTGAAAAAAATGATAGTAGATGCTGGCATATGAAGAAAAATAAACACATACTGAAAAGCAAACACCATCAAATTGTCATTCAGGTGAACAAACATGTCCCACTCTCATGCAGATGCTACAATACCAAGAACAAGGTCATAAATCCCAGCTATTTCAGAGTTAAATACTATGTCAATCAAAAGTCAATGAGCTCCAATCACATAGAAAATAAGTGGTACATGAGGTAACGTGTTACTTTCGATATAATCTTTTATAACACAATCCATATTTGTTCATTGTTACTGTTATGGACCTGGATCGTACAGTCACTCTGCCCTACACAAGCTTCCAGTTGGCCTGGTTTCCTAACTCCTCTCTTTCATGACATAGCCTTTCAGAAAGTCAACACAAAAAGCCCTCTCTTACAGGTACTTCCTTCACATTATCCCAGGCTCTTTCAAGAGGTAAAAACACCCTTGACAATTATTTTCCTACAAGAGCACTAAACAGAGCCTAGAAGAGACATGGGCCAAGTGCTGTGATACAGCCTGGGGAGGCAGAGATTGTTCCGTGAGTGTTTTTATTACCACAGAAATCGCCCAGGGCAGCCACACTTCTAAATTGAATGTCAGGTATGTGAATTTCATAGGACAAATCCAGGCTTTATTATTCAAACTCTTCCTATGTACAAATATCAATTAAACAGGCATAAACAACAGTACCATGCGAACCTAATGGCCAGTCACATACTAACAGTGACAAACATTATAAGGTCAATGGCATAGTTAAAATGATGAGTGTGCAAACAGCCCACATCCTAGATTTCATTTACATAAAATGTTCTGACCTCATGAACAAAAAGTGCTCTGGTGAAAAGCATATAATCAGACGCTCAGCCTTTCACAGTTTCAGTGGTGTAAACAGGCTTGACAGTCAATGAAAAGAGGGATAATTTCAGATTAATTTGTAGAGAATTAACACTAGTATAACTGCTTCAGCACCATTTAATTCCCCATGTGAATGAAAGGATAAGCAGGGTTCACGCCTGAGGCAACTGCATGTTGAGATTATAAAGTACTGCAGCTCTGCAGCTCAGTACCAGCAACGGACCCATGTTAGCTAATGAGTGTTGAGCCCTAAAATGGGGGCACACGGAATGGCAGCTTCACCATCCAGGTCAGTTCTGCTGGGAATAAGTTGAGGTTAAAGGTCTCCTAATTAGTGAGCAGAAAAAAAGAAGGAAACAGAATCCCACAAATGTACATATAAATTGCTCATAATGAATGATTCAAGTTAGTCTAATTAAAAGCCAAAAACTTATTCAAAAGAAGTGGAGAAAATTAATACAAAAGAGTCCATATGACAGGAAAAGGCAATGAAGAAGAGCTTGATGCCCGCTGAATTCAATTAACTTAGTTATTCAGACCTCTAATTAGTCACTCCAGAAGAGCAACAAAAATGAAAATATATTAGTTTAGAATGGCATATAAAGATGTTAATAGCAGAAGTTACTCTGAATTCCATGCCCATTAGCATTAATTAAGATTCAAAAGCCATTAGCCAAATATAATAAAAATCATGTTTTATAACTTTAATTCTAGAAGCCTTTGTTGCAAGTTTGGTTACAGTTGATTAAATAAGAGATTATTTGAGAGAGGAACCTCCAAATCAGAAAATGGTGAGGAAAGAGTTTGAACTCTGGCCTTTTGTGGCTATTTTTTGAAGGAGGAAGAAGGACCATTAAGGGGTGAGTATTTTGTTTAAATGATTTTTATGTCTCACCATTATTATAAAGAATTAGATCACCTAACACATTTAGAAATGTCCTGGTTTTTTTTTTAATGAAAACTACTGTTGAAAAGTAGTGAGTCAGAAATTTTAATTTAAACATTTCTAAATAATAATAAAAACAATTATATGAAGCTTTAATTTTAAAAATGTCAAAATCTTTCCTCACATTTCCTATCTCAATTTTTAATTAACATATTCTAAAAAAATATTTCATATATTTCCTCACCTTACAAACAAGTAAAAGCTCACATTCCTCTGTAACTTTCCAATGCAAAAACTCTGAGAAGTGAGGACCTGAGAAACAAAATTTTCTTAAAGCATATGTTGTAGAATGAAGAGTATCAGAAAGATACAGTGAAAGAAAAGGATGACAATTACATTATAACATCCCCAGAGCAGAACGATGAGAGGGAACTCCTGAACTACCCATGCGCTAGAAGGAAAATCCAGCAGTAAGTTTTTATCCTATTGACCCAGGTGTCTACAGTACAGCTTAGAAACCTGAGGCTCATCTCTTCTTGTATGATAAATATGATCATCTCTGCTTGTATGATACAAACAAGTGTACAAACAATGTATTTAATGCAAAGGGAACTGGAGAATAAACAAATGTACTCAAATACCCAATTAAATGTTCAAAGCAAAAATGCCATGCCAGACGTTGCTTGTCCAAATTATATAAAGTTAAAAAATGTATTAAACATTATAAGCAAAACAGGAAATATTCCTTTTCCCCTGAGGTTCCAATCCTGCAAATACGTATGTCCTTAAGTAAATTTACTGACATACATAGCCTTTTTAAAGTTATTGTGCTTCCTCATGTCAGTAAATTTGTATGTTTTAGTGTCTGCAGGATCGGGGCCCATAATTGCAGTATCCGGACCTGGGAGGTGGCAAATTCCCAGACTTTTACATAAATCATTGAGAACTGAAAGATCTTGTGATTTATGCTACGAGTGGTATAATTTCTTTCCTAAAACTATTTAAAAAGAAAAAAAACTCTCCCCCCCCCCAAGAAAATAGAAAAGAATATAATTACATTGCTTATAGAGAAAACCTTACCTAACCTATTTAGAATAAATGCTTTTAATTATTGTTGTTACTTTCATCCTAAAAGCCATGTGCTTACCAAGCAAATATTACAAACTAGAGCTCAAACTCAGTTTTTTAAGGATTTCACAGTGATATAATTTTTTATTAGATATACAATAGTAATTCTTACTTTCACCTGCAAAAAATATTGATAACAAGTATATAACAAACTCTGTAACTCTGTATAGCAATTATGCAACAAATACACATTTGTGTCCTGGAAGTCTGCCTGGACAGAAACCACAGGATCGGGGTTTTAATCTTCCTTGTCTGACACTATGCTGCCTACTCTTCTGTCAATTACATTGAAAGGACAACTTGTATGCTTAAAACTAAAAGTGGAGAAATGTTTTGTTGGATCAGAGCCTACAGCAGGCACACTTCTCATGAATACTGAGCGAAGATAACCTCATGTAAGGACTCCCACTTTATTTCTCTACTTAGTGGAAATTCTGTCACAACTTCCGCCGTTATTGGACACTTTTAAGGTTCAGCTGGACAGGGTGCTGGGTCATCTTGTCTAGAAGGTTGGACCAGATGATCCCTGAGGTCCCTTCCAACCTGTTATTCTATGATTCTATGAACTTGCATGTATTGTGTGACAATGTAGAAAAATAAGATCCACCAAGGGTTCAGTGTCTACTCAAACTGTGAGATACATTCATCTTCTAATGAAATCAATGCAAGTTGGAGTCGTTTAATATTCACCAGGGATGCATCACTAGCTGCAAACTGGGCCTAAAGTCACCAATCTACTCTGTCTTACCTTGCTTCCTGAGAAATTCCTTTCTCTGGAGCTCAGACTCAGCCAACACTGCCTTGAATGCTAAATTTTAGAAGAGGGGAATGAAAAACGAGTTAGTTCACAAAATTACTCAAATGGTAATTGAAGTCATTTCTTCATCACAGTCCAAGTTTCAATGTTTCAGTGAACATACCATCTCCAATGAGAACTAATGAAGACTGGTTCTTGGCCTTTCCATCTTGAATCTGTACTGTGTAGGTACCTTCATTGTCAATTGTAAATCGGTCCATCACCATTTCTATAATGCCATTTGCACGGTCACAATTTATTTTGTGCCTCTGAAATAAACAAATAACTTTAGTGTAGTTTAAATTACTTATGATTCGTTATAGAATTAATCATGTTTTATATCTTTGCCTCCACAGTCAATCTTTTTCATGTCCTTTTAATTGTAAACTGTGGAAATAGGACTGTGCTTGTATTTACTGTTGTACAACAAGATCCCAGTGGTGACAGAAACTTCTGTGTGCGGCTGCATTTGGAATCCTCGAATCATCATAATACAGCTGTTTTGGATTTAAAAGTAATAGCTTATGGCATTATGCATGTTTGAAGAAGAGCCAGCCTTTAGCTGCACTACAGCTTACAGTTCAGCAAGGGGTTTTGCTGGGCTGAAGCACTATTCCTAGCAGAGTCCAGAAATAGCTGGAAGTATTATGTTCATAAACACAAACATGTGGATCTCCGAATAAACCCATCACAAAAAGTCCAAAAGGTCATCATTACTAAATACCTCTGAGATATAAGTGGCAACTAAGTATTGGATCTTACTGTCTCACTAAAAAATTTTATTTAGGAAGAGTATGATGATTTGTTCATCTAATGCTAAGTATTCTTTTCAAAGAATGCTAAAGTGCAAGACCATAGGAACGGGAACTTGTGCAAAACCAACAAAGCTCCTGGAAACTTAAAAGATCAACCAAGTCCAGCAAAAGAATTAGAATTCTGTCAAAACATCTAGATACCTACTAAAGTGCTTGCAGAATACCCAAAACCCCAAACATTGACTTGAATTCAAAGTTAAATATGCTTTTCACTGTTTGTGTCCTTTTTGTGTTTGCTTTCTATTAAATATTCCAGAAAGATAAACTATTGGCAGGCATTGTCAAGGAAACACAAAATTGCAAGCAAATATTGGGCAATACTTGCAAAATATGTGTTTTGAATTTGCAGGTACCATTTCAGATACAACCACCTTTTACTAAGTAATATCCTCTTTCATTCAGTGAGTATCAACCATGAAGACCATGTGTCCCACTAACAGTGATGTTGTTTGAATCTCAACTTACACATTCCTAAAGCAAAGCAAAAATAACCCACAGAAGTCACTTGGTGAGTACTTTTAGGTAACAAATGAGGCCGAGGTAACAAATGAGGCCAAGGATATTACACATTAACTGTTCCATTCATGGTGGGACTGAAAAGTAAATGTCACCATCTAGAAGGAGTTCTATACAGTAAATTATTGTAGACCCTGTTAATGTTAAAAGATGATTTGATTAACCTTTTTATTCGACTCCAAAACTAGAAAAATGTACCGAAAGCCATAGGCAGATAAAGTTTAGGAAAGGGGAAGAAAGAAGGAAGGAAAGAAAAAGCTAATTAAAACACAACTTATTAAACTCTCTGGGACCGCTTCCTTAAGTGGAAGAACCTTTAAGTACTGATCCAAAATTAGTAGGAATGACCCCACAGATATATCTGCTTCAGCTTTGAGGGTCACATCCTGGCCAGCCTCAAGAACAGGTTCAGTGTTGTATGGACAAGCCTGGAAGAATAGTGTAGACACGGTCAAGATGTTTAGTATTCATTACAGGTACTTTCAAATGTACAAATAGTACTAGCTTAAATCTTAATGGGGTAACTGAAGAGTGAAGAAAGAGAAAAGATACTGGAATTAAGAAAGCAATAGCTAATAGATTGGTTAGGATAACAATTTATTAAATCAATGACTTAGAGGCAAGAGACTGAGGTATAACATTTATATAAAATAACAGGGGAAAATGCTCATGTAATTTGGATATGCACTTTCCTGTATGTAGTTCAAAAAAAGAGATAATGTCAAAGAATAAGACAAGATTTAATTAATCAGGAAATTAAGTAGAAAAATTACTTATGTAAGAGTTCATCTGTAAGAGTTGAGGAGATAAGCCAGGTAGGTCAAAAAGAGAAGTTATAAACTTCACCAAACTAACAAAAAATGCAAATTCAAATTCTTGCTTACAGTCTCTTGCCCACAGAGGTCAAGGACAACACTTTTGTTTCATGAGTTTTCAGGGAGAATGTTATATTGAGATTTGCCAGAAGCAGAAAAAGATCAAGATGTATGTTTTAATTTGACCTTTTATCACACTTCTAGATACTTTTTTTACTTCTTGCTTTTAGGTAAAGAAAAAAAATATTAAAAGATTAACATGACAGCTGATTAAATGGGGCCCAGTTCGTTCCATTCTCGGATTATTTTGAAGTCTTACTGAAACCGTTCCCTGTGAGGATCTAGAAGGAAAAATTTATCACTTCAGCCAATGTCAAGAATCGGACTACAATTCACCAGCATAACGGTCTATTGAACATGTTCAGTGACTGTAGCCCAGTCTCCAGGCAGGTTTTAGAGTGTAATTAGGCTTCTAACTATTGCCATTATGCAGCAAGATGAAGTTCAATGATTTTATGGGCACCATAAATACTAGGCTTTTATGTGACTTACCAGAAAAATATCATCAGTCTCCAAACGTAAATGTCACCTGTGGGTTACTAATTAAAGAGGTGAAATAATACAGCTCTACTTCAAGACTCTCTCTGATGTCAACCCTTCCCAAACATATGTGAACTAAAAATAGCTCATTCTGTTCCACTAACATTGCCAAGACAGAATATTGTCATTTCAATACATCCTAGTCACTAATATTCAGGTTTTGAATGCTATGGTTTATTACTTCTTAAAATAAGAAAAACAGAGAAGTATTTTACTCAGAAACACTACTTCTCCCACTTGTCAATATGCAATTAAAGTAAATGCTCTTTGCTTTTCTATGGTATATAGATGCTGATAAGCTTCTCTGGACAAAACCAGGCTTTGCAGCCTCAGGAATAAACTGAATCTTTCAAACAGCTGCACTGGAAACACTGCAACTTCACAGGAAAAGATATTTCCAGTTCTGTACTTTATGCCCAGCAGATGAACCATACTCCAGCCCTGCAAAGGCATGACCTTGCTTTCTTCTCAGCCCAATCTGGCACCTTTTTTGTGTTCCTCTCTATGAAAGGTCTTACCAGAGCTATGAAAACACAGGAAGCTGGTGGCCTGCCCTTTCATCTCTAGGTAGCCATTCAATGCCCTTTTAGCATATAGGACAAAATTTTAAAAAATAAATAAATAGAAAGTGACACCATCTGAAAGTTTTATATCTATGACCACTGTTGCATTGCCAAGTGCCTCCCACATGATATGTAAGACTAGATGCAGTAGCCTCAGAGGGTCTCTGGGAACAGCATGTCTTGCTGTTTTGGAGTCCAAAACTGTACTTGAAGTAGCTTTTTTGACTTGAGCTATTTTCCTAAAGTGTTTGTGCACTACTTTTCATCAGATGTGTTTAATACTGGTTTGTGTCTAATTTCTCCTTCTCTTTTGCTGTTGGTTGCCTAACTACCCACGATGAATATGAACTTCTGAGGGTTAAACTCTTCTCTCTTCTTTTGGTATGAATAGGCTTACTCTGCAACAGGAACTCTATACTGCAAAGGAGATTCAAGTTAAAGACTGGCATTCTTTTCCGGTATTATGAGACCTTAATAACATGTTTTAAGCAGCTATAAAAATAGAATACCTATTGATGTGTAAAGGTTTATTAAACAAAATCACTACCTATAGAGTACTCAATATGTACTTACATCGCTGTTTTCAACTTCTTTATCATTAATAACGAATCTGAAGGTAGAATCTGGTGA
Organism: Larus michahellis; assembly: GCF_964199755.1. Classification (NCBI taxonomy): domain Eukaryota; kingdom Metazoa; phylum Chordata; class Aves; order Charadriiformes; family Laridae; genus Larus; species Larus michahellis. Next base: position 108,670,233 of record NC_133898.1, read on the forward strand.
TAAGCTCTCAGCCTGAATCCAGAAACGGACTTCGCCTTTCTCAAGAACCTCATAAGCTAATTCTGATTTCAGAGGTATTGCTGCAGAAAGAAAAGCAATCAAAACTCAACAATGCATGAATCCTTGTGAGAAAAAAACTATTGTAGTAAAATATTAGTATCTCCCTATTATTTACTGAATGCTGGATATAGAATAGATTTTATGCAGAAGAAAGACATCTAATGCAGTCTTTGGCTGATTTTTAAAATAATTTCTCAAAGGAAGGAAAGAATTTACAGCTTTTCATTTGCACATTGTTTAACAAATTGACTATATAGCAACCTATAGTCTTTTGTCAAAGTTAAACTCAAAAGACTTTTAGGCAATGATGATTTTATTCAATGCAAACTAATTTTCTTCTAAATGAATGGAAAGATAAGGAAGCAAGTTGTTCCATGAAAAATGAATCTCCTGTTGTCTCAGGAAGAACCTTTTTGGAACGCCAGTCATTAGTATGTAATTCTATTTCTTCTAGAAATATCAAATAGATTCAGATCTTCAACTTACTTGGATTCTTTATTTCGTTGCTTAATGCCATCAAACGTTCAAACTCTGAAATTAAGAAAAATACTCATGTTTTAATTTGTTTTGAAAAAAAGTCAGAAAATGAGTGTCAAAGAAGGTACACATCACCATCAGCAGATAATCTCCTTAAGTTTTATATGGAAAATACCTCTCTTCAGAAAATTATGATTAAAAAATAAGATTTAATAAACTTAAAGTTCTGATTTAGCAAGTTCTTATTTCATGCATTTTCATGCACACTCCCTTATGCAAAAGAATCTAAACAAGGGACAAAACCTATTTTAAACTCTCTACAGGATTTAAAGGAAAGGTGTGAGACAGTAGCTTCTAAGCAGTGTATGAGGTTCCTTTATTTGCTGGCTTGCTTTCTGACACCGAAACAAGATTGATTGCAGGTTAGTCTGAAAAAGGTACAGAAAGTCCTATTTAATGCACAAAATCCTCATAAAGGCTGAGCAAGAGTCTAGAAATCACTTTGTTAAATTTTTTTGTTAGATTTGGAAGATGAACATTACTGTCAATTCCAAGTTTACAGATAATGTAAAGACCAGAGGAAATTAGCAAGTATTTATGACATGGTTGAAGATTTAGCAAAATTGCAGAATATTTTATAGCATTTGAGGAAGTAAGTCATCTGTGAAATAATGGTTTTCAGTGCCAAGATACAAAATCTGACGCTTGTACATGGATCTAGTGCAAATAAAATTGTAATTTTGAGTGATAGATATGACTAGGGAAGACATGGGCTAAGCGTAGGATGGGAAACGCTTTCAACGCTCTTCTACAAAAAAAACCTTGGAAGGTAGGACTGACGCTGACAAGACCTACAGACAGGTTTCAGTGATGCTTCAAAACTAAGACAAAGGGAAGTTCTCATGATCAAATGCATATCTGTCTTTTCCTACAGTATTCATCAGAAAATTAAAAATATTACAAGTTTAGCTTCCCTAGAAGAAGCAGATATTGGCAATGACTAAGAGTCCACATAAATGGTCCATACCCTGAAGAACCGTATTCTTTGTGGCTGCACATGGATTTGCTTCCAACACCTACTTTGAATGCAAGTTTTAACACAGTTTGCACCGTGATAAAAGTCCTGCCTACTATCAGACTCACACTCGGTCTCATCTCCTCTCCTTAAATGACTTGGAAAGAAGGTAAGTAGAGGGATTTTCATGATTAAGGAACTGTGCATAGTAATTACAGCCTGTGGACTGAAGCACTGAATTCATTTTTGTGCTATTTAAAAACAGCAAAGTGCCCCCCTTTGCCTTTCACCTCAGCACCTCTCAATGGTAAATCAAAGTCAGACTGAAGCAAATTCATCGCAACTCCAATGAAACAAAATAGCTACAATGAAATAAAGCAAAACTAATCTAAATTTAAGCCAAAGGATAATTTAACCTAATGTATTCACATCTTGTTAAAGCAACATCCTTTTTCTCATATTCTTCTCACTAATTCTCTGCATCTCAGTTATATGAAACTATATCTAGAGCCTCAAGGTCTGCCTCTATATTAGGCTCCTTGGTAAGCAGGGATCTGACAGTAACTTTACAGCTAACAGAAAACCAATTATTATAAGATATGAAAGATTATAAAATCAAAGAACAGCAAAAGTGACATACTAAAGAGAGTCACAAAACAGTGAAAAAAGCAACATTTTCAGACATTAAACTGAAAGCGTAACAGATATTTGCAAACAGTATTGTAGTCCCAGCATAAAGAAATCAATTCTTTACCTTTTTTTTCTAAAGAAAAAATTCTCTTAAGTTATCCCAACTTTCATTATTGTGATAATCAGAAAAATAAGTAACCACACAAAGCCTGTTGTGTGTTCTTTTTCGTTTTTCCTTAATGCATAGGAACGAATGTGGGAGTTGTGGGGGTCTTTTTTTTTCTTGGGCAATTTTTAGTGAAGTTGAGGTGATAAAATGACGAAAGACTTGAGAAGGCATCTTACCTTCATCATCCATAACGAAGCTGGATGAAACCCCATCTGTGTCACTAACTGAGATAGAATAAGTTCCCAAGTCTGATTTATCAGGATTTTTGAAGTACAGCTTAGAACTAAAATCATCAATACAGAAGGATATAATTAGTGAGGTTTCTCATGTTAACGAGATTTTTAACAGGACAAACTTCTAAAAATTTGATAGACTGGCATGACTTACTGATTTCCTTCTGTTTCAATCTTAAACTTATCAGAATCTTCGATGTCCTCATACGATTTACCCCATGCAAAATGCGATGCATCTGTAGCTTCTTTGCACTCAAAAGCCAGGTAAATATTGCCCTCATCATCCACACCTGAAACAATTTCTTTTGTTCCTGCAAAATAGGAATCAACTCACATGTCAAGGCTGCATTTTTCATTTGAGCTGCAATTCAGAAATTACTAAAGCAAGATTCTTACTCTACACACACACACACAAAAAAGGAATACTGAATAATAAATGCTTATTGAGAAACAAATCTATAGAATGAAACTGAATATGAGAAAATACGAACAGTTTAAGTAAATTAGTTTTATTATCACTCTTGAAGCTTTAATAAATTTGTTGTCATACTTCTTTTCACTCACAGCAAGTAGCAACTTTGTTTATGAGAATAAAAACTAAAATAACTGATTGTTAAATATTTCCTGCAGTAGGTAAAGCAAAAAGTCTTGACAGTACCTCTGTATCCACATGATTTTTTCTTGAAGTTTTAAGGCTAAGAGCTTCTTAACTCTTGGAATACTTACCTGTGCTACAATATCAAATCAGAGTGATTAAATTCACTTCTAAGTATTTCAGTATTTTAGAAGCAGAGGAGATAAAACAGTTCATTACCTGGCCGAGCCTCGACAAGCACCGGTTCAGTTATCTCAGATGACTTGCCTACCCCAGCATCATTCACTGCACGAACTTTGAAAACATAGGTATGACCCTCGTGTAAATCAGTGACCTTGAACAAGATAAAGAGCAAAGCCAATTTAAAAAAAAAAAAAGTAAACTCCTTTGTTTACTTATATGAAGATACTAGCAGAAGCTCAAGTTCAAATACACATCTTTGTTGTACTCAACCAGACGTTTTTAGAACTTGGCTTTAAATTAACACTAACTAAGGAAAATGTTACCTTAAAATAGCGCTTTGAAGTAGGTTTTTCATTAGCAGTGATCCAGTCTTCTGTATCTACTTCCTTATAGTCCACTAAATACCCTGTAATAGGGCTTTTGCCTTCATACACAGGAGCTTTCCACAGAAGAACCAGTGATGTATTTCTAACTTCACAAATTGTGAGATCATAGGCAGGACCTAAAATAATTTAAATATCGGAAGTCCATTTCAACAAAATAAAGTTTTGCAAACCGGCCCTGTAGAGATTGAAATGCACCACTTTCATTTTGTTTTGACTGTGTTTGCTTTCAAAAACCTCATCCTTTAAAATAAACCTGGTATATGTGGTATTCGGGTCATTTTCCCCTCATGGCTGTATACAGCAATAGTTGCTTTATGCAGTGACTGACATTAGTATTCTGTAGTATTCTGAAGCGTGCATTCTCAGCTAGATCTCAGTAAATCCATTCTAAAGGAAAGCTATTCATGTGGAAAATCCATGTAGTTTGAAATTTTCCAACAAGTAACAGAGGTTTCGTGTTATTTAATTCACCAGGCCCGCATCAAAGTTGCTTGGCTGAGCCTAACTCAGCTTCATAATTTAGCATCAGAATTTTTATTTTTTGTTGCTATAGATGAACCATGATCTTTCAGACTAATCTAAAACACACTGGCACCAGTGGATTTTGGATCAGGCTTCTTGTTCCCTGACAGAAGAATCTTTCATTGTGAAGTGGATAACCAAGCGGATAGCCAAGAAGAACTTCCCAAGAGGATATCTGTCAGGAGAACTATTTGTGCCAAAAAACAATGTTCTATGAATAAGTGAGAATTCATACCTTTGCAGCCGTCAGCTTATGTTCTCCCTACTGCACTTTCCTTCTCCTTCACTTAACTGTTCTGGTGCCACTCAGTTTACCTTGTAGCATTTATTTTTTACTACACTCTTTATATTTATTTATACCTAGACTATAAAGGCATAATCATATTGGTTTCCTACCATGGTGAAAACACAAATGATACAATACTGATATTCAGCCAAATAACGTAGCTGGAAGCTTGCTTCTTGTGCATTTAATTCAGAGTAAGGAAACCTGAAAGTACCTGAGTCTTAGGGATTTTCTCAGTGCGTCAGTTTGGCCCAATTCAAGATACAACTTTTCCCTGCAACACATATCACCATTTAAAACAAAGAAAAGTAGAAAAACCTTACAAATAAACCTGACTGATTGCCATTCCAGCCTACATGATGTTAATCAGTGATGAATGAACATGAAACTTGTGAAGGATGAGATTCACCAAATATGCAGCAAAAAACAGTAGAAACGTGTTTCACCATAGTGAATAAGCACATTTCAGAAAAGAAACATATAAGTACTTGTTGCAGATCTTATGAGGATGAATAGCAGATTTCTCATGGAAAGACTGCAATTTTCAAGGAGCCCAAAGCTTTCTCTCAGGGCTCTTTAAAAATCCCAACCTAGACATCTATATATCCACAGATAATTAAAATTCCACTGGCAGATGCACCTGCTAGAAATCTAGACAGTAGAAGAAAATGTGTAATGAAGTATGTTCTATTCTGAGGATTCTGAGACCACAGACATTTCATCTTTCTAAAGTCGTGTAAAATAATTCATTAGCTATCATTGCTAACTCACAGAGGCTCACAGAGATACCTAAGACTAGAGTTCTGCAGAAGGATAAAATAATTATGGGCTCTGGGCAAGGAATCCATCACTCACACTGGAAATCTTGCAAGGGGTTTTGGCCTTTCTAAGGAAACCTGCCTTCCATATCAAAAGGTGGAAGAATATTTCATTGACACTGGGAATATATTGCAGTCACATTACATTTGTCTTCAGTATCTTTAGTAAGACAGGAAAGAGGGTCAGCCTCTTTCTCCCAGTCTTAAATCTCAATTATTTCTTTTCATTATTGCTAAGCCATTGCTTAAAAACTTATTCTAAAAAAGACTTGTGAAATATTTTAACAGGTTTGGCGATTGGAGGGGATGAAGGGATCGTTTGTTTGTGGTGGGTTTTTTTAAGCAGCAAGAATGCAATACCCTGTTCAACTAGTTTCATAATGAGAACAATGTAATCAGCCAAGAAGTAGAAAGGTCAGGTTGTTCATTATGAAAATGGAAATTTCACTCTCTTCATTTCCTGAAAGTGCCTTTTATTTTATTTCTTTATATATCATTTTAAATGAAGGATAATCTTCACATGTTTACACACTAGGCTTGAAAACACTGTAGAGAGTATAAATCACAGATCCTTTGATTAAGGAAAATAGTTGTTCCACCAACGATGCATTTATACTAAATATTACAAAATGACAAGAAAATGTAATTAACATAAAGGGAGTTAAGGTCAGGAGATTAAACATTATGTTATTGACAGCTTTGCCATGTCATTGAATCAAGAAGCTAAGATTTATGAACTCAGAGGAATTTAGCTAGAAAGCATGGAGAACAACTCTGACAAACAGTTTTTCAGAAAAGAATCTGGGCATTAAAAAGAAGTAAACTTGGAACTTAGCATAACAGTGTAATATTTTTTTTAAAAAAGACAAATAGAAGGGTATTTGTAAGCAGGCAAATAATTGTAGGAGATGCGGAGTTACCATTTCTCTGCTCAGCATTGAAAAAACTTTATTTGAAATACTGTCCCCAGTTTGTGTGTTGCCATTCAAGACAGACATCAACCAACTATGAAAAATTCAAAGAATAGCAAAAAAAATGTTTATTTAGAGATAGGGAATACACGATCTATGGAGAAAGGTTGCTTGAACTGGCTTTTGTCAACTTGAGGGGAAAACAAGGGGTCTGATAAAGTCTTTGAACACATAGAAAAGCTGTTGCAAAGAGGAAAATAATAATCTCTTCTTTGTGTCTTTGGTGGATAGGATAAGAAGCAAACAGGCTTAAATTGCAGGAAGGAAGATTCAGGAATATTAGGAAAACTTTTAAACTGTAAGCATTGTAAGATTAGGAGTAGATTCCTATCCAAAGAAACTGGACTTTCTTACAGGTAGAAGTCTTAAAGGATGGATTAGACAAGCCTCTGTCAATGAGACAGGTATAGTTGATCCTGCATGTGGGCAAGCAGTTAAATTAGATGACATTGGAGAGTCTTTCCTAGTGAATGATTCCATGATCTTACTGAATTGTTTCTTGTTCCGGGCAATAATTACTTTTTATTTATAACGTAGAAAAGAAAACTGAAATTTTCTTGCCCTCTTATGCTAATTATACCTTTTTGAAGTCACTGAAAATTCTAATAGTTTTACAAAATCAGATTTAGGGGATGGATTATTCTTTTTCTTTACTGAGAAAATAACTGCGTGAACATTTAGGCACAAAACAGATGTCTATAGGTGTCAGACAGCTCCTGATGACATAAACAAGTATTAGAATGGATCCTGAACTGCATACCAAAATTCAATATCATAAATAGAATTTAACAACACAGCAGTATTTTACAACTTTTGGGGGAAAAAAAGGTAGAAATATATTAAAGTGATAGGTGCCTGTGTTTTCATTATGGGCTGTACTGTGACACCCTTTGTTTAGGCAAATCAGTATCAGACATCAGAAATAGCTTCAGCAAAAGTGTTGCTTGGTGTGAGTGAGGGTGTTATAAAACAAGCAGACGGGCCTTCAAAAACCCTTTCATAGATCATTTACAGAACTCGAGCATTACTGAGGGGCACCAATTCCCTACAAGTCTAACATTTAGGCACAAATTTATATGCTTACATGAGGTAGACTGAAGTTTAACTTTCTTTTGCAGGGGGTCCTGGATTCACAGTACTTCTTATTTGAAATTTTTGACAGAGTTAGCATTGCAATTAACAGTCTTCAGTTATGTCTACACTGCTAAACGACAGACAACGTAAACACAGGTTTGAGTGCTAGCACGCAGCCATTCCTACTGTGTTTTTATTTGCACATTTGTTCTAGCACCTGGCTAATAATTATCTCTCAGGTAACACCTAGGTACCATCCAGGGGAAACACATGAATAAGGGCACACTAGCTGAGACTGGGAGACTTAAGCTGCAAAGTGTGAGCTATGCTGTGCTACTTGTCTCTGCCAAGAAACAGGCCCCCGTCGTGTCTTATTTATGACCAAAACCCACAGTTTTGGAATCCGAAACTCCATGAATATTCTTAATAGACTGCAACAATGGTGCAGAGAAGCCTATATGTTGTACAGGTGGTGAGTGTGAAGTGGGGCTTGTAAGGCTGGGGGTGAAGAGCTGATAGAGACAAAAACACAGACTAAAGGCTGAAGACTTTCTGCTCTGAGCTGATGCAGGCAGTGAAAGGAGGAGGCACTCAGCAAGCTAGGTACAGGCCACCCACTTCCCAGGACATTCAGTGTCACTGGTGGGGATGTGGAGGTAGCTTTTAACAGGAGATCTGGGAAGCAATGGGAGTCTCAACCGGTAATATGGCATAAATTAACCAAAAGACATCCAGCAGAGTTTGACTGGAACATTGCACTGACTGTGCTTTAAGGAGTTTATACTGAATTGAAATTCATGAGGAAGTAATAGACTTACCAGGTTCTGGCATAGTCCAGGCTTTACACTTGAAATGCTCACTGGGATCTGAAGGCTGACCTATTCCAACCAGATTTGCAGCAGCAACTTTGAATTCATAGAAGGCATCTTCTGTCAAATCCTCTACCTTTTTTTGAGAAAATAATTCAATATATCAAAAGCCATGATTTATATGCTTTTAATGAATTAAATACTTAAAAATAAGCATTCTGATCTTGATTAATTAATTATTAGGCCTTAATGCTGTGCTGTAGTACTGGAAGGATCGAATTTGAAGATTTTACTCTTAAACCAAACACACTGATTGTACTTCCATGTTTCAGCCACATCCTCCTAGGAATAACAGCACCCTATATATTGGCTTGAGATGCTGTAAAAGGTTAGAGCAGAGGCCCAGGGAACCCACTCAGTGAATGAGCACTAGCAGATACTTACAGGTGAGTGTTCTAACATGAAATACCTTCTTGCATTGCTTACGAATAGCTATTCATAAGCCGTTCACTTAAGCAAGAGTTCGAATGGTGTTTCCCCTGAAGAGGTCATAGTGCACTGACCAGGAAAGAAGGGAAAACAACAGGAAACTAAAGGAAATTCCAATCTAATTAGTTTCAGAGTGTGCTGGTATAGCTCTGGGAAAGGTTCTCCCGGTAATTTTTCCTGGCCTGTATGCTTCTTTCTCATAATATTACCTACCATTACAAAGTGAGGAAGTAGGCACTGGAAATGGAATGACCAGAATCCGTGCTGTACCTCTGCAGAAGTCCCTGGTAGATGAACCCTGACTTATTTAATGAGTCCATCACCGCGTGACTATCTCAGATTTTGAGGTCAAGGTAGACCAGCTATAAGATATGAGCTTCTTGACAACCTAAGCGCCTCACGGTAGCAGCCCTCTTCCATTCTTCCTCTTCCAAACCACCTAAATACAATTAACAAGTCTTCTACACCTCAGTCCTCTGAATAATTTTCCCAAAGTTATTTTTAATCATATGTCTCAAGAGAAAAAGGCAGCTGACGGTAGTATGCTAGTGGAGACAGTGATCAGTTTGAGATACTCATGAATAAATAAACTATAACTATATTCTCCGGGAAAATGTGAGATAAAAAAAGATTTTGGTGTGATTTTTTTAATGGTAACAAACATATGATGAGATGGTAACAAACATGTGATGGAGTAGCATCAAATACAAGATCAAAGTAAGCAAGGTAAGTTAGGAAAAGTCAGGCACTAACACAATTTAGGTGGAATTTCCTGAAGATAGAGAGCTATATAGGGTGATTCACAAGAAAGAATAACAGCTCAGCCTGTAAAATTGGTTTTGAAATCCCAGGTTATTAAGGGAAAGAATATTTGTGGAGCTCCCATAGAATTATTTAATCAGAGAGGATTAAACCTTCGCTGATTTCCCACTGCTGTACTGTATATCTCAGGCCTTTCTGCTTGCAGTATGTCATCAAATATTCTGTGCTACTAAAAGCTGTCTTGCTTTTATTTCCCATCAGTATTTCAGATTCCAGTCATTCAAACTGATGTATGAAGATGCACCTTCAGGCATAAATACGGTTACTGGCAGGACTGAGACTTAAATATCCAATTAATTAAACTCTGAATGATTTCCCCTAATTTACATTGCTCATTTGTTTACAAATGCATGAAAAAATGAAAATATCTGTAAAGCATTGCTTAGTATTGCCCTTCCATGCCTATCTTACCCGCCCTTTTTTATTTCTTAACATCCATGCTCCATCTGCTGTGTCAGAGATGCCAGTTATAAACTCACTCACAAGGATACATAAACCTGAGTGTTATTGGCTGCCTTCTGTGCACGACACGTTCTCCCTGAGCTCATCTGCAGCATTATTTTCTACTTTAGTGTCAAATATCTGCTAATGACTTACTTCTGCCCTGAAGTTTATAGGAAAGTTGCTGACCTGCAGAAACCATTTTAAGTATTTGGGAATAAAATCTGACTGTTTAACTTAATTTAACAAGTGTCAGATTGATTAATTACTTGCTGTATCTTGTCTTCCTAACCTTTCCTCATGGAAGTTCACATCAAAATTTTCTTCTTTTAAGATACATTGAATACATTGTAAGCACAACCAGACACAATTTATTTCAAAACTAGAACTGTCACTCTGATACCCTGGAAAGGAGGTGATGAGGCATAATGCTAGGTTTATTAATATACTTCCCTTTCCAGCTGAAAGCAGATTTTGAGAGTAAGAACAGGGACAGTTACATTTGTTCTCAGCTCATCTCCATTTCATTTACAAGTCTCCAGTTCTACAGACAGCACGGTCATCTGTCCTGCTAAATGCTCCCATCCTTTCCCTGCATGTTATTACGGTGGTGATACATATAGTGCTCATTAATGAATATAGTTTATGAAGCATTTTATAGCTCATCTTGTTCTTTGTGAAAAATGTGTTTCACAACTTTTTATTCAAAAGTTTCCTCATCTGAATGGCGTTATTGGTCTTAGAAATTCATAGCAGAGAATGGCACTGATTATCTACCCCAGTTTTTAGACTTGTTGCACTCCAAAATACACAATGGCAGGGCTTATTTTTGTTGTACTAAGTATTTAAAAAATTTCTCTACAAGGAAGTAGAACTCTGCCAAAAACAGAGAAATACTGCAAGTCAACTACAGAAAGATAAGGATTAAAAAGTACCAACCGTATAAATCGTCTGCGTAATAAGGGAAGAATTGACTTCATTCCAGTTTTGATGGTTAGCTTCCCGTTTATCCAGATAATAACCAAGGATTGGTGAACCTCCACTGAACCTTGGTGCCTTCCAGCCAAGGGTCATTGAATGACCATCACAGTTCAGAAGTGTGATACCATGAGGATATGATGGACAAGCTATAAGGAAATAAGCATCCTGAGAGTTAGAACGGAGTCTAAAACACTGCAGTGTACAAGCTGTTTAGCTTTTTTTGTATTGCTTTTGTTTTCTGCAGCTGACTGCTACCAGTTGCATATCAGTAACAAAGTAGTTATAAACTGCTAATCAACGTTAATTTTATCTCCAAACATAAACTTGGAAGCTTTTGAAACATCTGCCTAATGTGCTGCCATCTCAGGAAGTAGCAAGAAGGAACAGATGATCTTCAGTATGGAAATGCTAATGCCAGCAAAATTGTCTCCAGACCAAATATTAAGCTAGAAAATTGAAATGGATCAGATTTTTTCCTGCTAAGAACCAAATAAGCTGCTCAAGTAGTTTCGGAATACAGTAAGAATCACCCAATAAGAAAAATAAAATAAAATAAAATAAAATAAAATAAAATAAAATAAAATAAAATAAAATAAAATAAAATAAAATAAAATAAAATAAAATAAAATAAAATAAAATAAAATAAAATAAAATAAAATAAAATAAAAGAAGGCTAGGAACTTGAATGAAATGAAGTCATATGACTTTCTGATCTATGGCCTTCATGGCTTTGCCCTCCTATCCCCATATTCTATGCCTGCTTCAGACTGAGAGGGCTTCCTGCCCTGTAAGGAAAATCTTTAGATGTTCACTAGCTATGTTGAGCTAGAGAAGACATTTCCTTCATGAGTTTACCTGTGTGAGTTTACTACCATCTGTAGCAAAAGCAGAAATGTCACCCAGGCATCTTCCTAGAGATGAAGAAAACTGTTTTCCTGAGCTTTTTACACCCCTACTACTAGCAAACACCATTTCTAGCAAACACTCTTTTGTATTTGCCATCCATGTATGGTAGTTTGCCCAAAAATATTCCTCTCTTGACACTGTTGTGCTGCAGCCAATGTAGGTTAAGCTTCTGTCCCTAAAGCTCATCTGATATTTTCAGATGAATTACCAGTATAACTTGAGAGGATATGACTTACCTTATTCAGAAGAGAATGTGTTAGCAGAGGCCCTGATCTTGTAGGTTTACTAGTGATCATCATGAAAACAGACAGTGACCAGCAGAATTGGCCTTTTGTTCTGTGGTGTTATACTCAGAGAGCATAAAACATGGCCTTTGCAATTATTACCACTTCTTGGTAAATAAGACCGACAATAGCAAATTCTTGTAAATGCCCTTAAAATAATACTGCAGAAAGATTCTGTCCATGCTAATGTAAGTTACTTATAAACAGTCCTGTCAAATTCCTGTTAAGGTTACTGAAATGGATAATCCACATCCCATAAGTGTGTGTCAGACCCATGTGCTCTGTGTTTGGTGACATAAACCATGCAACCCTCATCTTCAAACACACAGTGATAAAATAAAAGGTGCAAGTGCATTTACAACACAGGGGTGACAGATGTGAAAGTGTTTGTGCATCACCTACCCATATGAGACACGCTCTGTCCTAAAAAAATCAAATAGAGTAAGTTTATCAGTAACATCTCATCCAAATTTATCTTCCAATAGCCATTCTGAATCATAAATCTTTTAGAGGATTATTTCTGACAAGTATGCCTCTTGATCTTCCTCTCCAAGAGGTGGAGGGCCATTCAGGTGGGGGAAAGGTGTTCTATTTTAATTTTTTCAGTATGAAACTGAAACTGTGCAGAAATTAAAATTGGACCATAGTAGCTCAGATATGCGTACTTTTTGTTCTAAATAATTATCCAGCAAAACGTACCTTTATAGCAAATGAGACCAAGGAGTTGATTGCTGAAAATATGTAACTCATTCAAGAAACAAGAAGCAGAGTTGCATAGAATCATACTCACTAAGGGCCGCCTGTACTGTTATAGCCTCCGACTCCTGTGAGTTTTCACTGAATCCTACCGCATTCACAGCTTTCACACGGAAGACATACTGCTCTCCAGTTTCCAAACCATGAACAACAAACCTGGGTTAAATAAAAATAGCATCACGTATTAGTATACATTTTACAGGAACCATTCTGTGCTGTAAACTGAAATCTCGGCAACAATAAGAAAGCTCAGCTTCACAATGGAAAATATTTCCAAGAGGGAAACCATAACACAATGACGTGATGCAGCAGAATATAATTGGAGGGGACACTGGAACAAAAGTGACAGTACTCATTAAATTGCTAGTGCTGATCTACCAGGTAAAGTCAGATAAACTATAATATGTTCCCTCTGAACTTTGGCTTGATAAATTCTAATCTATTCTGGGAAAGGACTATATTTTTCACTGTTTTTTCATAGTCATTATCAAAAATAGCTTTCAGTTTTGATCTGAGGTTCTAGGTAATTATTGTAGCAGATAGTATAGTCTGAACTATCCTATTGTAGGGTATGTTCACATATGAACAAACGAAATGTTTTTCTTATTTTTGTTCTGTCTCAATCCCTTTGACTAAGAATTAGTCTCTACTTTTTCTTTGATCAAATTCCTTGATTACTTGATCAAAGGATTCAAGAGAATACAATGTCACTCAAAATTAATTAATAACTGACAAAATACACTAAACAATATAATGTGTTTGTTATATGCCCATAAAAAAATATAAATTACACATCTAAACTTTGCATTTGGTGAGTGATTCCAATAAAAGTAAGCATGATTGATTGTCACAAAGGAAATTACCCGAAGAATCTCATAATGAAGTGTGATATTTTCAGGAGGGAGTAAGAAAGCATCAGAAATAGGCAAGGTTAGTGGGATGAGTAGAAGCAGGAGCTTCTGTCCTTTACCCACAGCTGTAACAGGCCCTGCTGTTTCTGGGATGGGACGCTTGTATTTCCTGCACAGCAGTGTCAGCAGCGGAAGCACTTTCCCTACCATGTTTGTAGCAGGTAAGTAAGTCCTGCCTTTTTGCCCTGATGTCCATGGACTATGGGCTCCAGGAGGAAACACTCTGGAAAGCTTTTGACTTCCCTCTCTTTTCCATAATCTTCCTCACGTGCATCAGGTCTGTTTACCCCATAGCATAATTCAGACTTTAAGAAAGGCATCTATTTTATGCTTATTCATGTCCATGACATACAGAACCATGTCTCTAGAACCTGTTTTTGTAACTCAAAATGGAATAGACAGAAGATGCTGCTCTTTGGAGGAAAAAAAAAAAGGACAAGGGGAGAAAGTCTGCCCTGCAGTCTGAAAAGCTTCACTCTGAGAGGCTGCAGACTGTTCATCACGTTCACTCAACTTTCACCTTCCATGAAAACACCATTGCTTAGCATGTAAACTGGCTTAAAACTATCCTTACAGTTTTCAAACCTCCCCCAAAATACAGAAGTATTGTCAATACCTGTTATATTTAATAGGTTTATGGTTACTAGGTTCCCAGCGATTTGATCCCACCACAGAATAGTCAATGTAGTAGCCATACAAGTCCTCTTCATGTTTTGGTTTATCCCATTGAACTACAACTGATGTTTTTGTATTCCTTGTGGCCACTACTCGACCAGGTGCAGACGGGGCAACTAAGAAAAAGAGAGAAAACATGTACTAATATGAAATACATAAAAATAAAAGTACATTGAGGTAAATGCAACACTGTATGCTCTTATCTTATTTAATGAATACAGCTATGACTTGTTTTATTACCATGTTAATATTACTATATGATATTTATTCTACTATATTTGTTTCACTTGCCTGGATACCTCTATATATGTATGTATAAATATATTTATTTTTATATTTCTTTACTTAGAGTAAACTTACTCTACGCTATGAGGCTCCCTACCTGTCTGATTTTATATAGGATTTCTGAGTGAGTTATGAGAGAACATATTTTCAAATATCAGTGTGGATAAAGGCATACAGGTATGAAAATGTTCTCTCTCAAAAGTTCTCTCTCAAATGTGCTGGAACATGTCCAGAGAAGGGCTACAAGGATGATCAGATGGCTGGAGCACCCCTCCTATGAGGACAGACTGAGAGAGCTGGGGTTGTTCAGTCTGGAGAAAAGAAGGCTCCGAGGAGACCTCATAGTGGCCTACCAGTATCTTAAGGGAGCCTACGAGAAAGCTGGTGAGGGACTTTTTAGAATGTCGGGTAATAGTAAGACTAGAGGGAATGGATTAAATCTAGAGATGGGATGATTCAGATTGGACGTTAGGAAGAAGTACTTCACCATGAGGTTGGTGAGACACTGGAACAAGTTGCCCAGAGAGGTGGTGGAAGCCCCATCCCTGGACGTTTTTAAGGCCAGGCTGGACGGGACTCTGAGCAACCTGATCTAGTGGGAGGTGTCCCTGCCCACAGCAGGGGATTTGGAACTAGATGATCTTTAAGGTCCCTTCCAACCTTAACGATTCTATGATTCTATGAAATAAGAAGCTTATGTATAAACCCTGTAGCACTACTGGATCAGTAAGAAATGTACATAAACTGTAAAGGTATAATACTGTAAGAGTTAAGAAATGTTACCAGTCAACTAATGACAAGAAAAGGCCAGCTTTTCAGGACAACTTTAAGCATATGTTTGGATGCTAAGTGTTTAGCTAAACAGCTAAATGTATTTCACGGAAGCATAGAAATGGTGATTGGAAAGGATCTCTGAGGATCATCTAGTCCAACCTGTCACTCCGAGTGGGATTATTACCAACACCAAACTGGATTGTCAGTCACGGGTTTGTCCGAGTCTTGAAAACTTGGAGATTTCACAACTTCCCTGCACAACCTATTCCAGCATTGAACTGTTGCACCTTTTTCACTAAGAGCCTAATGTCTAAACTGAATCTTCTAAACTACAATTTGTGGCTGTTGCCTCTTTTTTTGTCATCTGGCATTGCTGAGAACAGTTCGGCACCATCATCTTTCTAAATCATCAGACGAAACAAGCCCAGCTATCTCCACCTCTCTTCACAGGTCACAGCCTCTAGGCTTCTGGACATCTTGGTTGCCATCCAGTGGACTTCTCCAGTTTCTCTACATCCATCCTTCTAAACTAAGGGAGACAGAACTGGAAGCAGTATTCTGGGATTAACATTGGCAGCACCAAGCAGAAGTGGATAAATCTTCCTTCAATCTGTTGACTACAGTTCTCTCAATGTAGGATAGTACACAGTTCACTTTACATGCAACTGAAGTTCACTGTTGGTTTACATTGATCTGAACACCTTGAATATGCATAAATAGAACAAGAAACTTCAAGAACTAAGTAGCAAAAAATAACCTTATATTGTAAGGGCCAACACACAATCTGTACACTATAAAAATCTGTATCTGAGCTTTCATAACATAAGGAACTGAGGCAGTGTCTCAGCCTTTCATGATAGTTTGAGGCATCCAGCACTTGCCTATTGAAGACATTTTAATTTCCTCAGACTGATATATTTCAGAGAACCACAAGCAGCATGAAACAAATGAAAAGCAATATTTCTTTCATTTAGTCTTTCTATCTGAAAATAAAAATAATAATTACACAGTATTGTACTTTATGCAGTAAGTCTGTAAGATCAAATGGGTTCACTTTGAGATACAGGTAGCTACATTTAGGACTTTATGTGTAAGTGTCTACAAGCACACATTCTTAAGCTCCCATTATAGTCAAAGACCTAGAGCTTAATTCATCTACTCAAACAAATTGATTTAGTGCCATTTTAGAGCATCTGAGAATTCTTCATGGAGCTGGCAGATACGACTCAGGAGATACTGAATACATACAACTCTGTGAAATGGCAAACGGAAAGCATTTCAAAAGGTAATATATGTCTGTTTGGCCAATTAAACCAAGCCTCTGATCAGTGGTTGGTAAAGTCCTGAAAATGATTCATCTCACCCCAATTAGACACTCAATAGCTGGATGCCATGGGGCAACTTATGGCAATATCAGCCAACTTATCCTCCAGGCTCTAATTGCCAGAGTGAGAGCAGAGACATCTAGAGCTCCCACAGATGTCTACACGGAAACACCTAAATTTAGTTGTTAATCTCAAACTGAATACTGTTTTACCACTCAATTCAATTGCATACTAGGTGTTGTTTTGGATGGCTTAGGATACACCATCTCTCCTCTAGTTTCTGCTGAAGAGAGAAAGCTACCCATAATTCCTGTGCAATGTTTGCCAGCCCCATGAAGCTGTTTTAGCTACCCTCAGGAATGTCAAATGATGCTATGTGCAGACAACTAAAAGGAGCCATGTGTGTGTGATGTATTTTAGCTCAGGTGGTAAGCACCATCTCTGAAAACACTCATGCAGTTTCTCTTTAAAATAGCATCTTCTGCTTTCTGCTTCCAACTATAGTTATGATTTATTCCAAACATCTTGCATTAACCCCTAAGGGATAGCCTATTTTCTGTAGTAAGTGAAATAAATACAGTATTTTTCTCCCCTACCTTGGGGAATTTTGAGTGGTTTAAATAATTTACATGTATTAATGAGACATCAAATCAAGAATACATAAAAGCAAAAGATGTTTTTATTTCATCATGTATAGATGCAGATCAAGCTAAAGGTGATGGATTATATATTTTAAATTATGGTAAACATTAAGAAGGATATATATATCAACATTTAGTGAATTATGGTATATCAGATACTGTTAATATTTCTAATATTTCTAGCAATTGTACTAGTAAGATATGTGCTGTTAAGGTGACAACTTTCAATACATGGGGCTGTTACGCGTGACCTTTACAAAACTGCAAAAGCAAACCAAATATTTGAGCAACAAGATGAATAATCGCTCCCTAAATTTCCCCTTGTGTTTTTGAATGTAGCCCCAAGATAAATACTTAATTTTCATTTGGAAAGTTACCACTGAATATGTAGATATATCTTCCCCTATCCCTGCAATCTGCTCATCTGCATGCCACAGGAAATCTGCACCAGCAGTAATTTGCTACTTGGAACACTAAGAAAGAAATGAAAGGCTACCTTATCTAGCTGAAACTGTAGGGAATTAGGTAGTATATAATTACCTGAGCCAGACAATATAATTATCCAAGTTAGCGATTAACATGTATTATCTTATTTTTTGACAGGTCACATTAATAGAGCACTCTGAAGAACGAATAACTAAACTTAATTTAACTTTTTAACAATTGTTGGTCTCAGCAAGGAGACTTGTGATCATTAGGAAAATTTCGGAATGTTTCTAAAATTTAGCATCTTGGACTTTTTAAAATCCTTCACAGTATTGAACACAAATCAATTTGATTACTATTATTGTAATTATATTAATTAATAATAATGAGAGTTGTCTATTCCATTTTGTAAAATATTGATTGTATTTAATATTAATGCCTTACAATTAAAGCCTTACCAATGGTATCTTGTGGCTGAATAGGTTCTGTGATTTCAGATGGGTCGCTGATGCCATGCTTGTTTGCTGACAAGACTCGGAAAACATATGATTTTCCTTCTGCAAGGTCAAACACTGCGTAGCGAGGAGATTTTACTGCAACCTGTGCATTGACTCTTTGCCAGCTTCCACTGCCAACCATGGACTAAAAAATAAAAAAAAAAAAAGTGAATCATTTCCGTGAACTGTCAAAAAAAGAACATATTGCTGTATTGCATCCTGCATGAATTTATTTAAGAGCTAAAGGAGAAGGATCATTCTCAAATGCCTTACTTTAACATATGCAAATTCTCATAGCTTATGCATTCAATTACTCTACAAAAAGGTCTGAATACCTCACTGTCTCCCTGCCTGTCTAGGCTTCAATATATACACACTTGTACATACAGCTGGCCTTCAGGTAGGGCCATGACTGTCAGCTCTGACTGCTCCCAGAAGAATTACTCTCATGTCCTGCAAAACTCACTTGAACACCCAAAGGTTCGGTATAAAGCAAGCAAGTCCTAATCCAAATTCTGCAGAAAGGGAGGGAGGGGAATGTTACTTTATTCATCACTATATCTTTATGTATTCTGTTGGGTAAGGTCACGTCCTAAAAGCATTCATCAAATGAAATAATTACTTTTGAATATTCTCAATGCGGAAGCTGAGCTAATCACCATCACAACTGCACATGGAAGACAGCCAGCAAACCAGCACTCGGAGAGAAGTCTGCTGTCCATTACGTTCCACAGATAAACTGTTGACCCAAAACAAAAATTAGTCATGGAGTCTTTCAGCAATTTTAGTAAAACCCAAGTGCCCAGTAAATGGCTTAAATAAAATTTCCTTCAAGCACAGAAAGGTGCATACAAACTAAATGTTTATAAAATTTTGGAACAGAGAGTCTGTGAGCTTCCTAGAGGAGGAACAATGTTTCATGAGTGCTTGGAAACTACCCTGTATATATTGAGGCTAAATCATAAAAAGATAAGCTGAAGCCCACGTATCAAAATCTTTTTCATAGATACTGAACCCACCTAGTGTTCTCAGAAAAAAAAATATCCATTTTCTTCATAAGAAAAAGATAGAAAATATGAAATAAACTGTATTTTGACATATATTTTTCCTTTCTGCATGAAAAACATTAATAGTTGCATTTCTTTTTCACAGAGGAAAGAATCAACATCACATTTTATTTTGTAGTTTGATTTGATTTATCTGTTTTTGAGGGAATATGCCGCACAGAGAACTTGCTTCCATTTTGTGGTTCTTGAAGCCTTTAAAAATTCATTTTTATTCTTCAGGACTGAGACTACTTTATTTGAGATAAATTGATTAGAAATTGTGCTTTCCTAACCTAGCAGATGAAGATGGAAAGCAAAAAAACAAACATTCACCTACAAACTGACTGGGCTATTCATACATATAAGTTATTTATATGTAAAAAAGATTTTAGATGCAGGTATTCATTAGTATAATGAACACTTTTTTCTAATAGTAGCTGTTTAGTCCTCATTCTCACTTTCCCTCAGTAAGTTTGGCATTTAATTAAGACTTTTTTGTTCATCATTGTCTTTGCTCTACTCTGTTTCTGGAGCTATATAAAGCTATTTCTGTAAAACATGCAGATACATATATTTTACGATTCAAACTTAGAAAGAAATTCAACTAACCAGGTGTAGGTGTCCACTCAATAGACATCTACATCTGAGCTTTTTACCTGGCCTATTTCTGCATATTCTGGAAACAACTAGGTATTTTCATGCCAAGAGCTGGTTGAAAATCCTTAAGTCAGTATGCTTGAAATGTGTAGGTAAGAGCAGGTGTATAAAACTGGGAATAATTACAGGGAAGACATGATATTGTATTGCATAGAAAGAAAACGAGATACTTATTTCCACGGAAATTTTCATTACTTTTCTTGAATGTGAAAGGCAGAGTGGGAGAAAACATGGACATGCTTGCTGAAAAAATTAACTAGTGACTGGAATTCCCTTTACACCTATTGTTTCAACATCCAGTAGGTAATGGATGATAATGGATGTAGACATGGGCTGTAAAGGGCTTTTGAAGTGGAGATTTTGATGTGACTAAGAAGGAAAAGACAAGATGAAGGCTGCAAAAAGAAAAGTGATGCGACCAGAATGATTTGCTGTGAAATGAACTTTGGAGGAATGGGCTGAACAGATGTGAAAAGCGAAAAAAAATGCATGAAAAGGGCCTGAGAAAAAGGGCTGTCCCAATATTCAAGATGCAAATTGAATGTGTGGCAGCTTTATGGATAGTTTTAGTGTTTGTGGAACATGAAGAGGGCGCATATGCCGGAGGCGTAATTCATAAAAACTAAGTATAGCTTGGCATGTAAGAGTTTTAGAGGTCAGTTATGACGCCCAATTTACCTATGGAAGTAATGGGGAAACTTTGTAGCAAAGAGGAAAGACTTTGATCTCTGCCTGTAATCCAACATACCTAATTTAGACACCTGGCTCGGGGACAGATGTATCCACATTTTAGTAGCCTAGGTGGGAGAAGAACAAACCTCCCCTGCTGTGATCACAGAAGTCCCATGTCCAGTCAAAGGGAAGAGGAAGGCAGCCATGAAGACTACCAGGGAGCAGTGAACCTGAGACAGACACCTGCCTCTCTCTTGACCTTACAGGGGATAAATTGGAAATGTCAGGGTATAGCAAAGGGTGCCGTAAGCCTGCAAGAAGGAAAGTGAGGAGCAAATTATGAGTCACTGTTTATTCCTTGCTCTATCACAGCACTACCAGAAGATTCCCTTTAGTACGGTTAGACTGCAAACTTCCAGTCTCGTCCGTAGGATAAGAAAGCCTAAAATGTTTCTTTTCCATTAAACTGCTACCTGAAATATGTAGTTTGTTCTCACTTTAGACAGCAGTAAGCAAACAGCACAGGGACATCCTTTTCCCCGGACCTTGAATTTCAAAGCTCATTAAATCATGTAATAAGACATTTGATTGTCCATGCTTTTCTAACATCCCATTACGAAATCCTGTGAGATCTCCAAAAGCGTTAGTTTTATTGTTCATGCTGCAGTTCTAAAAATTAGTTGAATGTAATTGCACACAGGAATGAAATGCCCTACAGCCAAATGCCACTGTACGGTACAGTACCTTCTCAATGAAATACGTCAGTGGCTCCCTGCCACGGGGAACAGGTGGATCCCAGCTGATTACAACATATGTTTTGCTGATTTCTGAAGCATGTACATTGGTGGGAGGGTTTGGAATCTGTATATCGCCTGGAAGAGTAATAAACGTAGCGAGTGTTAAACAGCAGATTAACCCCTGGGTCAGTACTCATGCTACAGCTCATCTTTCTGCACTCCCACCCTGCAGTGCAATGCTCAGCTATTAGGGGCTGCGATATCATCTGTGCAGTCCGCTTGCACACTTCGATTAAATTTTGAGAAATAAAACATCGGTATTAAAAGCTAGTTATTTACTTTTTCAGGAAAAAAATATGCCCCCTGAAAACCTGTGCATTTGTCACACTTTTTTTCTTTGATCACATTTGAATTACTTCTATCTACTGGGCAGAATGCCTTGGAAAAAAACTACTTGCTATATGCAAACAAGAGATATTTTTTGATCAAAGACAGAACTCTAAAGTGTTATTGCAAGAAATTAGACTAGAAGAAGATATCTGGAAGGGAAATACAGTAAGGAGAAAAGCAGCTTAGAACACAGTGGAAAGCAGAAAAAGAAACAGAACCTATTAGCAATGTACCCTGTAACATGATGGTATTAACAGCTGTATAGTTTAATGCAGTTCTAAAAACTGTGGATCAGAGACATAAAAATACGTCACCAGCCCTCTGGTGACCCCATCAGTTGGAGTGGCCTGGTCAAGCCCTTCTCCCCACTCACCCTGCAGGAATGTGAGGTAGGACCCACCTACCCTGGGCCAGCGGGAGGAATTCAGCCTGGCCTTTTGTGGTCATTCTCACCCACTGCAGTGTGAGAAGGAGGTGGGTTCACTATCCAAGGAATTACATCGGTGTAAAACAGCACGAGATAGGAAAGGCTCGGACCTATGATGGACCTCTTCAGGTATAGCTACACAGCTCTGAAGAAGCTTCCTCTTGGTAAAGGATCAGAAATAGTAACTCAGCAGACATCTACAAATATTTTATTTTTATGGCTTGCAATAGAGAAATTAAAAAGTTTTATTCTTTTAAGGTACATTTTGCCACTTCTCAGGCTAGCAAGGATCATATATCTCCTAAATGCTCAGGATATGTCATTAAAAAAGAGAAAAATGTTTCAACAATAACCTCTAAATCATGGTAATGTTGTTTTAACAGTTTATAAACATCTGTAGAACCGACCAGGCTTGAAATGTACACTGAAATTATTTCATTCTGCATATTTCCCCAAACAAAATCAGACTTTTTTTAGAGTAAACTGACATATCCAAAGAAAATTTATTTTCTCTCAATGCTTTCTATATTTGATTTCCTACAAATAATTTTTTTCTTTAGGAAAGGCACATGGATCAGCTGAGGTTAGACAAAATTGCTGACATACAGTCAATAAATTACAATAATCTTTCACAGCATAAAGTCAAAAGGTTTCCAGTTGGTTTCACATAACTAGATCTTAACATGTTTTCTTACATCCTTGAAAACTCCAAAGCTGACATAATTTGTAATGATATAACATGATGGCACAGCCTGCTCTCTCAGAATGGAAGGTCAACCAGCACTAAAAAGGAAATCCATTTGTGATCTATGAGATCACTTTTTCAGAAATGGTATCCAATCTTGCAGATGGAAGTAATGACCTATATAAAAAATGGCGTCTGGATATCCATACTCCTTTATTAAGTATGCGCATTAATGTAACAGGAATCTAAATATCATTATTCATGTTTATGCCAGCGTGGACATTTAATGCCTCTGATCATTCTCAGGCAGTCCTGAGAGCAGGAGTACATTCTGTGAAGCCAAACAAGACAAATACATTCTGATCCCATAATGTGATTCTGATCCTATAATACCCACATCAATTCATTTAGGGTACCATTGTGAAAATTGAGAAGCTTCATCTGTCCTGCACATGCAACTGGGAAACCATGTAATGTCCGATTCTCCTTCAAACTACACCTGTTCTCAGGTGATTCCTCTTTTACTATGTTATTGTTGGAGTTACAGCTTCATAACCTTTGTGGAAGAGAGTAGACAGACCGGTTTTTTTACTACTGAGCCATTATAGTTAACATTTTTGACAGTTTAAGTGAAAGGAAGATCATCATCCAAGCCTAAAAAAATAATCACCACGTATAGAAATAACCAAAGACAGAAGAAATTCAGGCTTTAATCTCAAAATTTGGCAGTGATCTCTCCAGTTGTCCTGAGGAAAAACAATATTTAGTGTATAACCTTAACCTTAAGAACAACCTCCCTATTCAGGTAGATATATTAATTAAAGAATTGGGATGGATTGCATCAATTTTATGAAAATGGGAATAACTTGCTCAGATCATCAAATTCAGTCTAAAAAAAACCTATTTTTATCTCCCAGAAGGACAGGAGGAAGGGAAATGTGGGCAATCAAATGCAATGTTCAGCTCTTTAAACTCAGCTTAGCACTAGCCAAAGCAAAAAGGTGAAGAGATGCTGTCAGCGCATAATGAAAGCAGTGCTGTTGAGAGTGTGATATTCTCTGTCCTTTTAGACCTCCCCTTTCACTTGTGTGCTCTCAGCCTTGCAAGCCAGAATATCTGTCTTTATTTATTATTAGAGAGAGTTTACTCACTAGGTGGATTTCTTTTCAAGCTATGTTTCTAATTATAATGCTAAATTCCTGGGATGTAAACAGATAAACTGAAATCATAGAAATGCTACATACCTTCAAGGTCATCCTTACTGATCACAATCTTTCGCCCTTCATCCACATGAATAGCTGTTAATCAAAATATTCAATTAGTTTCTTGAACCAGTTTAATATATTTACAAATTTTGCAAATTATTGTTCATCACCTGTTCAAAAGCCCGTATACCTCTTTTTCTATAACCCTGTTATTAAATCTTTCCCCAGAGGGAGTCAACTCAAAGTCATACACTGGTTCGTTCACTTTCATAGGAAAACAGAGCATGATAAGCCAGTACTATTTAAAGATGGGCTAAAAAGCAAGAATCATAGTCCCAGTAGATGGACTCAATTATGTGGCAGATTAGTAAACAATTGTATCATGAATTGGACTTTTGTTATAGGAATTAATCATAAAGCTAATAGAAACACAGCATATTCAACTCAGATTTTACAAGCAACACTGGGGCAGTGGTCTGCAGTCTTCATCATGAGTTTAATTCCCCTCTGAGTAAAAGGAGCACACAGAACAGAAGATGTGCAAGTACACGGAATCTGCACAGGGGTTTAGGACAAGGCTAGATCAATAAAACTATTCCCCAGAGCAAGCCAGCTTACTCTGTTCGTGGAGAAGTTCTCATAAGGCTCCTTTGCAGTCTGCAGTGGCCTTAAGCACAAGACCAGCTTTCAGAAAGAGCTTGTTTATTAGATCGACTTTTTCCATCTGCCAGAAAAGTCACAATATCAAACCACCCCCAATCTGCAGCGTGGGGCCTTTGTGGCAGTACAGGCGCTTCACTGAGAAAAAAAGTTGTGGATAAATCCAACAGTCTGTGGGCCAGCGAATTCATATGACAATTTTTGTTTTTTCTTTAACTAAACCAGACATATTCAATAGCTTTTTCAAAAGTTACTACCAGCAAATGTAGAAGTTTATGAGATCTGAGGGTCCATCTCCCAGTGCAAATGATACAAGCTTCCAGGGCATATTAGCTCTTTTGAAAAGATTGCTCTTTGTGGCAATAAGTGTCTATATTTAAAGCCAAGCAAAACCAGACATAATTGAGATGGAAACCCTATGTCCTGCCAAATTGTCTGTAGAGACCTTGCCATTCCAACTACACCCCCCACCTTGAAATTAGTGAGATACTTTGTTAAAGGAAGAAATAAACTCTGCTCCTCGGCTTAACTAAGCAAACAAAATCTGAAAAAAAATAAGATCAAATATTAAACATCTGTTTCAGCCTTGCATAACCTACTTTGTGTTCTCTCCAGGTCAACGGGGTCAAGAGCTGCAACTGGGTCGGAGGCTCGAGAAGGCCTGCTAATGCCAGCACTGTTCACTGCTCTCACACGGAATATGTAGGACCGTCCCTCGTAAAGACCAGTCACGGGATACTTGCAGACTTTTACGGGAGCATCATTGCACTGGACCCAATTTTCCAAACCTACTTCACATCTTGAAGTAGCAAAAGACAGCATTTATCAATATCATTCCACAATAAGTATACACCATCCTACACACACCAAGTCAGAATCACATAAGTCATCTTCACTAAGCCGAGGAACTAAACCATACACCTCATTAATAAAAGTCACACACTTCTTATACTCTTTCCTCTGATCAGACAACCAGTTCCAACCTTGCTCATATTTATTCATAATGCAAATGCAAAGGTCATCTTTCTTGCATGCTTTTTGGCCTTTTCAACTCTCTCTGCTTCCCTTCCATTTGATTCTCTTCCTTGTCATCTAAAGAACAAGTTATTCTCTTTTATTTTTAACATGCATCTCCACAGAAGATGCTGACATTGCAAAATTCAACTAATCTTTTCCATCTTTTCCTTGCCATATTCTTAAGCAAGTGTCTTTGTGCTTTTCCCTCCAACAATGGTTAGGCCACAGAGTGTAGGAATCATCAAGAAGCAGAGTGATATCCTCATACGGGCTCCTTTGTGTGCATCTGTTTTGTGTCCTACTACTATAAAATTTTGTAGAGAAGACTGCCTTTTGCCCCGACAGTACCAGGAAAAATAGGGTCATAATCAAGGGCTCCTTGGTGCCACAGTAATTCAAGCAAAACGTCAAAAAGCACAGCTGGCTAGATTATATACAAATTAGGTGAAATACTGTCATGATCTATGCACTGCACAAATTGGATATAAATGGTAGAGTCCCCAGGGCTTAAGTTAATTTCCTCATACTGAATGCCATTCATAAGCCAACATTTTCCAGCAATTCCCAGACAGTTGTCTCTGAACTAGACCAAATTATGGGGTAGCAAATAGAAACGAGCTGCAAATGTTGCTTTTAAGTGCAGAGCAGTATACATTATGAAATCGTAACGTTTTTGCTGACTGACAGCTTCAAACACTAAGTATCAGATGTTCTGCTCTGGCTACAAGGGACAGGCATGCACTTCAGTGGAAGAGACACACAAAATAGCGCTCAGATCTCCTGATCGCGGGCTGCCTGCACTGAGCTGTAATCCCAGCAAAGTGCAAAGCAGACCGGAGGAGAGAGGACTGCCGTTCTGATTTAAACTACCAGCTCCCAGGAGCCCATGCCTTCAGCTCTTGGTGCACCACAGTTAAGGCAGAAATAAAAAGGTAATGTAATAATTCCTAGATTTCAGCTTTTGTTGTATACAGATTAAAGAGACTAAACCTAATTCAAGATGCCCATGGATTCTGGCTTCTATAAATTAAACATTGCCAGGGCTCATTCTCTGATTTGGCCACATCCATACTATTGAACATTTTTAGTGTCTGATAAAGTGTGGCTGCCTGCAAATGATTACTGGGAATGGCCCCTGGCCCTTCCTAATTCCCAGACTGTACCCAGAATTGCCTGGGAAGGTACTAGATCATCTGGGCTAACAGTCTGCCAGTGAACAATCTAGTGATTTAACGCAGTAGGCAACTGAGTTCCAGCGCCTATGGTCTGTAAAAATATATCTAAAGAACCCACATATTGAAGGATATAACAGCAATTTTCTTTTCTTCAGTATATACATGGTTTTGGCACTGAACAAAAATAAATCAAAATGTTTACATACTTGTCAACAAAATATCCAATGACTGGGCTCTCACTGGTTGTGTTTGGTGGTTTCCAGGTAACAATAACGTAGTCTCTGTTAGCATCTTGGCACTTAACATCCATTGGCGCCCCTGGTGCTCCCGCGATCAATGCATCAGCATCTGGACCACAAATAAAAAGAAATCACTTTTGACCCTGATTCCTCTGAAATCTACCACAGAGACAAAAGGGAAGATTTCCAGTTCACTGTGCTATTTGTATACGTGAATAGAAGCCCAAAGATTTCATTACACAGTAATTCACTGCACTAATGAATTAGGCCCTAATGTCTACATCTCCATATAAGTAAAAATGTTCAAGCATATTTTTGAGGGCAGAAAGCAGTTTAGGCATCGAATACCCATTACTTTTCCTGCAAATTAAAAGCCCAACTACCCCATGTGTTTTTGATGCCCTTTCCAACTGAAAGCTCTAGCTCAGTGGGTTACTGATCAGACCAAGGTACTCAGTAAAGAACATGTAGCTGAGGAAAATAAATCTCTTAAGGAGTAAAAAATTTGCAGACTCCTGGTACATTTCTAAGGATTCTATTTATTTAAAGTCTTACAATACTAACAGGCATAAGTAATAAATGTTCCACCATTAGGATATCCTTCTGAGGCTTCATTTTGAGAGGTGTTGACTGATGTGGACCCACAACTCCTAATGAAGTCTCCTAACATGTAAATGTCTCTCCCTTCAAAGAAAGGTTTCTATAACACAAAAGCATCCTGTGTAGAGTCTAAATTTATGGACTCTAATCACGATCAGTTGTGATGTAGCTGGTGCTCGGTATCAGATCACAGCCTACATGAAAAAAAGCCAAGAGGAAGGCCAACAGAGGACGCTAGAGACTCCAGAGGACATAGCTCAAGTCCAGGGTCCTGTGCATGCAAAGTGACAGGCTGCCCAGAGTGGTTGAGTCATCATCCCTATAGGTATTTAAAAGATGGGTAGACATGGCGTGCTTAGGAACAGGGTTTAGTGGTGGTTTTTGCAGTGTTAGATTAATGGTTGGACTCCATCTTAAAGGTCCCTTCCAACCTAGTTGATTCTATGATTCTACAATTCTATAGTATAAAATGGACAATAGAGGTACCTTAAAGTGACCCACCACTACAAAAAAAAAACTTCTAGGAGGCTATTATACGTTAGTGGGCCTTTTTCACCTGGGTACTTTCTTTCTTAGAAAGTAGTTGGGAAATAGAGAGCTTTAGCAAATTGTTTCCAATGAGATCAGAGTGCCAGCGTAGCTTGTTCAGGACATACTGCAAAGCTGATGAAGGCCTTGCACTAGTCCTGTGAGGAGGATGGAACTCAACCCCCTGAAAAAGCATTCATGTCCCTTCACCCCACCCAAACTGTCTGGACAACACTTCTACAAGACACATATGTTCCAATACATTTCCAAAAAGAAAAAGGTTTGCAATCAATACAGCTCCAATGGCTTCAGTGGGGCTGCTCCTGTTTGCCACCATCGAGAATGTTGCCCAATGTATTTAAGAGAGTGAAAGAACTGCTCAGCCAGAGATATTTTTGTCTTTTAATTAAAAAAAAAAGTGAAAACTAGGTTCTGCTCACAGGTGCATGTGAAAGCTCATTCTCACTTCACTGAGAGCTGTGCATGCAAATGTGAGGGAAAATTCTGACCTTTATTCTATTTTAATACATTTACCTCCTTTTATCTACATCCCTTGTGAAAACTGTATTTCTTCAGTGACCTAATTTCATACTTTGCTTCTTTTCTCTGATTATTGAGATGACTGTGCCTGATACAGGAGTGGGAATATTTCTTTTGCTTTTTCCTGTGCCTCCCCCTAAGGCCAGGCACAGGATATAAGAATGCCCAGTGAGGACTGGTAGTATGCAAAAATGCAAAAAGAGAGAAAGAAATAAGTTGTTTCTTCACAAGAATGATTTCTTTTGTTCTTCAGGAAAGAAAATGTCCTCAGAAGCATGCTCCTCTTGAAGATCCCCATTCATGTAAGGTGACTGTTTTTTCTAGCACACACTACTATATAAATCAAATGACTATGAAATACCATGAGGCTGGATTTCCTTTGTACTTCAGTCATCACATGGAATTGTTCAATAAAACTAATCTTTCTACTGCTCTTTTTAATTTCTCCCCAAGAAACAGATGAAAAGTTTACCTCTGACAAACAGGTAGGCACTGTATTCGCTCACTCCGCCTTTTGTAACCATGCGCAGGGTGTATAAGCCTTCATCATCCTTGTTCAGGTGGGTAAAGGACAGAGCTGCCTGGCCTTCTCCAAAATACAGCTTCGTCCACTTGGAGTCCGTTATCAGCACATCTGGATGAGAAGACCCATCAGACACGTTACTATGCTGGCCAGAACAGCCTATGTCCTAGTGCAGCTCTGTGCTAATCAGGGGGAAAAACTAACCTTTATGCCAGCTTTATTCACAGTGATGGTGCTTTGATGCTACGAAAGCTCTACAGAGAGTAAGATGTGTCTCTCTAAACTTATTTCATCAGTGAATCTGAGAGAATATGAAGTCTCAGACCACTCTAATGCAATGCCAATGAGAGAATTTCCATCACTGTAATTTTTAATACACTGACAGAGAAAAATATTATCCACATTCAAAACAAGAACATGAAAACCTGCCATACCCTGTAATGAATGCAGGGTGGAACTTTGTTTAATTTTTTAAAAGTTTTGCTACCTCTTCAGGTCAAATGCCAGATTGATTACTCAATTTCTTCCTCCACGTTTAAAGACCAGATTTCAGTTTAATCTGAAGATTGCTATAAATATACACTAAATTTAAATCTTCAAGGCATGCCTGTTGAGCAGTGAATGAAATTAAATTTGAATTTCTCACAGGTGAGAGGTGGTGACCCACAATTAATGCAAATTAATCTGATTGCCTAGTGAAACCAGAGCAAAAGAATGAGCAGGATATTTTATTCTAGCCGAGGGACTTTCTCATAACACCCTTTTTAATAATTGATTGGATTATTTTTTATTTTTAACTCCCTAAGACCTATTGCATATTAATTTATTGTAATCAATGCAGCAGAACTGTA
The DNA here is from genome assembly GCF_964199755.1 of Larus michahellis. NCBI lineage: Eukaryota > Metazoa > Chordata > Aves > Charadriiformes > Laridae > Larus > Larus michahellis. The sequence goes on from NC_133898.1 coordinate 108,700,626, forward strand.
TTTAAAGGAGTTGAATATCTACAAATGTTTATTATTCTATTGCTTAAATACACTTTGAAGCAGACACTTAAACAATTGCAAAGGAATCATTTTTCCCACCCACCAGCTGAATTACATAAGAAGGTATAAAAAAATTACACACCTTCAGATAACAAAGCATCTGGAAGACACATGCTGCTAAAACTTACAGCAGTAAATTACATCATGACCTAGGCACACCGTTGTTTTCTGAGAAGTATACAATGTAAATTCCATCACATTCTTTGCCCTGAGATCCTTAATCATGAGATCCTCACCTAGAAAATCTGCATGTCTCCTTTCTGTCATGCATGTCACAATGGCACTGAGACTTTGTGTAGAGAGATATGAAATACTTTAAATGAAATCAGACAATGTCTTCACCTAGAAAATTTAACTAATGCAAGAGTTCTGTGGAAAATCCTGAAGAAAAAAAATGAAGTTGAGTGACCAGCACCTCTAAAAAGCATGTCACTTATTTACACTCCAAACTTGAGTGAAACGGTAGACACCCTAGTTTGAATATATAGAGACTGTAGGCAAGACTGTATTGTCTATTAAAGCCAGAATAATCCATTTTCACCTTTTATGTGTACTTGAGACCAGAAACTGTGGAGGCAGCCATGTTTAGTAAGAGCAGAAAAACTTCTCTCCTTCACACAAGGCCAAAGACCCGCCAGATCTTTTAAGAAAGCAGTTCTTTTTTTTTTTTAATGTAGTCTGGATGGATGACTTTACAGACAAGCAAAGAAGAAGAGAAAATTTTGGAGGCCACAAACATATTCAGAAGTTCTAATAAGCAGGTATTCATGCACCTGTCATCACAATAATATGACAATTACAGGGTCTTACTACCGCACACAAATTCCCAGTCTATTCACGTGTTGTGCTCTGTCACTTCTCCCAGCACTTACCAAGGAGCAAACCTGCAGGAGACTAACCCTTGGAGACGGTGTGACTGAAGGCTCACACGCTGTTTTGAGTATATGAGATATTTTTCCTAAAATATTACTCTGCTGAAAATTCATATAAAAAGTAAGGAATTACTACTATATGCTGAAGCTTCTTTTCATCATGTATTTTGGTTGCTGAAATTTTAGCTAAATTCTGCACTCCACGGTTTTTCCCTCTGAATTCAATTATTTTATTCTAAATTACAGCATAAATGGCTGCAGAATGCTGGTACCTATAGCTTTATAATGGTTATATTATATTAGAGATCAATAACAGAAAGTTCTTGTTACCAGATGAACTCAAATCCAGATTGATATACATTCCTGAAGTATTATTTTGATTTAGTTCTTTTGGTATCTTAAATCGTTCTAAGTGGACCATGAATTACAGACATCATATTCATGTTTGTCAAATCCCAAACCACTTCAGAGGATCTGATTCAGTTTATTTATATGCCCATGGGAGTCTAATAGACATCCTCAATAAGGTTCACTCGCATGAAACTTATTAATGTTGGATAAACACGTATTTCTCTTGTGCATAATTATTAGAAGTAAATCATACGTATCCACCTCAGGGCTTTAGTTGTTATTACTTGATTAACACAAACTGAAATTTTTTAGGAAAAATACAGTTTGTCTTAATGCAAGAGTACAATTAAGTATTACTTCTCAAAATACCAAAATGCCTAAAACACATGATGTTGAACAAATTATTAATCTTCTCATTGTTTACATTTATGCATTGCCTCCAGCTCTCAAGAGACCCAACAGGGGAACAGTAGCACATGGCAAAGGTTCACAGCGCATGAATTCCTGCAGTGTTTGGGAACGAGTTCTTCCAGTTGATGCACCTGTACACCTTGGAAATACTGTGACCCCTGTATGTGCAATGAAGGACAAATATAAGCTTATTTGTATCACCTTATTTCCTGTATCGTAAGTAGGTTAGTGGAGGTTAACCCAAGTAGGGATGGAGGTCTATCATCTGACTCACTAGCAAAAACTTACTGGCTTCAAAGAGACCAAGTTTTCATCTCAGGTTTTCACAAGGTAAACCTAAGTCAAATAAGGGGGAAAACAAAGACAACTATATTGTTACATATCAAGAGGGAATTATCTTGGCATCATGAAAGGTTAAATTGAAAGGGCTGTAAGATTTTGTTCACCTATCCATAGCAAAAGAACAATTCATGTTGGATGAAAAGCCTAACAATATGGGGCGGTCCTTGAAAATTAACTGTTCCTTATGGCTGCAGTTCCAAACCCAAAATTTCAGAGGTTTGGCACCTCAGGAAACCAGGCCCAGTAGGAGACAAAGTAAAGGTAGAATTGAAACTGATGGTTCACCTCAGATTGATGTTAGCAATTATTAATAACGATTACAAATCCCTATGTACTTCAGTGGGAACAGAAACTGGTTTCAAGAATGAACCTTAGATTTTAGGTTATTCACCAAACAAAAAAGCTATTTCTGTTTTAGTAACATCTAATAGTTCTATCACAATGAAGTATCCACAGTGATAGACAAATAGGAATGAAATAGTAAGTAGTACCCCGTTGCCTGAAGGATCAGATGCAAATCTATGTAAAACTGTGATGTACATGAAACAAAAGGAACAACTAGCAGCCATAAAAGAGTCCTTTTTCTGATTTCACTAATCATGAATTTTCTTGATTGACTTATTAATATTACTATCACTTCTTACTTATGCATTACATTTTGTCAGCTATGGAAGTTTCTGACAGCTTGTCTGGGATTAGTCCAAACATCAATCTTGGGCGTCTGCCATTGTCAAATGTCGTTCCTTGGGTAAAGGTCTCACCGTTCACAAGTAACCAAGGCTTTCCTTAAATCCTCAGGCAGAATATTGACTTTAGAACCCCACACAGAGCTTGTGCTTGGTGAAAAGTGGTGAGCAAAATGCCTACAATAGCCTGCCATCTGCTAAACTTTAAGTAGTTAGTTTTATGTTTCAAGACCTTTTTTTTTGTGGGATGAACAAACTCTACTCATGCAGGGTTTGCGTACCATCCACCAGAGTATATGATGTTCAGTGATGTTATTTTCAGTACTTTCAGTTAAGATCACTTCACTTAGCATAGCACAGTTTTTCACTGACAAAAGAGGCAAGGAAAGCACCCTACCAACATGGCACTTAAACAGCAGAGCAAAAGCACATGGATCAGACCTCACTCCTACAAGTATTTCTGAACTGTACATTAAAATGATTTTAATATAAAATTTACAATAAATACTAGAGCAAGATGGAAATGGAGGCCCATGCTGACACCTCAGTGATTCAAACTTTAATTTACTGCTCTGTGAGTACCCTTCAGCTCAGAGGTCACAGTATTCAATTACAAATCATGGCCAAATCCAGGAAGTGAGTTTGGATCTCCACCTAGTCAGTAAATGTTCTAACTATTGTGCTATCAGATAATACGAGATTGCCTCCTGTTGCTGTAAATGTATGCTCAAGAAAAGGTTGACCAAGTCACTTAATTGAAAGAGAGTGCAGGTCTATAAATTTTAACTACAGATATTTGTTTGCTTTGTTCCAAATTTAATTCTGAGAATCTATTGTTCTAAGCTTGATCTGTGTCCTCAGTGATTCCTCCTGCATTTTCCAGGTAGTTTCAGTTCAATGTACTAACTTACCATCTCTATACCACTCAGCACGAGGTCGTAGTCTTTTCAGGTCTGGGGTGATCAACATAGTACACTTCAGGGTCAGTGTTTCACCTTCAGTTCCAAAGGTGACTCCAAACTTCTCCAGAAACTGGACATCAATGTGGGTGAAGCAAACGTCGTATGACAGAGGCACTGTGCATGAGAAAATGAAAACATTCTTGAGGATAAGTAAATTGTACTTGGCACAATTAGATTACTGTCTGATCTGAACAGGAGATGGAGCTCTCTATTACACTATATGCTGATCTCGAAATGCAACTGGGAAAACAAAAGTATCTGGACAAGCCCTATTGTAAACTTAGAAAGCAAAGCCAGAAGCAGCAAGTGGTATCCAATATGCTCATCTGCAAAACATTACTTTGCTAGGAGTACATGAAATATCTAAGCAAAAAGAAAAAAATGCTTACAGTGGAAGGGCATTATCCCAGCTGGGTGAGGCTCTTCACCCTCTCTGAACCCTATAAATAAACACACAATAAACATTCAATGACATGAGCGTGATATTTATTTCTTATTTTAAACATGAAGTAGGACTTACTTCGCACAATCACAGCACAATTAGTTGATGCCTGCCCATGGACATTTGTTGCAACTGCTGAATAGGTAGCAGAATCATCAAAATCAGCTCTGAAAAAATGGAAGGAGGATAAAAGATGACTCTTTACACAAATACAAATTCTCTTAATGATTGATATTACAAACTAAGCTATGTCAACCCTTAGGAAAGTGGAGAAAGCTCTTTGCTGGTATCACACAGTGCAAGACGTTGATGAAAGACAATCAGAAAGCTGGTACTGTTTTTTACTGTTGTTTTATCACAGCTTAGTGTGCAGGCTGCATTAACCTGAGCAAACTGGAAACGACCTTTAGTGAATGATCAAAAGGAGATGGCTGGAGGAGGCCAGTCTCACTATTCCCTTCCTGTATGTAACCTCCTTCCTTAATCCGTCTTGCCCTTCTGCCACGTATTTTAAGAAAGAGACATGGAAGAAAAGTACATGTGATGCTTGCAGAAATTCCTCCTTCTGTGGCTATTCCCAGCAGGCAGATACTGGTGGTTTTTTGCCTCTCTCATATCTCTTAGGCAGTCCAGAGGAAATGATACAAAACCAGGGAAACTGTCCAAAATTTTATATTGACTTAAATGTTTTGGCTTGATATACTTTTTAGTGAGAAAAGATGTTTATTATGCAAGGACAATATAATGAAAAATAAAGCAAAAACTACATACTTCCTTGAAAAGAAACTTACATTAGCAGATACATGGCCAGATGTTAAGATAGAGGTACAAGCTTTGATGTCCTAGTTCTTTTATTATTTAAAATGGGGTCAGCCAGGAGAACTATTGACGTAAAATTGAAGTAAAGGAAGGAAACTAAACTATGTTCAAATAATTTTTTTTGGTACAATTACTCAAATTTGCAATTGAAATAAACTTCTTTGCTATGTTTCTAATAAATATAAATGACTACTGACTAGAAAAAAGTTAAAAATATTTTGTACTAGTTTTTGGTAAAAAGCAGATTTGGGTAGAATAAGATTTCTTCAATTTTGCAAAAAGAACTTAGTCTGGATGAAGAAATAATTTTTAAAAAGGTAGAATATTTCCTTTTTACGTTTTGGAATTAATATTTTAAGTTAAAAAAAAGTAAATCAGAATTTGCTTTCGCTTTGTTTTCAGAAACATACTAAATATTCTAATACAAAATAAAATATTTTGGTTTTGAATGAACAAAACTTTTTATTTGGTCCAATTCAATATTTTTTCTTGAACTCTTCCATTAGTCAAGTATTCTATAATATGTCTGTCAGACAAATTTGCTTATTATTTTTTTTCATTCTTGGAGTTTCATAGAATCGTAGAATTGCCTAGGTTGGAAGGGCCTTTAAGATCATCGAGTCCACCCATTTCTGTTAGGTTGAGCCATCAGCTAATCAGAGTGCTGTCTGAAACACACACAATAAATCCTGCTTCTGTGTAGCTCATTTAGCAATGCATTTAATGGACGCCACTCTGAAATATCCAGCCATGAGATACAACGTTCTGCATGCGTCCGCTTAGTTTCCTCTCGGAAGAACAAATTTGTATCTTCTTGGCAACTGCCAGATGAAAGCGATGAAATTCTGGTTGCACTTGTAAGAGGTCATATACCCCAGGTGTGAGAGAAGAAAGAAGAAGTAAAAGTGTTTGATGTAAATTGCGTAACGGGATGCCAATTTGGGGGTGTGTAGCACCTGTGACAGGCACATCAGACACCTATTTTTCAGCTCTTGCATAGATTCTGGACAGTGTCATATCACCAAAAAAAATGATACTATCTGCACTGTGAAGTCTGAAACACAACTTGATGAAAGCTCTATTAAACTGAGATTTATCTCTCTAAATGTACAGGACTAACAGCTCCTCCTGGAGGATAATCTTCAGCCACACATTTCACAAAACAAAGAGCTAAAATAGAAAGTTTGTCATACAATTAGCTATCAAGGCCAGAGGGGTAAATCCTAAAATTAGGCCACTTAACCAAAAGGCCTGCAATTGGTATGAAGCCCTTGAGCACCCTACTACAGTCTGGACAGGCAAAATAAGTCTGAAAAACAATTTAAAAGAATCTAAATACTAGGCTCGATATTATTCAACTTCTTTTTTCGGTTTTCAGGAAGGATTTAAAAAAATGCCAATACCTGTTCACAGATTTATATAAAGCTTAACTGATTCTGGACTTGCTTGAAAGCTGTCAGACTTGGTGACATTTCTTTGCAGTAACTTCTTAGAAATAAGAATGTTTTTTTTTACTATCCCAGTTTCACACTATTTAACATTTGGATGATAAAATGCCAAAAGCAAGGCAAAACTGCAGTAAAACTGCAGATACCTTTCCCAAGTCATGTTATAATGTCTCTATACTGAAATGTGCATAATTTCTACATTTCTCACAGCCCAGTACAGTGTCTTGCAACAATGAAACAAGCTAACAACAAATGAGGCATCTCATAAATTTCTTACAAGGAGGAGCATTGCAGAAGTGACTGTACTGGAACTCTGTTCCTGTCGCTCTGCATACATCCCTTCTTCAAGGAGATTATATAGAGAGTAAATAGTACATAATACGTATTATATTTAATAACATGTAATATGTATCAGTAAATTAAACAGTGTTAGGTAATATCCCCAGAAACTGGATCTCCATTACCCTAGTGCTGATGTGTGAGAACAGCCCATGGCCTGCCTTGTGTGTGCCAGCTTGCCAAAGGGATTCCCAGACACAAGTCAGGAGATAGCAAGGGTCCATTCCCAGAAAACTGTCTGGAAGTGGTTGCCCTGTCCTGAAGGACAAGAAAATTAGTCCATCCCATGCCAGGAGGCCACTGTGGCAGCGGATGTGTTTAATTTACTTTGGCAAGCAGATTTCAGAAATGCAATTCCTAGGCACTAGTGGCAGGTGTATTCCAGACCAGGAGGATGGTGCACACCTACACCTGACAGGGCATGTGCTGGGGGAGTCACGCTGCAATTGCTGATGGGGTTTTGATCCATCCCTGGGCTGGGATTTAGGCAATTTACAGCACCCGTATCATACCTGAGTGATGAACGCTACCCCACCATTGCTCTTTTAGTCCATTCCCTCACATAAGCAAAGCATTACTTCAGGCTGCTTTGCTTAGGTGACATCCAACTTATCCGCTCTTTAACATTTTCTTGTTGTTACAGAGTGTTGACAACAAGGATAAAATAACAGCATCTCTTAACTGAAGTTAACTCTGATTAACTATCATGTTAAAATAGTCATCACCTGCTCTCGGTTTTGGCTTCATTTTCCATCAGAACAACAGACAAAACACTCAATAGGAATTAATTTCTGCAGGAACTACACAGGATTCGGGATCTAAAGCGTGATTTATCATCAACCACAAGGTGGTGAAAAATAATCCAGACATTGTAGAAATGTGTATTCTGAACAAAAGGCAAGGCCCCAGTCTGTGCTTGGCCACTCAAAGCATCAGAAATTTAGGGTTGTAAGAACTGCAAAGTTGTCTCCCTAAAATGAAGAAGCAGAATGGCAGGTACCCAATTAACTTTCCAAATGAATACGTGTCTGTGCTTGACTCATCCCCCTAGCCTTGCCCTCTCATAAGCAACACCAAAATACATCTCTTGCAGAGATTTTCCTGTTTGTGAGGGTCTCCAAGGTAGACAAAACAGAATATGATCCTCAAAGTCTCTAGAACAGACAGGAGATTCGCAAAAGGGTAGTTTCTTTAGCCCAGAAAGTTTGATGCCTGAAAGTAACTATTTGACAGAAGTTAGTGATGGAGTGAGAATTAATTTTATCAGGAAGACCAAATGAAAGAAGTTACTGACCAAATGACTGACCACACTCTTACAACACCCTTTGGTTTTAAGAAGAGAAACACAGTACTTGGAGAAAGAGAAAGAGGTACGGAGTTACTATGAACATGCAGATCACAATTCACTTTCTGCTATTTAAGAGGCCCTAAAAACTCCACCCATTTTCTGGAAGTCAGTTTTGAAAGCATTTTACAATTCCTTGCTATGATCTCTCACCTGACTCTCCAGGAGATGAATCAAACCAGCTCAGATAGCCAAGTACTCAGTAGACTGCCTTCAAATCTGGTATTGGAAGTGTACGGGGTTAGGGGGTAAGAGCTACAGAGCACATTTGTTTAACACACACTTTGAAGAAAGTTGGGCAGGATGGCAAGTCACGTGAGGTCCTGACTCTCCTTTTGTGCCAGGTAATACTCAGACTGAGGATTATCCTGGAAACTATCTACTTCCTTGTATGCTAAAAAGCCTAGATTTCCTAAATTGCACTGTAAAATGCATTGAGTCAAGACCAGTTAGAAACGATATTTGAAGTACCCAGGAGGCAAGGTGTGGTCTCTCCAGCAGTTATTCTTGCATCATGATGGAGAACATGTTTTCCAACCTTTACAAAGGTCAGATAAAATATGCATAGAGTACATTTAGATAGCATGAAGTGTGAGTGCAGAGCTGCATCTGTCCCAAGGTACTAATACTTCTTGCGAAAATTAAATTGCCCTGAATCCACAGGAGGCTCTGAAGTGCTAATGTTTGTGCGGGGAATATTCCCCAGGCAGATACATCTGTTTAAAATGCATATATTCAGCCATCTGCCTCGTGTAGATTTAAACACAGGAGTTAAGAGTGAAATAACATTTTTTCCTGAATTGGAACACAATTCAGTGCATGTCAAGAACAGGAAGCAGAACGCAGTAAATTACACAGAGTTAAAATTGCCTCCTTTGCATTCAAATGACAAAATTTTCAGTGTTATAGCAATATGACATGAAGATGTGGAAATACTCTCCAGGATTACCACCCCATGTATCGATTCTCCGGTCAGGCTGAACCTGACTGATTCTTTTTGTTTGGTTGGGGTTTGTTTTTACCGAAGAGGACACCTCTGTTACGCGGTGGCCGCTTCCCCAGGCTCCCAATGACTGCTGCTTACAGGGGCCAGAGACTGGCAGGTCAAAAGATCACGGACCATTTCATTTGGTGGGTTGCTCTTTGCATTTCAGCCAGGAAAGGAGAGCGGAAGTACACCATGCCTGCTGCCTATATACACTCACAGGTACCTGTGAAATGCCAGGAGCTGCAGTTTATCACCCGATCAGCCCTGTAGAGCTCCAAGGCTCTGCCAGGGGAGCGCCTCTGCCGCAGTGCCTCCGCTCTGCCCCGCTCCCACCCACAGCGGGAGAGCGGGCAGGCCTCCCTCTCCGTCTCTGCGGATTAAATCACCTCAAGGCTTTTCGTGCCTAATCAAACTAAAATAGCGCTGTGCTGGCTGCGCAGCGTCATTTGTTAAATGAGAATAGTTAGAAGAGAAGGTTCATTCAATTTTTAAGCTGTATTTTTCACAGGCTGTGCTGGTGGTGCTGCGGAGCCTGATGAGAGGGGCTGGCTCTGGCGCCTGGCAGCAGGTATCACACTGCACTCTGCTGGCTCTCACACACAGCTTTTGCTGATGCAACCACAAATCTTTCCTGCTGCAATTACAAGCGCTTCTTAAGCAATGACTTAATGAAACAGGAGAAGGCCCTAATAAAAGACAAAATGCTGCCAAACTTTGAGCCTTGTATAGGGTGAGACTGTGCGGCCACATCACGCTGACAGAGCTCAGGAAAATCTGACCTCCTTCCCTGCTCCTTCTACCATCCATCCCCCATCAGCTCACCCCCCTGCTCACTGAGGACTGGGCATCGGGAGCATGCTGCTGGCCCCTCTGTGCCCCAGAAATGTAACATAGCCATTCACAGTTGCATAAAGCTAAGTGATTCATTTAAGGAGGCATCACAGTAAACAAACAAAGCAAAAACCCAAAACCTGTTATGAAACAAGTTGCAGCAACTAAGGAATTCAAACTGTTATGATTTTTAATTACTAAGATGCACACACTAAGGCAGAAAATATTTTGCAGTTATGCTATAAAGCAACGGGGCAACCTCATCTGGACTACCTCTGATACAGAAATCTTCCCCTGTATTATGTGCCTATCCACAGTTAAATTAGGTGGGATAAAGAAACACATTTTAAACAAACCCTCACATTCTCAGACATATATCAATCACTTCAACCACCGGTAGCTTTCCCTCAGAGGATTCCTGACAGTCTCCTCTGAATCACCTATCTGAAGCGAGATGAAAGATGAAATGAGATGAACCACTACCTCAGCGCAGGCTGGCAATGTCTCTTCTCCTATAATCATGAGATGTGCAAAAAGATATAATGAAACTCAAAACTCCTTTTCTTTACTGCTCAAGGGAGACCTTGAGCTCAAGCTCCCAATTGAAGAAGCCTAAAAGGAGCAAGAAAGCGGCACTATATGATAATGATAGCACTGAATGCAGGCAGAAAATGTGGTAAATTGAACACAGAGCATCATAAAAATCTGAGACTGAGAAATGAAAATGATCTGGTTACTGTATAGGCTTATGGGCACTGGAAGATAGCAAACAGCGGGGGATGAAATTGTGCCCAGTTACTACTTTAAGATGACAAGATGACGTTCTGGTTTTGGTGCCTCAAGAATTTTTCCACTGGGATCAAGGAATACTCATAGGAATAAATATCACACTTGCATTAGAAGGAAAAGTTCACTCCCCAAGCTCCACTGAAGCACTAGAAAGGTAGCCAAGAAATTCCAAGGCCGTTCCGAGTGGCTGTGGATCGTATGACATGCAGCTCAGCAGTTTGGTATGAACAGCTGAGAAGAGCACAGAAGTGGATAGGTAGAAAATCCCAACGGTTCTGCTTCCCAGAAAAAAAATAATACTTCAAATACATGTGCACAAAGATATGTATGGAAGATTCAGAGTTAATTTTTGTATAAAAACATGAATTATATATCTATATTTTAACCACTACCTATACATCCATTGCTTTCAATACAAGAAACGCCTAATATTAGTAATGCACTATCAAAACGTTCTTCCATTTCCTGCATGTTGACTTTCTGTCTTTTGGGACAGAAAATATGGCTGATGGTCAAGTTTTGAAATAAAATAGATTAGTAATAAAGAAGTAAATTTTAGGTTACAAATCTTAATTTAATAAACTGTATAAATCTATGGTAAATAAATTATAACTCTGCGTCTACAATCCTCCAATATTCTTTTAAGTGGAGAAGGGAAACCCTGGGGGAGAGACGACAGGCATCTTTAGGTGGCAAAAAGACCACAGTGCCAGACAGAATGAAAGCGAAACAGAGCAGTGGTCTCTGAAGATGGCCACTTGGTTGAACTTGAGGGAGTCTGAATGAATACATGTGGGTCTGGGACTAGTAAACAGTGGTTGGTGGTGGGTGGGTGTGGGAACCTGAGTGGGTGCCAATAAATGACTCTGTGGTATGTCTGAGTAAATATGGCTGGGTCTGAACACTCCCAAAGCCAACTGTGGATGGTGTCTACATGACTGACAACTGGCATAGGAAAGAGAAAAAAAGCTCCAAGGGGATGTAAGCCATGAGCACCCGTCAGCCTGATGGTTACAGATGCTCAGAAAGCAGGATCAACACTGATTCTCATTTCATCAAAAAGGCGTATACTCCCAAAATGCCACAAAAGGAACCTAGGTACTGCATCTGGACTCACCAAGCAGCTGCTTATGGACACTAACAAAGGGAAATAAACACAGTCACGGTAATTGACCAGCAGGAAGTCACCAAAGCTTCATCACCTGACAGTCACTCACGCACATCCAGACAAAGGAGAGCATTTTCCATTTTCCCTGCTGCAAGGGAGAGGTTTGCAAGATGACAACCCGTTTTTTTCTTTTAACTTCCTGCTCTTATCTCCAAAAGTAACGTTGGTGGGAAGAAGCAGCTGTGTTGAGGCATCTCACGGATACAGAGAGCAGTCAGCAAGTTATCCATGGCCTGGGAGTAGAAGACTATGAGTATCTTAGAAGTAGTCTTAAGTACTACTACTCCTTGAGAAGCATCCCTTAAGAAGCAACACCATAAGGATTCTTGCTGTCAGCTTCTGTATAGGGATATATTTCTCCCATCCTGACCAGTGAAAAGATGAACAGTTGGGCTGGACTTTGCTGCAGGATGACAAAAGCAAAGTTTTCCCAAAAGCAGAAGGAATGATGCACTTATTTTCTGTACTAATGCCACAAGGCTGTGCCCAGAGCTGCTTCCACTGCTGACAGATGGAGACAGGGTGGAAGATGAAATGTTTGGCCAGCCAAGTGTTAGCCACAAGTATTCTGGATGTTTCAGCACAGCTGATGCTCATGTTCTGGAGAAATTAAAAGGGGGTTTTTGGGTCTCTGCTCTAGATATTAATTTTCTTTTTAAAGACCACAGTCATGTCCTCGTTTTCCTTTGGGTTTTTACATTTTTTTAAAAAGCTTGTACAAAGTCACATCTAACATGCAATATTTCGATGATTTAGAACAGCACGGGATTAGTTTTGGGAAGATGTTCTACCCAGGCATTTTCTATAACACCAGGTTAACATCATTTTGAAAAATAAGATTAATTATACTGGTAATTTAAAAACCAAAATTTACACTTCCTTGCCTTTTGGAGAACAAAAAAATGAGATCAAAAAGTAAACAGAACCTAACATATAACAAAAGAAATACTGATGCTGCCCTGACCAGCTATATTTTTGTTTACCTTAAAGAGTTTCATCATGGCAAGAACATGAAATACACAATTTTCCACTTTGAATGCTGAGAAGGGATCTTCTATAGTTCCCAATAAAAAAGGAACTACCATCCTTTCAGCTACTTAACTCTTCTTTTATATCTTCTTGGAGATTGCTGGAGTTAAATAACAGAAATATCTAATTTTTCATTTCATTTAATGATCTAATATTCAACTACTTAGTGAACTTTCTCTAGCCTAAATGTGAGTACCAACAGAGAAGTGTGCTGAATTTAACAACTATCTTGCAGCCTTTGTGTGAATTTTTAATTTTAATTGTAATTTGATCGTAAAATACTTTGTGTAGAGTATAAAAAACTCTTTTATTCCTCAGAATAATCTACCTGTTTATATGCAACACATGTACTCCATATTTGCTTTCAATTCTGTACTTTGTTGGATCACTTGCAGGGGTAATCAATTCCTCGTTTTTGTACCTGACAATCAAGAAAAAACGAACTCATTAATATCCGCTCTTATGCACTGCATTCATTTAGTAGATTTTTACAGCTAGATATCATTTACTGTCATCGGAGCTCTCTCTATATATCATCTCTACCTGTATAGAGTATTTTCCAGTATATATGGATAGATAAACATTGGGCCATGAAGGCAAAAGAGGACCATCGCTGCAGTAAGAAAGTGGAAAGAGAAGATGTGCACCCAAACCAGAAAAGCAGGCAGTGGAGTAGAAAGAAGATGCTCTGTAACTTGAGCTTTCTGGGCCTGTAGCTGTGACAGATGATGGGAAGCAAACTTTGTCTTGCACCGCAGTAAAGCACTTCAGGACAAAACAAGGGAAGCAGCAACAGGATTGTGCCTCAGGTTAGATCTTCATGGCCAGCCCAGGGCTTTCACATACACAGGACAGCACTTGTCCGGAGAGGAGGGCATCTCCAAGGATGTCCACCTCAACAGAGGCTGACACAAAATGAACACGGATACAGCCCATGACAACAACAGAGCTGTACAAGTTTACCCAGGCTTAGCAAGCAGCCTGCAAGCTCTGTGTATTTTCCCATTTGCTACTCATCATCAGGGAACAAAATGGCCAGAACGACTGGAATGCCTTCCGCAGTCTGCCTTCTGAAATACTCGAGTTTGCTTCTCACACTACACAGGGCCCTTCAGCAAGTTGTCCTCCCACTCCTTCCACTGAAGTATCAACTGCTACAATCCAGCACATCTATGGGGATTATAAAGGGGGTTTAACATAGCCATTATGTATGTGACACTTATCAGTTATGCCATAACTTCCAAATGAAAAAAGCTTAACAACATTTTTAGAGGGCTAGGAAAGGCCAGTCTCTTACCATTGTACAACAGGGCTGGGAAATCCTTGTACAGTGAAGCAAAGGCTCACAGACATCTTCTCCCAGACAGTGTGAGATCTCAGGCGCACTAGAATTTCAGGAGCTCGGCTTATACTTTCCTCAACAGCATGTCTTTCCAGAGCCATATTTTCTTCTACCTATTAAACGGAGGAAAAGAAAAGAAACATCTAGCACCAGACTCAACTGGGGTAGAAGATCTAATCTTAAACCCACAAAATTAAAAGGTGCTAAATCACTGTCCATATTTGAAACACAGGCCTAAATTTCAGTATATCTTATAATTCTGCTTGGGTAGGAACAAAAAGGTTCAGCACTGTACCATCCTTTGTATAGCAAGTCTATCCAGATGTTCTCTAGCACGGTGCCTGGCCGTGTGAATCTCTTTTTCCAAAGCAGACAACTCACTGGCAAACCGAATCCTTTTCTCTTCACTCGCATGAGTTTTTTGTTCATGAGTCCTGCAGGACAAGAGAAAATATCAGATAAAAGTAACCAATATGAAGCTTTAAGATTGTCACTCATACACATTAGGTAACTGAGGGCTCTGAAGCCATATCAGCAGGATGTAAAATCTAGTTTAGGAATTATTCTTAGAGTCTGTCTGCCTAACCTATGTGAAATTAATGTGAATTTTTCTTCATTTTCTTTCCCCCGTATATGTTGTGCTGTAGCATCAGATCTTGAAAGCTGGCATGATCATGTTGACACAATCTCAGTTCCTCCAGTAATCAAGATCAAGAACCTGCCTGGCTTCCCTCTGGTCCCTAATTTTCTTTTCCATGGACCCAAGGAGGCAGGGGGGTGAAGGCATGTTCTGTGCCTGTGCACAACCTTATAAGAGTTGGGCCTTGATTATGGCATGCCCTTGGCTCTAGCACCTGGGAAGCTCTGCTAGTTCTATGGGCTGTAGCAGCTGACCTCACCTGAAAGATACAGACCAAGGAGTTCACAAGGATTTGAAGAACTACTACATGCAAGAAAGCTGTCCTTGGACAGGGGTGTGAGTGGGAAGTATTATAGAAACTACCAGAAAAAGACAACCTTTTGAGAAATTTGTGGATTGTTCCCTGAAAATCTGACTCCATAAATTTTTCAGAATTCCTAAAAAAAACCCCAAAAACTCATAACTGTTTTTAGGTGGAGCTAGCTCAAGCTTCTGCATGCATCCTGATTCAATAAGCAGCCTGTTCTACTCTTTGCCTTGCCAAGAGGACAAAAGAAGGGAGCTGAATATCAGAAATTTATGTCATTATAGAATATGGCAAGACTCTTAAAGCATACCCCAACATGCTGTGAAGCAAATAAGAAGACTTGCATGACATTCAGTGAAGAGTAAATCAAGACATTATTTGTCTGGTGTTTTAAAAATATTTATTTGTACCATTGCAACGTACTTTAAATACCAGCCTCATTCTGCCACGTATATTTTCATACTGTTAAAATTTAAGATCATTTTTAAAAAAATAAGTTGCGTATACAAATGAGGCTGATTTCCCTACAACATTCTGTTTCTAGGATATATATTTCAAAAGAATCGAAGTACCAGAACCATATGGATGTATATGATTTTCACACACATTTTCTACAAATAAGGCAGAAGGCGTTCTTGTAGTGTAAATTCTCTGTGTCTTCGGCACAGTAACTGTAGAGCATGGCAGAGCAGAAACAGTCAAATTCACTAACAGGAATATTTCTGTCAGCACAGTTATTATAGGACTTCCTACCATGGCTGTTACTGAGACAAGCCCTCTTGATGTTAAGGAAAGAACTCAAAATTTTTAAATTGATCCAAACCAGAAATTCAGGAATAGTCAAGTAGATCTGTTCAAAACTGAGTTTTGGATCCCAGGTAGATCCTAATTTATTTTGGTTTTAAAGTTGTTTCCAGGGATCAGAATGGGGATTAGGGGAACAACTCTGGATTGAAATATGAGATCGAAAGTGACACCCAGTCATTTAGTATTCCAGCCAAAATAGATTAGTGGAGAACAGTGACAGAGAAGCCTCCAGTCTTGTCAACTTTGAAAAGAGCCCTGGCAAAAGAGCAATACTAAATGGGACCAGAGCCACTACACAAGTCAGATGGGACCAACAGAGCTTTACCTTTTCCTGGATTCTTGCATTGCTTCATGAGCCAAGGTGCGTGCCCTCCTGGCACAGAGCCTACATGTCGTTTTTCCCAAGCCAGATGATTCATAATAAGCAGCCTGTCTGGAAGCAGCCCTTCAAATATAAAAGACATTGTTATAACCCAGCAATTCTGCTAAAACATGAACTCACAAAAGTCAAAGAAATTACTTTAAATGAGCTGAATGCCATGACTGAGCACTGTTCAGTGAGAAACCTACTTTGCATTCCTCACTAACTGCACTAGGGTGCTGATTTTTACTTGTCCTTTAAGGGCTTAATGCCCATCATCTGTCACTGGGGATCATTAGGCATTTTATTTCATTCGGTTCTGTTAAATTTATACTTATCTCGGTCTCCAATCATTCAAATGCTATGATAGCACTTTAGTGAATCACGAGGGTACCAGCCTGTCTAATACACAAATCATACAGAATCCCTGTAATGTTGTCTGTTTCCAAATATTCCTGCCTTTCTATACTTCACATAACCTTCTGCATAAACTCTTCTCTTTCATAAGGGAAGCTGGACAAGCTTGACAGCCAGCTAGGCCAGCTAGGCTTCTTAATTACTGAGGAGGAAGGACAGTGATTCTTAAGCAACCAAGATTCAAAGCTCCAGGCTTTGAGATACAAAGAACATGTACCTTGTGGCTAAAACTCTGAGATTTCACATCAGAGGAGTTAAGCCTTTATTTAATTTTCAAAAAGGATATTGAATGACAAAAACTATGACCGGGAATAGTCAACTTCAGGAGAAGAAGTATCCTCATGTTATATGGAAGAATGGGTAAAAAACTGTTCCTATGATTTACCATAAACTTCACGGCATTTTCTCTTAAGTCAGAATTTCAATTGGAGCCTAAAAGGAAGAATTTCCAACTCGGACATAGTAAATAGGACAGATCCTGAGCTAAAAGGTCTGCATAGGTGAGTTGCAACGTAGCTAGAAAGTCTAGCTATGCTTGTGGGAGACTATAGAGCAGGAGCATCTCAATGGAAGGAAGTGGAAAACTACCATTCTGAATACACCATAATTATAGAGGGCAGAGTGGGAAGCTAAATATCTTGATCCTAAGACCTGAGTAACCAAAACAGAAACCTCTCTATGCTCCGTATGTGAAATACATGGCACTTACTTTCTTGCTGCATATTCCTCAAGCACATATCTTGTCTGAATGTTGCGATAGGACTGATCAAAGTGCTTGTGCCTCCTCTGGTAAAATGGCAACGCTACTGACGACATACTTCAGTTTGTTACAATCAGTAATTCCTGCAGTAATTTCAATGTAATGAAATCCCATTTAGCCATAGATTTCAGACACTCGCGTTTGATATTTTTACATACATACACATATGTGTGTACATGTACAAATGTACAAAATTCCATCGACTTATGACAAATAGAACCATCAATGATATACACGGGCACCTCAGGATGTACTTTATTAGCCACGTAGTAAGCCACAGAATCATAGATGATAGAGCTAGAAGAAAATTTGTTGGATCGTTTTCCCCTTTTGTACAGATGTCATTTAACACTGCCGTAAAAATTTCTGGGGATGCAAACTGGATAGCTTTGGGGGCATTTATAGGTGTTTCAGCTCTCCACTCTTCAAACCTCTTACTTTGTCCCCTATTGCAATTTATGCTCACTGTTTCTTGTTCAGTTCACCATGACAACAAAAAACAGATTGTATTCACCCACTTTTGCAGCAGCCTGTTGAAGATTTTTTCGCATCTCCTTTCACTCTCTTGTTTAAACTAAACAAAGCTGCCTCATCCAATCTTTACTCATTTTCTAGATTTCCAATCATTCTGGTTGCCCTCCTGTGGACTTTCTCCAAAGCATGGCATAGTTTGATCAGTATTTGGATAGAAGGTTCTCAGGAACGTTCAGGGAGCTCCCAGAAGCAGTGTGGGTGGGAAGAGCACGTTTACCACTGAGTTGGAGTTAAGCAAATTCCCAACCATGATATTGACATTCCCAACCATGTCAATGAAACTCCAGAAACTGGGGCACAGGCAGAGGCATGGCCTGGGACCCACCTGGGGGCTACCCATGGGAAGTGAAGCAACAGCAGCTCATCCAGGGACCATGTTCAGCGGGTGTCAGGGTCCTGAGGCCAGCAATGGACCTGGCTGGCCCTGCCCAGCTTCCTCCAGGTCTCCCTCAACCCTACACAAGGCCCAGGACCCCGTGTCAGCCCTGCCCCAGCAACACCACAGCAGGGCTGGTCTCCAGCTCCTCGCAGTCTGGCCCTGCCCGGCCATGGGCCCTGACAAGAAGAACCTGCCCGTGATGGAAATCCTCAAACCCACACCAAAAGTCTGCATTTTTCATGAGAAGTCCCATAAGTAGGAGCCTCATGACATGTATAAAATGAAAGCTCAAAGGGATTTGAATAAAAATCCTATAAACTCATTTAATTACAACATGACCTCCTCTTACTTAATTTCAAAGGCACTGGTACTGACCAGTTTTAGGCCATGTTCTGTTTCCTATCAAATACCTGGAGATATGTGCTTTGGGGACAAAAAAATGAACAATACTCATGTTAAAAATCAATTACTAGCCATTTCAGGAAAAAAGTAGTTTCTGGTAAAATGAGGTCTAGTTCAAAATTGAAAAAATTCAGTCACTACTTCATTGTCAACTTTCAAATTCCATGTAATTTTTTTGGTTTCATTAATCTTTTTACTGTATGAAAAATACATGCAATCAATGTACTCTAATAAAATATTGCTGAAAATAGGTTTTTAAATGCTTATTACTTACTCTGAAAGCAATGATGTTTTCTGTCACATAATGGAATTTTTATTAGTATCGCATGTTTTGAAAAATTGTTTTGCAAAATCCCCATTTGAGAATGGAAAGCAATGAGAAAATTGTTGAAAAATTACATATATTATCAAGACTTTTGCATCAATTTTTAAAGTGTTGTTAATTTTTTTCTAATTGTATTACTATCCAGTTTGTACTTGCAGTAGAAATGGTTTCCTACATTTCATTATCCTTGCAATTTATTCTTGCAAAATGAGAGCTATATTTCTTATACAACATGTCATATTTTTAGAAAGAAGAATGTAAGATGTTTCAATGAAAGACTTCAATTCTTAGTTTAGCAAGTCACTTCATTCTGTATGTTTGTTTGGCAATTTTGTGTGAACTGTATAAAATTAAACCGAAATTAATTTTAAAAAAACACATATTTTATAGGCTAAGAAATCAAACCTTTAAACATGGTAAAATATCTATAAATACCAGGTTTCCAGCATATAGTATTTACCAAAAAAAGGAAATGCCAGTTATTGATTAAGTAGTGTAACAAATTCCAGCTATGTCTGATTGATAGTTTCAGGTATTCAAAAGCTGAGTCAGATACCCCCAAGTCATGACATTCTCACATCAGCTAGTTTTACTTTTCCAAGAAAAAGGTCTCTGCAGGAAAAGACAGTAGGTATATTTAATAGCAGATACATCTTATTTTAAAAAGTCACGAGACATGAAGAGATGAGTTTTTACAATTTATTGCCTGATAACTGCATCTTCTACATGACCTATAGTTACCTTTTCAATCCTTTTTCACGAGATCTGAGAATGATAAGTCAACGCGTTCAGGAATGAAAGTTTTAGGCAAAATACCAGACACTGCAAGACAAAAATAAAAAAGTTTACAACATTACTATGGGACATTAAAGAAATATATTACCACATTTCTAGAGAAATAAAAAAGTTAACTAGACCCAAGTTAGTACAGAGATGCTATCTCAGTTAGGTGCCCTCATGTAATGCTGAGCTGATATGGACCTATTAACTCATCATACAACACATTGTCTTAGTTACATTAACACAGTTACACAGATCCATGAACAGCCTTGGCTTCTCCTAGTTTTAGTATCTGTACGTAACATTACGCTATACCTGCAGACATCAAATACTGGTTTCCCTCCTGCTGTCTAATGGTGTGACTATTGTGTGTATGAAATTTGACTCCCTCCTTAGTTTGTACGTTAACTGGACAGTTAATAGTATAATGTTCCTTCTTTTCTATTTTTAATTAGCCCTTTCACTTAAGTGAAGGTGCAAAGGGCAAACCTACAGATTAAGCTGACTCAGCTGTTAAGTGCTACTCATGTTTACATGTGGCCCAGTTAAGTAATCCTATGAATTTATCAACATGCAATTTATGTGTTGCTATGTATATAACTCCAACTGAGATCTGACGTATAAGGGTTGCAGAGTAACGCCCATGTGTCCGGATGGATCACAGTCTGCGTTATTTTCATTTTTGAGGTAGAAGAAAACATCTTTGCCATTTACAGTTCAGCCTTTTCCCTTAAATGTAAAACTTACATTTTAATTACCATATTTTCTTCTATTAATCAGCACCCCAGGTTTCCCAAAATGTGGGTTCAGATATTTTTCACATTTATCCAAACATCTTTAGAATAGGAACAAGCATAGACCTCCACTTCCAGCCTCCATACAAGCAATTAACTGAGCTTGTTAGCAGCCAGACTCATTTTGCCTTCTGTTAACACAGAGGGGAGCTGCCTGGCAACAATTCCAAATGTAATAATCATCATCAGTTAATTGCAACGATGCTTACAGAGTATGTATTTAATACTTAATAGTGCTGCAAAGACAAGTATCTGAAGAGCAAAATCACAGCCCCACTGCAAAAACCAGCTTCAGCAGAGTCTACTGAGCATGTAGAGTATCTTGAGTTCGTGATAAGAGAAGTTTCAATTGTCTTCCTAGGAACAATGTGTTGACTGTTTTCCCAGTTTTCCACTGATACACATTTATGTGAGATGTTTGAAATATATACTAATATTTAGTCAACCTATCACTAACAGAGTTAGACAACACGATCTGCAGATGACAGCTTAGCCCCACTGATGTTATCTGCTTCGGTGAACCAAGATTCTACTACTGGCAGTGGATGAAGACCTAATTATATTGGCATGTCAATTGGTGGAACTGACCCAACAGCAAGATGCAGGCAGTGGTCTGGCAGAGGCATTGGGAAAAAAAAAAACAAACAAAACAAAAAAAACCCCACACTTTTCCCAATGGGAAATTGCAAAGACAACAAAAAATGCATAAATAGGCCAGGAGAAAGACAAAATAGCTTTCTGGATATCTATGACACAATGAAAAGCAAGTCTCAACTTTTATTCACCAGGTTCTACTGGTATGTGACTACAAGAGGCACAGAGAACTTGCTGAAATATTTGACCTGTGTGTCAAAAACAACCCTGAACTTCACCCATCCATGCAGATCCTATTAAATTCCCTGGATTTCAAGAAATAGACCTAGAATTACAGGACAAGATGGTCCTAAAACACTTATTCTCTCATCTGACTTTTACTTCTTTGGTGGAACACAGCACCAGTGTACTCCTACTTCATTAGTATTATTATTATTCCTCCTGTTTATTTCTATGACTTTAAATGCTGGGGACATCAGCAGGACCCAAAATGCATTCATCTATGTTCTGTACGAACCACCCAGAAGACTATTAAACCCAAATAAAAATATTGTCAGCCAATACGTCATTAAGGATTAATGATAGAAAATACAAATGAATCAGACTGGTCAAATAAGTTTACACAAATCTACATTTCCATATGTTTAGTAGCATCTATATAACAATTTATACTTGGTCATGACTAAAAGGCAGAGTTCCCAGGATAGGATATGCATAGTTTCATGCCATAGTAATACTGATCTGAATAGAAAGCAATAATCTAGGACCACAAGACTAGGGGTCACATTCTTGAGCAGAGAAGCCAATGGTCTGATATAGGCATTGTTACTTTGATAAGTGAGTTAATTTAAGATTTAAAGGACAGGCAGTAAATTCTAGCATGATCATTCACTTAGCCTCAGAGAGCAGGCACACAACCAAATAAATTGATGGATGGGACTGACAAATGCCATGGGAAGGAGAACACGGTTGTACTCACCATAGATAGACAACTTGCATTCCTAGACTCAGGAGGTTCCTGTCATGAGCGATGCACTATACAGCATGTACTTTCTCTGCCTGACCTGTCAACACTATACCATGCAATATGCATTTTCTTTGCTCGTCTCTGTCCTTGACCATCTGCAGAAGTGCCAAAAATGATTTGTGGGTTCTTGCCTGCCCTCACGTAGCTTATCCTCCTCATTCTGGCTGAAAGATCAGTATGTCCTGCTCCTACATGCATATCCTCATTCTTGATCTTCCTCTGTGTCTCATCTTCCTTAAATATCTTTGACCAATTGTATTGACTTGAGCGTTTGTCCTGTTTTTCCCATGACGTAGACATTGTTTCCTCTACCCGTCTGTAGTTCTGCCTGTTGTTCTACACATCAGTCAAAGTTAAGTGGTTTTAGAAAGCCCTGTTTTGCCAGCTTATACTTCCATGGTATTTAGCTGATAAAATATGTTTAATTCCATACCACCTATATACCACAATGAAAGATAAAAGGTAAAGAAAAAACAAACCACCACCTTCGAGTCATCAGTTGCTTCTAATGACCAGTTTAAAGAATTACCATATTGCCTCAGAAAACATGTGATCCTTTCCAGATGGTTATATCCATCCTGCAGAGATTGCAGTAGACAATAACGTAAGAACATTTTTTCCCAGCAAACTTACTTTGGTGGAAAACTTGTAAAACCAGCATGAATCATTACACTGCTTGTAGACACTGCAGTAAACCAGAATGGGATGTAGAGGCTCTCGTAACCTTTTCTTCATTTCGGTAATAAACTTCTAAAATGCTAATATGTCTATCCAGCCTTTTATCTCTGTGTGCATGAGTGTATTTAGATTTTACAAAGAAAGTCACGTTCTGTGTATGAAAAAGGACGAACTTAAAAAAGTCACACAATCTACTGTCATTTTAAGATGCTTCTGTCTTTCCCATTGAAGAGTTTTGTTCTTCTGCATAGTAAGAATTCAGTTTTAACTTTTTTGACAGCAGAATACAAATGCTTCTGAAATTAAAAAAAAGTATATGGAATTCTCATTTACCTAAACCATATGGAATGCCAAACATTACTCAGCAAGCTTTGAGATCCCTTGTCTTGTCTTTTCTTTTCTGACGTCTTTATCTGCCTCATAGCTGGTCTAACATTTTACTGATCGTACCTCCTTCGTATGGAAATAGCAATATCCTAGTTTCACAAATCGGTTTCAAACAGAACTGTTTGAAAACCGAACCGAACTGTTCTCTTCTGGAGAACAGATTCAATCTGGTTCAAATCATCTCTGGAAGTACATGCATTATTCTTCTCATTAAACCTAAAAATGGAGTTCTCTCATCAATTTCTAGTGTTCTGAATGTCCAACAAAGCAACATTTTCAAAGAGCTGATGGTGTCTATTCTTTATTAATAATTTCATATGTTTTGAATAAGTAGGCTTTTAACTTTTCACTACATCAAATGATTCTGCTTGCGTAGACTTACAGGTAGATTAAGCAGTTTAATGCAATCATTTGGCTACAGCACATGTATTATTAGAATGCACACCTTGACCCTGTAATAGTCCCTGCATGGTTTTCTTCACGCTCTAGCCATAACAGTTAGTGAGGAGGCAATTTGGAATATACCACAGGTGGTCACGGTCATGGTCATAGCCACAAGCCTTGATGGAGTTAACCACCAGCTATGCTCTGCAGCAAATAGGTACAAGGCAGGGCCATAGGTACCCTTCCCTCAAGTGAGGTCATTGTTGTGGAGGGGAGCACCAGTTCCTGCATTGTTGTGAGTCTAAAAAACGTAATTTTGGCTTTTCTATGACTCTCATAATGGGAGGGAGTGGAAGCCCTCAGTTTGATTTCTCTTGCCATATCCTTGTTAAAAGCTAAACTGTATATAGTCCAGAGAGAATACTTGCGTAGACACTGGGAATTAAATTAGGCTGAATTTGGCCACATTAACTTGAAACTTTGGCATCCTAACACTCCAAATGCACAAAGAGTCACAACATGTTCCCATAAAGTTTAAAGATTTCCCTTCACTTGGAGGGTGTACTACATCCCTTCAACTGGATAGCAAGGAATGTGAGACTGTGAGATAATGAAATTTGGTCACTTCCCATCATCCCAACCTTCATTATCCTTCATTATGATACTTTCATTGGCTCACAGGTATTATCAACACACAGAAGCAGTTTCAAGAGCACGAACATGATTTCCCAAGACTCTATCAGTGGTATTTAGCTGGAATTTCCACGTGGCACAAAACACATCACGTAGCCCAGGGCAATGCAGGCACCAGAAACGCACCTTCTGAAGACATTTACTTGAGAGTATGGTAGACAAAAAAAAAAAAGAATTTTTTGCCATAGCTACGTACTATTCTCCAGCATGCCAAATAGTTTTGACAGCTACTGTAGGATTTTATGCTTCATTATTTATGCAAATACTTCAGATAAATCATGTTTTGTCTCTTTATACAGTATAAGAACACAAGAAAGGGCATTGCCAACATATGTGCAATTGGAGAAGCGCATATATCAATAGAGCTATGGATTGGTATAATGTAGTTCTTTATATGCAGACAGAAACAGAGGAAATGTAATACATAATAAAATCAAGCTGACTATGCACAGAATAAAACAATTCTACTTTACTTTTTTGTTTGTCTTTTCATGAATCAATCTGTGTCCTGCTTATTGCTTGTTTTCCCCGAGGAAGGCAATTTATTTTTTACAGAAAAGCACCCAACACCCTGCTACAATCATTCCCATTCGTTCTGAGCAAGAAAAACCTAGATGAAAAAAGGACTTACCAAGCGATACAGAAAAATTGCAAAGCAAAGAGGAAGACCAGCCTTTCCCAGCTTAGTAAACTCTGGCTGAGGAAAATAAAAATAATTCCCCTCTCTAAAGGCTACTGCCCCTTCACTCCCATTTAAGGGCAGATGCAATGCTATATTTAGAACTAACCAAGTGATTCTCCCAAAACTGAGGTCAGCCTAATAGGCAATAAGGGTGTGATATCAAGGCAGACGAAAAGCCCTAGCCCGTACACGGTTTTATACTGTATTTTAATAAAAGATAGACCTCATTCCTAAAAAAAAAAGCAGTTGTTTATGTTAAAAGTGGGGTTTCTTTTCCCAGCAACACCAAGCACATAGGAAACAGTTTAATGTCAGAAAACAGTTTAAACTTTTTATTTAGCAATGATTGAAGTTTTAAAATGATCAACAAATTTGAAGACCAGTGAGGAGACATAAAATCCAGAATCTTATTAGTAGAGACACGAGATCCCCTTGGTGCCTCAGGCTGTAAAATGAGCCTCCCCGTTGCCTCCTTAAGGGCTCCCTGAGAACATGGCTGCAGTATGTTAAGACATAGCAACTATATAAAAAGCCTATTAGTGTGGATTTAAAGAAAGTCCAATTCCTACTCACTATTTCCATGTCAATAATATCACCAGTCAACCTGAGAGACATTTCTCTATGTCTTGTAGGTAAAGCAGGGGGAATTAATACACTTGGAGGCATATACAGGCAGAGGAAAAAAAATGGTCAAAGCACTTGATTCTCTGAGACCCTAAAATGGAGGTTTGGTGCCTGTAGGGCTCCAAGGCACTGCGCTGACATGCCCAGATGCTCTGACATGTCCGCTCCACCACGGCTCTGACATGTCCGGATGCGATGGGGTAGCAGCACTTGCCCTGCGGAGCTGGTGAGTGTGGGCTCAGTCACTCTGCACCATTCTGGCGGTGTACAACCCCTTTGGGATTTGTCCCGTGACGTGAGCTTATATGAGGAAAGGGAAGGAAGGGTAGGAACTCTGATGAGGCTTTGTGACGAGTGTGAAGAAATAATCACATTCCTCTTATTCTGCCTGGAAATAAGGACAACTTGTCTGGGAGAACCTGGCTATATGATTCGGATAGACTGAATCACACCTCACGACTTGGCCCATAATGACTCAAATATCCAGTGAGTCAGCAACATACAGTAAGTAGGGAATTCATTGATATTCAAAGTATTTGAAAATAATAAGATCTACTTACAATCTATTTATATAGGAACGGGGTCAAGACCAAAGTCACTAAGTGACAATGAAGATCTTTCAGTGCTTGGTATGAGAAACTTTGATACATGAGCAATGCTCTTTTAAGTCACGCTTTCTTCTTATGCATACACATATAGAAAGCAGAGCAAGATGTGGCAAAGCCTTTAACCAATTGATTCTTACTGCATTTACAGGATTCATCCAAGTTTCCTAAACAGCTCTGGTAAGGATCTTCCCCACTTTCTGATTATCTAGGACTACCATTCGCTTGACACAGACTTCTCCCTTCCTCCCATCGATCTTAAATTATAACTCAGTCTGACAGAATTAGATCTACAGAGACAGACACAGTGGAATGAGTGCATATGCACTGAGCATAGATGTTGCTTCAGAAGCAGCTGTCAAAGTAATTATCATGTAATAATCCAGAGCAAACCCACTTTACTTACACAGCTCCTTCTCTTCTCTCTTATTACATTTTCCTGTGGGAGGTAAGAGGTCGGTTTTCAGGAAAACTTTAAAGTTCTCATTACACTCTCAGCTTTTAATTTCTTGTTCTATATTTATTATCTTTAAAGAAATGGAGGAATGTACAGTCTGCTCTGTCTGCCTTCACACTTGAGCTCTATTCTATTTCAGGGTGTGGTTGGATGTCAAAAATGTGAAAGTGCATCCTGAGGGCTGTGGGGAACACGCCACAGGCAAGAACCAGCCCTGCACTGGGGCCAGCCCCAGGTTGTCTCCAGGTAAGGCAATAAAAAAATTCTCCTTCTCTTCATAGATATTCACAAAATAGGATAGAAGGGAAAACCACAATATTCTGTTATTCAGTGGTGTTGAAATTTAGGCAGCAGAGCACCGAAGATTATCCAGCATTTTAATTGTAAAATAATTTACATTACATTCTTGAACAAATTTCCTCCCTGAGACACTGAAGGTGTCTTCTCCTGATCCCTCCACTTCCCAAATAGAAGTTCTTCCCTAAGAGGTGCTTTTTTAAAGCAGAGATTTAGCAGGGTATCAAAAGGATTATTCAAGCACTTAAAACTGAGCATGTGCTAAAATCCTTTCGTGAATGTGGTATTTTAGAATTACCTCTTTATCTTATACTAGTCCCTTGATGTGGGTTGTTTAATTGATACAGGCTTAAGTAACGGCTCAACTACTCCCGTAAAGAGGAAGGCAAAGACCTGAAATGGAGCTCAGAAAAAAGATGCATTAGCTTTTTAGCTACTGGAGGAAACATCAAAAATGTAATGAAATGAAATGTAATGGTGTCAGAAGGCGTATATTTTTAGAATGTAAGAGTGCCTTAATAGTGGCCTTGTGCTTCTAACTTTCTCCAGTTCCGAGAAAACCTGATGCATCTTTGTATGGCAGCTTCTGAAGTCCAGCTTTATTAATATGTTAGCTCTTGCTTTCTTCAAATGCTCGTAGCACATTTATAGTTTCATATAAATTAAAAGATTGGTAACTAGCAATGAGGTTCCTCATCTCTGCAGCAACTCTAATTATTCACAAAGCCCTATGGTAAGGTTTCTAAAGCCGTGCTAGAACAAAGGATACTATGCACTGGCAACCATAGAGCAGTCTCTTGCATTTCCTTCACAGCTATCTAGGTCCTAGCATCTCCCTCGGCATTACAAATGAAAGACAAAATAATGCAGGCAAATTCAACCATATGAAAAATAAATAGCACTCTTTCCGTCGCCTTTGGTCAGAAGCTCAGGATTATGAAGTATGGGGTCCATATACATACCAAATAGAACATGTCTTATTCAAAAGAGACCACCACCTGAAAGACTTAATTAAAAAAAATTTTGGAGGCAGTGCACCTGCTTATGAAGATTAGCTAACAAGAGAGCAGTAACAGACGCACTTGACTGCTGCCAGCACTGTAAATGTGTTCACACAGCTGAGCACAAAACACGCTTGACTGCCTCTTTCCAGTGGGGAGAGAACAACCCCATCTCAGCTCCTAAGATACTTGAATACTTCTCTGCCTACCTCCTGCTTTCTGCTTATTTTCATTTTTCTTGATGCAATTTCTCTGCCTTCGCTGGAACCTTTTTGTTTTCTTTTTTGGTGCCCAACTTGCAAGTATTTTAAGGCTGGCTACATCCAGCTGCACACTGCTGAAAGCTAAAACTCCAGCAAGGACGATAGGCTGTGTGGAGCCCATGATGAGATGAGCCCATGAGAGAGCCGAGACATTTGGAGGAGGAAAAGGAGGAGGCACTTGCAACCAAGGGAAGGCTGTGCCGCTCCCGGGAGAGAGGACAACGGCAGCTGCAAAAAAACACGTGCTAGAAGCTGTTTTAAACAGCCAGACAGGGATTTTCAATTGGCAATTCAACAGACCTAGATTAAACTGCATCCAGAACATCAGACACTTCTAGTACAAGCCTTTGAGCATATGCTGAAACACCTGAATATACAACATGTTGGGAGTTTTTTCTCTGCAATGTAAGGTAAAGTGAATCTCTTAGTATGTAACCTTATTTATACCTAAGAAGACAAACACACCAGTGAGTTACAGTGATTCAATCACTTATAAGATATTTAAAGAGTAGTGTGTCACCCTGCTGTTCAAGGACCCACTCTGCAGCACATCAGAGTGGTAAGGTTTTTACTGACTCAGGAAAGCTCATATCCTTCTTGATTTAATGCCTCTTTAGAAAGTCGACAGAGAGGTAGCTCAGCCACAAACAGAAAACACAGGCTTGCCTGGTGCAGTAGAATGTTTCAGCTATTTATTTTGTGAGTTACTGCAAGAGGCAACAAGAGTGTATTTTCCACTGCCTTGGACAGCATAAAATACTCTAGAGCTGGTAACAAGCTGACAGTGATACTGAAGTAAAACTGGGGCTTCAGCCAGTGGGATTGCTTAGCTATATATGTTTTGCTAAATTTTAGGGTGAGACGAGCAAATTACAGTCTCTCACCAGTGACATGAAGTTACAGCTCAGATTTCAAATGTTATTCTTTTTTTAATTTAATCAAATCCTTTGGAAGAGTTTCTGATAAAGCTTAATGAAAAAACCAGCACTAGTTAGAAAAACCATACCACAGGAGACCCCATTAACTGTGTATCAGCTCAGTGGCACCTCTTCATTTGCCATTACAATGAGATTTATTTCTCAACGAAGTGCGAAGATAAGGACCATAATGATTTTTGTCTTACCCTGGTATATTTATTCAAGCGTCACACAATATACTCTGCAGATATCCGCTGTAGCAACAGTTATCTCTATCGATTAATCTCAATATCAGCAACAACAGATGAAACCTAGACACGACTACAGGTTGTAAGAGGGCAGAGACAGGAACAAGTTACACTGCAGTCGTGTGGCCAAGAGGCTTCGTCACCCAGGGAAATGCAGGCGAAACAGCTACAGTCACAAATCCACCACAGGGTAGCACCACACAAAGTCTGTTTTAATGCCTTCAGGCTTAAGTAGCTGCCAGCGGTGGGGGTTACTGCTGCGTTAACAGCACCTACATACAGGACTCACACCAGAGATGAGCACAGACAGCCCGGTCATGGAGTCACAGAATGGTTGAGGTAGGAAAGAATGTCTGAAGGTCATCTCCTCCAGCCCCCCCGCTCACACAGGGCCACCCATTGCCCAGGACCACATCTAGATGGCTTTTGAGTATCTCCAAGGGTGGAGGCTACAAAACCCCTCTGGGCAACCTGTGCCAGTGCTTGGTCACCCCCACAGTAAAAAAGGGTTTCCTGACGTTTAGAACCTCCTATGTTTCAGTCTGTGTGCAACACCTCATGTCCTGTCCCCTCCTCTTCTTGGGTAGCCGGGGACTGAAGGTCACTAGTGCAGGCACACACACACACTCTTCAGCTTCACAAGCACACACACATTTGCTGCCTGGTCCCCTACTCTCTTTCTGGTCCAGAACGGTGCTTGCTGCAAACAGATGCAGACACTCAAACACTCATCTCAGAGACACCCCACACCCATGGGTCCCCCCAATACCTATATCTAGGTATGTAGTGGCATCTACACCCCCAGTCTGGCTCCAGTAGCTGGTACCCAGTCCACTCGTCCCAGTCTGCTCAGTAGCTGGTACTCAGTCCATGCAGCACTCACACCGGATGGAGACTGAGATTACAGAGAGAGAGTTAAGAAAGGATTTAAAGAAGACAGGAGAGACTGTGGTGACCAGGCACAGGGCTCAGTCAAACAAGTGTACTCACTGGCTCTGTTTTACACAAAACTGGCCCCTTTTATACCACTCTCTATATGTTCCTCTCTTTGTTCCTACCTGATTCCCTTCTAAACATTTCTTCATTACTTTGCACAGGCCTACCAATCTCCACTCCTCTGGCCTTCACCCACCCCATCCCAGCCTTCCCAGTTTACAGTCTTATCAGTTGCCAAATCCAGATTAGTATTCCTGGAATAGCTCATCAATAAGTGTGACCGATGAGGTTTGTTTCTTCTCATAGTCTCCATCATCGTTTGTCAGGTCTGTGTCTCTGTATGTTTGTTTGTTGCCTTTACCTTTTCTTAGCAACCTGATTTTAGGTGCTTCTCAATCAGATCATCTTGCTGGAATAAACATTCTCACACACCACTATCCTTATCAATTGGCGCCACTAACCAGGTATGTTTCTGGTTATTGAATCTGTTATCACCAGTCAGGTTTTTTGTGTCTATGTTTGGCTCTCTCCTTTTCCTTGTCATCTCATTTGACAAGGTCCCTTGGTCAGATAGTCTGACTAGAAAAAAAGCATTTTCGCACTCCACGTATCCTCACACAGAAAACATGGAAATTTTCTGCTCCAGTTTCACAAGGGAAAAGGAGAAGGAGAGGAGTACATAACAGATCACACAGCAGACATGATTGCACGATGAGTCCAATGTGAGAGCTGACGTGAAAACGTCAAACAGTATCAAGTTCAGGCACATCCCACTATTCAAGGTTATTGAACTTTTTGTCGCATATCCACCGGTTCATGTCACTGAAAGCACGTAGCTACGCTGCGTATAGCCCGTGCCACGCGTGATATACTACCTGACTTATATATGAACATAAATGTGCTCTAGAGTAATGAGCCTTTAGTATATTCCTGGAAGCTGGTAACTCTCATTAGAAAAATGATGTTGCTTGATTTCAGGGATAGATGACCCACAGCAACAACAGCTTGAAGGAATGATATAGTGGAGGTCTGACCGGGTTTCACTGTAAACAGGCAAGAACTATTGGAAATACAGCCCAAGCACGATTTTCTTTAGGAATGATAGCAGCTGGACCCTTTAACTCATGTTCCTAACTACTGCCGGACTTCTTTGATTCTTTGGTGGTATAACCAAAATGATTCAGTTCGCCACAGGTAGGTACAATGAGAAGTGTGCTAAGACTACTGGTCCCAGGCAGGCCCCAAATTTACACTGTTTAAACAGGTAGCATTTGGCATTTTTACTAACAACAAAGGAAGAAACCACTGTTTTGCAAAAATGCCAATAAATCATGATCCTTCTCCAACTGCGCTGTAGTTTCTTCTCCAGGTCTTCAAGAGCAATGCCATACCGCATAAAACAAAGCGACTTTTCATCACAGAAAACAGACTGAAGAGTTTTAGTTGATTATTCCAACCCAGCCCCTAACTACTATTTCTCTCTGTGGTCCATATTCTGGTGCTTCAGATCAAGCTACATTTGGAGGTCACCAGTTCTCACCATTACTGCTGCTGCTTCTCGGTTATTGTGCAGCTGCAAGTGTTCCTGACAGGGAGGTTTCACTGAATTCCTTGCCTACGCCATTAAACTGATTATTTACTCCCACTCTGGTATTCAGTTGTCACTAAATCAGTCACCCACTAGCTTCCTTGGTCCTCAAGTTAAAGACTCATTTGATTTCAAAGGGTACTTTTACCCAAATAAAGACTGTAGGATTCCCCACAGAAACATTCTTCATATTTAAACACAGCTTAGACAAATTATTCATATTTCTTTTTATTTTTTCTTCATAAATCATCTAGCCTGTATCTTGTCTCACATGCTGGGCTTGCTGAGTATTCCTCTGCAGCTGCATTTTTAGCACAATGTAACATTTACATTGCTGACTGAAAAACTTTTAGATATAAGTATATAGATCTTTATTCCTACCTTATAATACCTGAATCAAACATTTTTTCCATTTTTTTCCATCTTAATTTTAATCTGGAGAAGTTTGCTTTCCAGATACACAGATACCTTGAGACAGCAGTAAAATTTTTTCTCCACAGGCCGTATAGAGCCCGTTTCTTTTATTCTGAATTTCTGTTGCAATAAGGCAGCATTAGGTACCTCTCTGGATCCTACTGTAACATATCCTAAATAACAGGTACACAGGGAGCTGCAAGACCAAAAAAGGCTTTCTTCCAGCTTAATAAATATCTTGAGTCCCAGGTCACATCAGAGCGGCACAGAATGTAAAGCTTTGAATGCTTAGGACAGCTGTCCTCCCTCCCCGCCTCGGCGGCCTGTCTGGTTACACTTGTACCCAATCCCATCCACTGGCAGAGTTCCCCAAGTGACACAAATACTACAGCAGCTCAGGAGAGGAAAAAATCTTGAGCTGAGCGCCGTCGTCAAGATGTCTAGGCATTTACGACAGGACAACAAGAACAGCAACATCACAACATCACAGCAACCACCGGGAGCGCTTCGGACGCCTCAGGGAGTGAGAGGTGGTTGCTCCCCCTCTGACAAAGGGACTGAAATCAGCTGCCCGGAGTTTCCAGTGCGTGGGAACTCTTGAATGGAAATAAAGTTTGAGGCCAGAAGAATCATCATGATCGTCTTATTTATACCTCACAGTCTCTTCAGTTATGTTTGCTACTTTTGTGCAGTGACACCATGGAATTGATAAAACATGTGGTCAAAATACCACCTGTCTGAAGTACTTGCTCTATAAAAGGAAATCTGTCTTAATTTGGACACATCCAGGGATTAATTCTTCCCTATTGCTTGTACTTTCCTTCAACTTTTAATCATATTTAGTGTAAAAAATTGTGCCTTTTTTATATCTAGTCAAAATTTGCCTAGCATTCCCTTACATCCAGTAGTTCTTGCTGGCTTCTCAGATTTAAAAAAAAAACCAAACCACACTGCATTTTCTTCTTCTGCAGGTGCTCACACACTAACCCTCACGCTTCACCTTCACACTGCAATTGCTAGACAGAATAGCTGTTTCCACCTGTATGATGCTGGTGGTGTCTGCTAGCACAAAGTAATCAGGACTTCTGTGAACAACAAGGTAGAAAGGACCAAAGAACTAAAACAAGTTTGGTTTTGGGATGTTTGTAATTGTCACTTTCCAGACGTGTGAGAAAAGAGAGTGATTGCTTAGAAAACATTAGAAGTAGGCTATGAAGG
The DNA here is from genome assembly GCF_964199755.1 of Larus michahellis. Classification (NCBI taxonomy): domain Eukaryota; kingdom Metazoa; phylum Chordata; class Aves; order Charadriiformes; family Laridae; genus Larus; species Larus michahellis. The sequence goes on from NC_133898.1 coordinate 108,734,369, forward strand.
AACAAGAAAGTTGGCATTATGTGTTGACCTTTGGAAAATCAGTCAGAGATGAGGGATAGGCATAGGTCGTGATAAACATTAGGCAATGGAAGAAATAGTTCACAGCAGTATATTACAAAAAATGAATCTTCTAGAAAGAGGAATCTTGTCTAGAGATCACCTTAGGATTATGATCTTTTCTGCAGAAAGCTTTCTGGGAAGCCTTCTGGGAAATACTAACCGAGCAACATGCATTGCGTCCCTATACTGTAATACAAAAGCTTCAACTTGAACTTCAGCTGCGTGCATAGAGAAAGACAGTACCCTATACTTTGCAGATGTTTTTTTCCTGCTCAATCCTAGGTAGAATTAGTATAAAGGTGTAAAGAGTGTAACACTGATGATGATAGCTGCTGGTTGAGAGGCTGCCCGACAGGCTGGAAGGCCATGTCTTCACAGGAGTCACGAAAGGAGCCAGCAAACAGAGGCATATGGAAGGGAAAGTAAGAGCTTCTGGTCTTGGTGAGTTTGGATGGGCAGCAAAAAAATAGTGGCTGGTTTTATGTGGAACTCTGATCAATCACACATTTTAAACTCATGCATGATAGATCTGGAACAATGGGGAAATACTGTCCCCATTTCCAGTTTTAAAAAGATATGGCACTGAAAACAGAACAGACATATGTATCTCCTTACTAGCAGAAAGGACCCACGTGTGCAGTGTCACTCCCTTTCCAATGGAAGTATGCCAGCAATTTCCTAGTGAGTCACATGCCTTGGGAAACAATTGTGCCTCATAAGAACTGCATGAAAACAGTCCATTAAAGTTACAGTCTCAAGTAATATTGAGCGGCTGTCTCAATATTTGAACTTCTGACTTGCTGTGTGCCTTGTTCGTTATTACTTTTTGCTATTCCTCCCTCTTCCACCCACTCACCCACATTAATAACTCTCAAGAAGAAAGAAAAGGGAGATGTCCAGATGTCCCGTTACTGGTGCTAGCCCAGGGGATGAGAGGAGGACCAGGAAGACAATGACACCATGTCTCACCACTCACAGAGACACAGAACAAGCAGGGTTACATAAAACTTACCAGCGTAACTAATCATGCCTTCCATCAGTCTTCTTCCGTTGTGCTTCCTGCTGATGGACCTCACAGGAAAATGGTGGGCTAATGCTAGTCCTGAAGGCAGCCCTCCACATCCAGCCCTTCTGAACTCCCAGCTGCAAAGGTACTATATTCTCTCCTAGAGCCCTTGACTTGAAATGGGGTTAGAGGATGGAAACTACTCTGGGGAGCAGCACAACACATACATTTGCTTTGTTCTTGAAATCCTTCCTAGGGACTGCTATTTGCCACAGACAGGGAGAAGACACTAAATGTACCTCTAGGCCTGGTCTAATAAAGTCATTCTTATGTTGACGCAACACTTCTAAAACATGCACCAGGGATCTTAAAGAGGAAAAGGTCAAAGAATTGATTTGCATTCCAGAAGCTAATGAACATTTGCTTGGTGAATGTAATCTGCTGAAAGAAAAGACTAGGGAACAGCAACCAAGTAGGAGGAAAGATAAATCAGAGGGTGTATAAAAGAGATGAGAAGAGGAGCCAAGTACAATGACGTCTTTCTAGGTAGATACATTACAGTTAAAGATCAACACCAAAGACCGACAACTCCCTCCAGGAAATAATTTAAATAGTAGCTGTCCAAAGATGGGACAAGGCATTTAAATTTAATAATATTCAGGATCACTTTAGATTTCTTTAAATGTTCTAGGAGGATTCACGACTTATAATTTTGGCTGCCATCTACAAGACCAGGATTTCATTTACCATCCTTGGATTAATTGTCATGTACATCATTGAAATTTGCATCCGTAAGCATTTACACTGAAATGCCATGATGATGATTAAGGAATTATAGCAACTGGCATACCAGGAGAGGATGAGAGAGCTTGACTGTTCAGCCTGGAGAAAAGAAATCTCAGGGGACTACATGAATGTGTATAAATACCTGAAGGGATGGTGTAAAGAAGACAGAGCCAGGCTCTTTTCAGCGGTGCCCAGGGCTGTGGGGAGCTGGAGACCAGCGCTGCTGCAGTGTCACTGGAGCAGGGACTGGTGACCCTGGGGTCTGAAATGAGGCCACGGGGAGGGTAGGGAGAGGCTCTCATTAACTCCAAAATTACATTTGTGAAGGGAAGTTGGTGAAAGCCTCCTCCACGCCTTTGACTTGTCTTCAGACACACTGCATAGTATTGGCCATCAGTGAAAATGCATCGACCAGGAACTGTCAATTGTCTCATAACACAGAATATAGCTTTTTGTGAGTAAGGAATTCAAAATTAGAGAGCAGGGTTTCTATTCTAGCGTAATATGCACTTAGACAATTGACCCATTAAGCTGGTCAATTTTCTTTTAAAGCCTCATTTAACTTCTGCAATATATTATGACTCACAAAGTCCAGTTTCAAATAGGCACAAGCTATTATTTCAGTATTGCCAGTTATTTAAACTTTGTGCTGCAATACATTTGATAAATATCAAAGTTCATATTATATATCATATTTAGAGTATATGAAACATTAGCTTGCATTCAACAGAAATTACCTCCAGATAAGTACATCTATGCGTACGGAATCCCTAGGAAGGGCTTCTCAGGTCCAAGAAGGAGTTTCTGAAGACGTATTTACGTTGTTTATGAATCCTTAGGCTACACTTCTGCCTTCCCTTTCACACCAGGAAAGCACAGGACAGCAGCTTAGCCCCGGGTGTAGGGCCCCCCCGTACCGTGTTGTTTGAGGAAGAGATGAGAGGGCAGACATGTACCAGGCGAGAGGCCGGATGCGAGGTTGCTCCCATCAGCCTCGTAGCTGTTACTGCTACTGGCTCACCAAGCCTGAGCCCAAGGAAAGAAGCATTAGACCATTTTCCAAAGGTATCCTCAGAGGCAGCCTGCCCTCTGAGCTGTGAGATGAGATAGCCGCGGCCCTCGGCCACACAGCTTGAGGCTTCGCACTCTGCCCTGCATCTGCCCGTCCCCTCCCCTCGGCCCCACGTTGTTTGGGAGCACCTCTGCTCCTCCGCTGCAGCTCCTCCTCTTTGCTATCGTCTTCTGCATGGATTAAAAAAGGGATTAAATCTTCCCTCTCAAAATGACTTGGTTTTGACACTGTGCCCAAATGGAACTAGCTTAACTAGGAGGATATACGGGAGCCCACGCCTGGGACCTGACCCTCAATACAGGCAAGGGAAGGACTTCCATTTGTCACAAGTATCAATACTGCTTCAGTTCAAGAACTTTTTTTGAAACTCAGAAATCATAGTGAAAAAGACATTTCCTGTCTATTTTAGAGTGGAATATAGCTGTGATACAAAGGTTCCCCTGCAAACAAGAAGATGTATTTCCCAAAAACATTACCAGCATTCACTTCTGTCAGCCCTTCACGCCATTCCTGGGGAGCTGAGCTAGGACAGTTGTTGGTCAGTGTAATGGGTCTCATGGGACCATTCCAGCTGCTGTAACTCCAGCACTGTGCTTCAGATCATTTATTCTGAAAGTCATTTTTTCCAGGATCATTTATTTCATAAACTATTTTAGCCTCTACAGGCTGAGAAACACAGTGGGCAAAAAAAAAAAAAATTTAGAGCTGCTCCATGTCAGGAGAGTATTTAGAGCTTCTTCAGGATTTGCACAGCTAAAGATCTGTCCCACTCTCTACAGGACTCCTGAGACCGTGTAAAACCAACCTAGGCTATCAAAAGAGAGAGTCATAAATGTGCTGCAAAAGGGATGTTGGTTAGAGAAGGCAAAAAAACAAAGTAAGAGAGGCTGAAAACCAGTAGAAGATAATACAAATGGATATGATGTCAATAAGAAAAAAAAGGAAAAATCATTTGTCAGTCACTCTTTCACACAAAAACACATACACATTCCCCCTTTAAAACTCTTCCTCCATTATAACAAGTAAACAGAAGTCAGATTTTCAACACATGGAAAACTTTCTAGATACTTCGTCACTTGTCTTTTTTTTTCCACACACTAAATAAAAAAAAAAAAAAAGAAAAGAAAAGAAAAAAAAAGAAAAAAAGGAGAAAAAAAAAAGAACTAAGGCAAAGAAGAATGCAAGATCACGGTTCAACAGTTAAAGTTTAAAAAGGCTACTTTCCCAACAATGGTCTTTTTATTTTAGCCAGACTCTCATTTGTCTTCCAATATCTCTACCTTGGGAGTTTCATGCAGTGTTTTTAAATAACCCTGCTATGCAGCTTAATGAAAATACTCAGCCTGTCCTTTATGAAATAACTTTTTGTGAAATAATCCTGTTACAAAAATTGAGGAGTACTCAGTCTCCATCCCTTGTGATCCTCTCTAAAGATACAAATAGCACAGAAACTCTTCAGAAAGTGCTTTCATCAGGGTTCATTTTAAATTGAAAGACTGTGAGCTGTGTATGGTTACACTCTCTTGAAAATACTTAGTTCTGTAAAACACATTTGCCAGAGAAAAGAGCTTTATCCTTACCAGATAGTTTAGCTATTTCCTTCTTTCTTTTCTTTTTTTATTTTTTTTAAAAAAGCAAATTTTTAGACAGCTAGGGCCATATGTTCTGTCTAGCTATCCATCTTACTCCCTCGGGTTACACTGTACGACTTAAGTGCAATTGAAATCCAAATTTGGCTCGCTAAATTCTTCTGACAGATGGACTAGAAAAATGTCATTTGTAAAAGTAACTTGGATACAGCCATAAAACCTTTTTCCATTTCTCAAGTCACTTTCTTTTCTTTTCCTAATATGTATGTACAACAAACAGTTCACGTCTGAACGTGGTTACCATTTTAGCAATCTGGCATATAAGCGGTTGCGTCAAGACAAAATACAGATTTTAAATGTTTGGCCCTGACGGACCTTTTAGTGCTGCTGGAATGCTTCCTATTTTCAAGGTTAGCTAATAAGCCTCTTAACTTACGGGTAACTTCACCGAGTAACACAGATATCCTTGAATCATTTACCAATGACAGTAGCATACTCAGTGAAATAATGCAGCCATTCCTTTAAAACAATACAAAAAATGCAGGGGTATGGAAGGAATGGATGATTCTTTTCTCTTTCTCTTCTATTATTTCCTCGTCTCTTTTCTCCTCTTTTTTTTTTTTTCCCCCCCACAATTGGGGCATACTTCTGCTATGTTACGAAAATGCTTTGGCACATGATGCAAAGTAAGCTTGTCTGTGTGGAGAGACACAAAACCAAAATGTCAGCAGGAGAAGAACGAACACAAAGTGATTTCATTTGTGATTATTAAGCTCTGTGGGGAATCTTCATATCAGCTCCTTTTACTGCTTTTTATTTCTCAAAGCAACGCAAATAAAGTTGCTCTTGGTGCTGCTCAGTGCAACCCACTACCCACTAGATGGGGCCCGAAGGCAAGAAGTTCTCAGCAAAAAACGCCGGGTCCACTCTGAGAAGCTGCATTTCCAGAGGAGAAATACAATAAGGGTAAAAAGTGATCTGAAATATCATAACGACAAATGAGTTTAAGAGCTCTAGCTGAATTTGGAATTTAGTTCATAAGGGGACTTGAATTCTACTAGCACCTACACCAGAAGGAAAGCATAGAACCTCTACTCCCCGAATTCTTTGCTACCTAATCCTTAAAAGCTAACATCCTTAAAAAAAAAAAAAAAAGAAAAAAAAAAAAAAGAGGTCATTGTATTCTACCAATAAAACTCAGAAGATTTTCACATAACTGTGTCTGACTACATAAAACTACATTTTCACCAACCCACAGGGGAAGACACGGACAAAATTATGTGATACAAAAAAAATCATGTATTTCCTCCCTTTTGGTCCAAACAACAGCAACGCCAGCATCCCTCAGGAAAATATGTTTCCATCAAGCAATAGTCCTTGGAGGCCTTTCAGCTCTGGCTTGATCTTCCAGGCACTCAGCCTCTCACAGAAATGCTTCAGCTTCCCTGATCGGTTTCTGCTTCATAGACCCACGCCTACAGAAAATGTTCATCTTCACATATAAAAATAATAGAAGGGGGTCAAGAAAAATAAAATCTCTGCACTTCACAGCCAGAGCTGTAACCATTGATCTAAGACATCGTACTGATTTGTATTCACTTTGACCCACAACTCTTCTTCATTTAATACATCCAAAGTTGATCCTCAGCTGATGATTTACCGTCTTGTAGGTGATTGTCCTACAATGTGAATGTAGGCTGCTATTATTACATAGCTTAACCCCACATTTGTACCTGAACTCATTACTGTGGGCTGCCTTTACTGACAGAGGAAAAAGCCACTTCTCAAACGCACTTAGTCTCCTTCTGAAGTAAACGTCTACAATTGGTAAGTAGCTCAGATACAGATGTCAAAGCTGCAGAGGTCTTAGAAGTGGGCAAAATGGCCCCTGCATCCACTTCTCAGATACATTTTCTTAGCTTGTGTTTAATAACACATGCAGTAGCCTTCTGAGTAAAAAACGTGACCTTTTCTCAGAATTGTAAGGCAACTTTACAACCGTCTATCTGAAACCATCTGATTCTTTTCTGGGAGCATCCCATTGTTGAAGTGACAAAATTTCAGCTTTTAACTTATATTTGTAAGCCTAGGGTTACAAAGATAAGCCAGAAAGTGTTAATTGCAAAGGCTTAAAAAATTTGATTGAAAGTCTGAAAAATGCGGGGTGGGAAGTTATTAACAAGAGAGAGAAACATAAACCTTGAGCCTTGAAGTTAATTATTGCAGGAGAGGTTAGTAATGTCATAAACCTCCCCACACAATCTTTTGTCAACTCTATCATCTGTTTCTCTTCTTGTGAAAAATCAGGCTTCTGTTGTTTACCAGCTTGCAGGAAAATTAATTTTTCACATCAGCTCTGCAACAGGAGCAAGTGTGGTGACGGGCACCAGATGTGCTGGGTAAAGACAACCTGGACGGGCCAGACACCTTAGACTTGCTCATGCCAGAATGCTCAAGAGCCAAGCCAAGGCTGGCTGAATTGTTATCCTGTTTACATCTGCCTGGATCAGGGCCTGGAGCGCCAGCCTTATCCAAGAGCAACACTTGAAGGCAGGACTCATGGGCTACTCATGAACCTAACAGGAGAGTCCCACACATGGTAATTCCCTAATCAATACTGTTACAATGTCAGAGTGCTCCTTGTCACCCTTTTGGACTAGGATGTCTGGTACTTTCCCAAACAATTTCTGAGTACAGGCAGGATTTAGCTTGAGTAAGGCATCGTTGCCCATGGAGGTTTGGATGTGGTCCTGTTCTGCTAGCTAAGGGAGCTTTATACTGCAGACACGGCCATCCCAGCAGTTCTAGGGGACAGCCATGACAGCCATAAGCCTGTGCATTTTATTAGTACATATATATAGCTGGTAAGCCCAGAAGCTGTTAGATTTAAAAATGGAGTGCCTGCTGAGCATGAAAAACTGCTAAGCAATATTGGCATTTGGAGTGAGGCCAAGGCAAGAGATATGCACCGCAGGAGTAGCACGGAGGTAAAGCAGCTTGTGCATATTAAGGCAAGGTCACCAGCAATCTTGGAAGCCTGTAACTGGAGCGGGGGACAACAACATGCCGTAAGAGAATGGACAAAATTAAAATGAAGGAGTGGAATGATTAACGTGCAAATTCAGGATCCAACAGGAGCAAAGAAACGGAAACAGAGGTCCATGCAGGCTGGCACAGGAGAAGGAACATGAGCTCCAGCTACCACTGAGTATTTGCAGTGTCCAAAAAAGGAAAGTCCTTCTGAAGAGGAAGGCGTGGGGAGAGCCGGTGGTTTCTGATAACACTTGTGTCTTCCTCAGGAGCTGTGCAGGGCAGGTCCAGACTGAAGAGAGAGCTCTCCTTTACAGCTCTTTCAAACCAGATCCACCTCCCATCCAGTAATTTGAGGAAGGGGGAAGGAGATCTATTACTTCATCCTCATGTATGTTGCAGCTTTTCTTTACTGCCTCCTACGCTTCATCTGCCACCGCTTTAATCTGCCCACTCTCCCACTTCCACACAGCTCTTTTACAGCTCTACGTCAGGAAGATATTGCTTTGTCGCCTGCGTGCCTTGCTTTGCCAAGGTCACTTTCACATGTGCCTGCAACTGTTCCTTCTCCCCACAGCATCTTCAGACATTCTTTTCATGAATCATTTAATCAATCCATCATTTTCCATGTTTTTGTCAACCTCTTTGAGGGCTTTTGATTTTCCAAGTTACTTTTGTCCTGTGCTTTATTAGACTATAGCATGCTTAGCTCTCTCCAAAGCTCAATGTGAGAACTGAACGGGAATGGAGGAACCCACAAGCTCTCGGACAGGGCTCTCAAGATAATTAGAAGCACATACTGTTAGAAACATGGCATCTTTGTTCAGTTTATCTAGAAATTACTCAGTAGTTCTGTGCAGCCTGAAGACACATCAAGAAGTTACAAAATGCAGAGTAAGTGTTTCTAAAGCCCGTTTCAAACACTGACATTTTTGGTAAGAAACCAATAAAGAAATGAGGATGTTGTGCATCCTTAGGTAGAATAAGAATATTACTACCTTAACAAACTTTTCTTAGTGTCCAGCCTGAGTCCTCTTAGCTGCAGAGTAAGCAAAAATTAATCTGATTTCTTCTTGCACTTCCTAAACGAACAAAGAGAACAACTGATCATTATCTTCTTTAACAGCGCCCTTTTACATAATGAAAGACTTCTCATGTTCCCCATTCAGAGTTTCATTTTCTAGTCTAAACATAGCCAGTACTCTGAAACTTTCTTCATTTCCTAAACCTCATGTTCCCTTTGCTGCACTCCGAATTCCCTCCGGTGAGCCCACATTTCCAGTCAAGGACAATGCCTGAATGTAGGTGCAGTGTTTCAGCCGATCTCACCCCTGCCAAGAAGAGAAGTAATTAATCCCCATTTTACAAATAATGCTGCTGTTCAGACTTTTTTTAAAATGCCAAATTTCTCTTTGGTACATAGCAGAATCACACTGTAACCCAATATCCTTTGCTTTCCAATATCATCCCGAGGGCCTTGGTGGGATTCTGCCACCTGGCCAGCTGCTCCCTACCTCCATTTCGCATTTAATTTCTCATCCACAAGAGCACTTTTTTGTGCCATTCATTGCTTTTGCTTACGGTGTGAGAGAAATGCCCGGCTTTTTACTCCCCTTAGGAATAGCCAGCAGTTTTCATGCCTTACCTCAGGCCCCTTGTTTTTTGCAATATCTATTCAGTGCATGACTCCCTCCCCAGAAGAAGATGCATTCTGTGACAAAACACTTCTGAAGAGCAAAGTCCCCCTTGCTGTCATGAAGTTTGTTTCTATTGCCAGCCACGGCATATGGGAAAAAACACTCAGCCTCCGTGTGGGTGACGCAGAAGGTGAAACCTGAAAAGGAAACAGGAGGAAACTGGTACGCTTGTTACTACGAGACAGAAGCAAACGTGAGACAGACTGAATGGTTAAAGTGGGCATATGTAAGGTGTCCAGGATCTTGTCCAGGAAGTTGACATGAAACAGATTATATAATTAAAAATTAAAAAAAAAAAAATAACGCCTACTTCAAGTATCACATTGCCTAAAGAGTCTGGGAATGGGATGGAAGAAAACCAGCCTTTCATTATGTCCAGGAGATGAACAACTTTGTGCTGGTGAACTCAGGGAAGAAAACTCAAAATTCAAAGGCTTTCAGAGGAATAACGTGTTGAAGTCAACGGCCTGAGCTCACTTTTGGCACCTGCAGAACCAAACAGGTCATGGAGCATATGAGCTATTCACTGCCCACCTGGAACCGGGAACACCATGTATGAGGCAAGGCAGTCTCAGGTTTGTCTCCCTGAACACTGAATGACTGTAGTCATCACCTGAGGTAGCAAAAGCAACATCTCCATCTACAAAAATATTCACATCATTAGGTACAGGTTTGAATATACTGGGCTCTCTGGTTAAGAGACTTTATGTCCTCTTGTTGGTGCACCTCCTATTTGCTGTTTACCATCTTTGTTTTACCTCCTCTTGACAGCATTGCAATCACCTTGTCCAAATCTGTCCTTCAGTCTCCTACACATTTTCAAAGCCATTCTGAAAGAGAAGAAAGGTAAAGCCAAGGCATTTCGGTCAGTCCTAACCTGTTACAGCAAAGTCCTCCAGGAAAGACAAATTTTTAACGTCTCTACCAGTCATTAAATGAGATTTTCTCCCTGAGGTATTTCTGTGCTTGTTTGCAAATATGGCACTAATGTGACACTGATATATGCTTAGTTTCCACACAAAATAATCCCACTGAAGCCCAGAGGTGAAAGTCAAGCCCATTACAGTAAAAAAAAACCAACGTGTTCTCCATTGACTCACCTGGGTACAGCATTTCACCAACAAGACTATATTAGCACGAACAGTTAAGCTACACACAGTAGTCTGCAAATAAAGAGGTTATTCTAATTAAGGTCTGAGGCTATTTTATACATATTTAGGAATAAAAATAATGCATGTGCATGGTGCTATACAATACTCTCTAAATGTTGTTAAAGCTATGCAAATGCCAATGTGGCACAGAATAATGACCACTTTGCTGAACTGGGTATGGTTTCAAAGAGTCAGTGTATTTGATGTAAGCTGCAATGACGCCTTTGAACAGCAGAGGACATGTCGTTACCCCAGTTTGTCCCCGGGATGCTATGCAGAGGGAAGAACAGTGGGAACAGTGAGGAAACCCAGCCCGGGGACGGGTGGAGAGAAAGGCCCTTTTGTGCGGCAGCAGAGGCAGGATCCCAGACGCTCACTTTCACACTCGGACAAAGGCGGAAGAGGAACACTTCTCTCTTCTGTTTTTTTCTATTTTTTTTCTGTTCTCTGCAGCACAAGGTCTCTCCCAGGCAAGTTGTCAGCAAGGAGGAAGCATCCTGCATGCAGCGGCCCAGCCTGGGAGACCAGCGATGTCGCTTGCTGCCAACCCGACACAGCGAGAGAAGCTGCTGTGAAAGGACGCGGCAGAGGAGAGGTCTGAGGACTGACTGTGTGCGCAAACAGCAAATGCCGCTGCCGCCTTAATCATTGCACCGAGTTTCCAACGATGAGCTCGATTCGCCACGCTGCTGAACCACCATGGGATGTCCGAGGAACTTGTGGTAGCCGACGGAGGAGGTGGGGTGAATTAAAGCTGAAGTAAAAGTAGCGTGGCAAAGTTAAATAGCAGTCTGATCCTGCACACCACACCGCGTTGCTGCTGCGTTTTGACTTCGCTCGTTAAGCAAGACAGATGCACGGCAGCAACTGGGCTTCTCTGCTGAGAGGAATGCAAACTCCAGGAGATCGGAGAGACAGCAAGAGACATCACTGCCCGCAGTGAGGGTGGCCCACAGCTGAGCAAGAACCAGCCGTGTTGGTTTTTATCCCTGGTCCTGGGGCCCTCAAGCCTTTTGCATTAAAACCCTGCTGCCTGAACAACTGAACAACGCTGACAGCAGGGACCAGAGTCTGCACCTGTCTGCAGCAAACCACAGTGTCCAGCACCTTCTTGTGTCCTGTCTCTTGTGCCCGATATCTCTCAGCACCATTGTACTGTCGTGACAAGAGAGGATGAGATTGCCTTCAGCCTGGAGGGTCTAGGATGATGTGTTTTTAAACTTCTTAAAGTATGAGAGACACTGGGAGAGGTCTTAGCAACAACACTATTAAGAAAGGGTATGACAGCACAACTGCCACAGAGGCAGTTTCACATTGAAAATAGCCATTTTAGGCAGCTAATACAAGGGATAAATGTGCACTGTAAATCCCAGTGAGCTGGAGCACTTCTGTTCCAGAGAGAGACAAGATTTGGGATAAGCCCCAGTTTTGTGCTCACTGCCACCCCTGTAAGCATAAAAATCATTGTGATGATCTTAAGGGCCTTTTCCAACTTAAATGATTCCATGATTCTATGAAACCAATTCATCCGCATCTGCCTTTTTTCCCAGCATGCTCAAACTACGTATCTCCACTGCACTGCAGACTGAGTCTAAGTGCCCAGAGAACCTAAATGACCCCTTGGGCACGACTGAAAAAAGCACAACACTATCACACAGCTCCACATTGACATTATCTCCATGTGCCACCCAAGTCCCCCAACTGGCCCTATCACACTTACAAGCTCTCATTCAGCCAGACCTCTCAGAACCTCCTTTTTGGGTCAGGATCCGCACAAAATGCAAGGAGGGAGATTAGTCCTGTGTATCACAGGCAACTTGTCAGAGCTTTAATGTAAATGAGGGAAAACCAGTTTCATCCCTTTTCTCTGCTGAGGAAAATATGAACTCTTATGACCACATCCCTTTGATACCATCCGTCTAGAAGGTTTTCTAGATGCCTTTCTCAGTCTTTTCTCTGCAAACTGCTATATATGGCATCAAATAATGAAACATCTGTTGGACCGTAACAGGGAAATAACTCTATAGCCTAGTTTGGAGAGTAGTAATTGGGAAAGAAGGGACATGCAATTCCTGTCAGCTGTTAGTGACTCCTTCAGGATCTTCTGAAAATAATCTGGAGTGTTGGCATATCCAATCGTTTTGATGACTTAAACCATAAGGTTTTGCACATACCAGCTCTCCTTAGCTCTACCATGAAGCTCCCTAAGTGAAATGGAGCCTACCCTGGCAGAAAACGTGGTCTTCTTAACTACAGCATTGCACCTTTTCCCCTGCTCAGAATCTATCCCACAAGCAGAGTAACCTTCTACCAGTTTAACTCACTCCATCCACACCAGGCCATTCCCGCAATCAGCTGTCTCATGTATGAAGACCACAGTGCTTCAGAGACCCACCACACCACATCCATGTTGCCTCTGTATAAAGCATGAGTCCAGCCAAGTTAAACCCCAGACATATGGATAGAAAGCATCAGAGCTCCCTGAGGAAGGACACTACCATCTAAAATGTGCTTAATAAGGGTCATGACTTTTCCATGAAGCAAGGTGGGAGAGATGGAGGTGGTTGGGAGGGGTTCAGGGTGTCAGGGGCTGCCCACGCAGTAGGGAACCACAGCCTTCTGCAGAACTGGGCACTCTTGGCACGACTGCTAAAGCTGACGCGCTTCAGGTATGGCCCAGAGAGTAGAAATAGTGTGGAGAGCCAGTAGGCTTGTCATCAGAGGTTTCCTCCATCCTGTCAATAGGATATCAAGCTGTAACAAGGGCCACAAGTCCCTTTTTCATCAGCCAGCTGAACAAGCCCCCATAGCCAACGTCTCTACCACTACTACAACCTACTCCCACTCCCTGCCCGCTCCCCTCAGCCTCCCCTGCCTGATCTGCTGCGCGGGAGCTGATGGGATCCACACTCCAGGCAGTTGGAGGGGGGAAGAGCCGACTCCAGCTCCCAGCCCCTCTCCCTGCTCATCACAGGCTGCTGGAGAGATCGTCCTGGTGGCAGCAGGGGTATCTGGCAACTCACCTCAGCTCTGGATTTAAGCACTTTGGATGGACTGAAGGTAGAGACAGGACAGGTTTGACGCCCTCCTCCCGCACGACTTCTAACTGACTGCGTGTTATGCCATCAGTGTTTTTAAACTTGGATTAAGCCTGCAATGGATAACACTCAATGCTGTTTTGCCTGGGCATCCAAAATGACAAACACTTTCAAATCTTAAAAATGGTGAAAAACAAACCATTTGCGTTTTTGTACGCATTTCGGTCTTTCCTCCATACCCTGATCTGAAACCACAAAATGCAAACGGTATGTTTTCTTCTGATGCAACAACCCATTGCAAGGAAGCGCAGTAGGTGACGGCAGCCCAAATGCGCGACCCAGGGGAGGCACCTGGGCAGGAGCCGAGCACAGCGCTCCAACACTCGGGCTGTGAGCCTTCCATCCGCCACTCTCAAGCCTCTGCTTTGTTTGGGCTAGGGATTAGTGGAGCAGCAGTTAGCAATGCTGGCAAAGGAAACTGCAGGCTGGGTGTGGGAACAGGCCTTCTGTCTGAGCACAGCTCTTATCCTCCCTCGCTGCTTCTGCTCCACTCACGTCTCATCTACCATCATTATCCCCCCTGCCTGTCCCAGCACCGCTGCGCTGCCGGTATCACTTCATTATGTGTCACCCAACCCACGAGTTTGCATGTTTATGCACATCTCAGCTGTCTTTTGCTTTACTATCGCTTGCTTCATTTAGATTTATATGCCACCTACTAGCAGCAAGGCAATAGCTTGCTTTCCTTCCGTAATAAGTAATTTACTTCTGCAAGAACTTGATTTTTCTAACAGTTGGAGGAACGTTCATCAAAAGACTCTAAATACTGTTTCTTTATCCTGGGATATTTTTGACTGATGTTTCCCCTCTTTTTTCCTATCTCCAATCCAGTTCCGCTGGTGCTCGCACTCATCAGAGAGACAACTGAACATAAAATACTGCCACCAGTGCTTTAAATTCTGTCTCACGCGGATCTCTTTGAGCCAGGTTAGCAAGCACAGTGTGCACAAGCCCAGTGGTCTCTTGGAGCTCTCTGGGCTAGATACCAAACCCGGCTATCATCGTCATAATTCAACCAGTGATTGTAACCATGGGATATCTTATTTTAGAATATCTTGGAGTACGTGCAGTCACTGTCACCTAGGAGATGCTGAGTAGGAGTTTAGTCACAGATAATTTTGAAAAGTCATATTTTGCAGGGTGAATCAACTGATCCTTTCCTTAGCTGGGAAGCTGTCCATGTGACTACTGTAAAATAAAACATTCGAAATAATCTCTCCTGAAAATGTAGCTGTTTACAACTGTGCTCACATCTGTCACTTTAAAAGGAGTAGTAAAAGGAGTTGGGTAGAAACAGAAAAGAGAAGAGCAGTGTAACAGAGAGAAGTTACACAGAGGCTGAGGAAATTACTGAAATCTCAGTTACTTAACAACAGACATAGAAGTGAAATTTATGGTTCTTATATATAATTATGTAAGCTATTATCATTGGTGCTGTGCCCATAAAAACACCAGTGAATGCCACAGAAAGAAAAGTGTCTCGTGCGTGTAGTCTGCCTAGACACAAACTCCTGAGGGGAAAAAAAAAAAGGTATCCTTTAAAACAAGGGATAGTGTAACCCCCAAAAAAAGGGTCATACGAAAAGTGTCTTGCTTTTCCAAACAGAAAAAAAAGGTGGAGAAAAACAGAGCCTGTAGGCTTAGCTTTGTGTGTCAACACAAATGTTGCCCTGCAGACAAATCTTTGTCTACTGCCCCTTAATTAAAGGAGCTGTCCCAGAGTTTTCTCAGATCAAAGAGAGAAACAAAGGAAAAGAAAACTAAATAGGGAGAGAGAAAACAATAAGGTCTCTGTTTCCTTCATGAAATTTACTGGGGGAACCGCCATTTTACTGCAGAGCCACAGGCTTTTTCTATTTACAGATTCCAAGCCCAGTGCTAAACTTTCGAAGACGCTTGTGCCAGGTTCTGTTTCCAATTACCTGCACGCTGTGTGGTTTCCTAAGTGGGGTTTCTGCTGAAACCGTAATCAGTCTAAAGTCAGTAATACCCACAAACGCAGGCTTGGATGAACAGGCTACGCTCCCCGTCTCCGGCAGCCCCATCCTGCCTGCAGGAAAATGCTTTCTTTAGTATCAAAAGAACCCAGCTAAGCTTAGATATATTTGGCTTCGATTTAGACGTTAGGCCAGCAGCCCAGGAGAAAACTGGCAAGTGGACATAAGGGGAAACTGATAATAAGTATTCTTTCCGTAATGCCTCTTGGTGGGTTTTCCCTCCTCCCAGTCAGCTTGCAACAGTGAATGCGAGAGGCTACACAGGATGCTTGAGCACCCAGAAGCAACAATTGGCCCTGTTTGCTAAAAATCGGTATCTGTAGGGGGATTTCCAGCTCAGAGACCTCCAAATTTCCAGTTGTGGAAGGACGGGGAAGCTACACGCAGAAGGACTGCGGGAGCAGCTCTTTGGGTAAGGAGGCTCTGCCCTTGGAAGGGAGCAAAGCACCCTTGCGAGATAGTTTGGATGAGGACGGAGTTGCTGCATTGCCGAGGGGAACCGGCGAGGGTTGCCCCATACAGCGTTTTGAAATTTTAAACCAGAGATGGTGTGGCAATCACCAGCTGGCTGGCGGAAGCGAGAACTGACTGTTCAGTGAACTGCACCACCGAAAACTTTGAAAAGGTCTTGACACAGGGATGTCTAGTATGTTTTAGGTATCCTTGAAACCTCAGATCCTTACAACTGTGCGTGGGAAGCCACTGGCAAAAGCCACCCAGCAACCACATCTTCAGGAGGCAAAAATCAGCCTTGTTCTGCTGACTTCATGTAGCCAGATCTGCAGCCTTTGACAAGACCTATGAAATCTAATAAAAATGCAACTCTTTCCAGAGTTTGTTTGTTTATTTTCCCCTAAATATTAGGGGATTTAACAGTTACATTTAAAATTGTATTTATTTTCTTACTGACAGAATTCTAAATTCTCTGAAGCCTACAAAAATAAACACTTCAATGTTGTTAACAAGGTTTTACCCTTATAGGACTTCATGTGGAAGAGAAAAAAAATGGGAGGTCTCACCTGTCTGAATTCACACAAAGGACTATAATGACCTGTTCAGTGCTTTTCACTGTTAACAGTTAAGACAAAGATATTATCAGCCAAAAAATCTTAAAAAGTTCAAGTTAAAAAAGTTAAAATTTGAACATTTGTAACCTTAATTATATGCAGACTGTGAAGTACTTCACTTCAGATAAAAGGAGCAGAGGAGAGACTGAGATGAAGCGCTCCGTTTTTTTATCCCACCTCTCTCCAGCCTAGGTGCCCTATGAAATACTCCGGCAAGAGGTGGAGGAATAGCCACAGCAGCGGCATTGCCTTTCCCAAACTGCGTATATCTCTGTGTGAGCTCCCACGGTTCCTCCGCCGCAGGCATCCGTGCACCAACAGAAAGGCAGGCGTCTCGTTGCCTTTTCAGCGCCCAGGAGTGTCCGGGCTTCAGGGGCAAAGGATCACAAATAGGGGACCAAAGTAGGAACAGTTTCACTCCACCTTTTGTATTCTGTTCAGCTCCACAGGAAGAAAATATTCTGCTCACATGGAGCAAATGCGTGCAGTAAAAAACTGAAGCAGCAAAATAATGCACCGCGCATTGTTGGCCAATATTCCCAAAGTGCTTTACTGGTGCAAAAAATGAATTTATTTCCAATACCTGATGGTATGAATCATCACAGAATCACAGAGTCACAGAATGGTAGGGTTGGAAGGGACCTTTGGAGATCATCTAGTCCAACCCCTCTCCCTTTTTTCGCCCCCACTTTTCGCTTCAGAGAAGCTTAAACTGCTTTTCCCCAGTAATAAATGGAAGTTTATGGCAGAACCATAAATAAAACCAGGTCTTCCTTATGCCTCTATTTCCTATTGCAAGAGCAGCAGGAACCAACCCTAATTCTGTTGTTCAGCCATTGCTCATACAATTATCTGTCTTTTTCTTTTTTAGACTGAGTGTGTGCTAGCATATGCAAGAGTCACGAAAATTTCCACAGGGAACTGTTTCCCAGGTGATCTGCACTTACGTTTTTTTCTGGCTGACAATGCTCTGCTCGAGCCTCTTTCCCCACTCCCCCGCGCCCCCTTCCCCCTCCGCTGTCCCGTCGGCCATGGCACAGCGACGCGGGGAGCCCCTGCCCAGTGCTGGGCAAGACGAACTGCTGCAGTCACTCAACTGGCTGGGCTTTTGCCTTTTTCAGCGCCTTCGAAGGGCAGGGCAGACTCAAACAACTTGAATCACAGAATCATAGACCCATAGAATCGTCTCGGTTGGAAGGGACCTTTCAGATCATCAAGTCCAACCATCAACCTAACACCACCAAAACCCCCGCTAAACACGTCCCTCAGCACCACATCTACACGTCTTTTAAATACCTCCAGGAATGATGATTCCACCACTTCCCTGGGCAGCCTGTTCCAATGCTTGATAACCCTTTCGGTGTAGAAATTTTTCCTAATATCCATTCTAAACCTCCCCAGGCACAACTTGAGGCCATTTCCGCTTTGTCCTATCTCTTGTTACGTAGGAGAAGAGGCTGACCCCCACCTCTCTACAGCCTCCTTTCTGTGGATCCCTTTGCATTTAAACTGCACCCGAGGAAGCCCTGGGACTGATGAGGAAACCTACAGCACATTCCAGCTGCTTCAAATACAGTAGCAACATCAAGAGCAGCCAATGCAAACACTGATTTTTTTCACTGCCCCTTCAAAAATAACTTCTTTTACAAGTTCTCTTTTACCACATGTAAGCTGAGCTATTTTCTCGGTTCTCATGAATGAAGGGCAACCTTGTAATTTGAGTAAGAGGAAGCCTGGAACTGCGCTCTCCCCAGAGACCCACAAACGAGTAAGAGCCGAGCCGCTGGTCCTCTCCTGTTTTGGGGCAAGGGAATATACAGCTTGGCTCCCTTCTGCAGGCGCTGAGCCAGGCAGTCTGGTCAGGAAAGCAGCGGGAGCCAGAATGACCTTCTGTCCCCCATATCCCTCCAGGTGCTGCTTACAAT